>NW_005871107.1:5967816-6056246 GCF_000147115.1 Myotis lucifugus | reverse complement strand
GATAGATAAGCTTCTTTATTTTTTCTAATTATTTTATTAAAATTTGGAAAAAACAAAACAGGGTCCTGCCAACAAAATTCTAACCCTAATGTCATATCTTCTCCCATGTCTTTTTACTTATCTGGTCCCAAGATTAAACCCTGGACCTACTTCTCTTGCACACTCAATAATTCAAACATCCCGTTGCCAAACACAACCACTATGACTATTTTCAATCTCATTGTAATCCCTAAACCTTGGCTCCTCTATTTTTTTTCTTATCTTTAGTTCTCTCCCCATCTAATTTTTTTTCTCCCCATCTAGTTTAGATTCCATAGTACATTATTACATTTGTTCTTTCTTGATTATATGCTCAACTTCCTTGCCATTCTGCCCTTTTTCTGCTCTCCTCTTCCAAAATCCTCAACCTGAATAAGCCCTGTCATCTACATCCCCTATTGGGACATACATAGGAGGATGAACATCCCTGAAGAAAGTCATGCAAGAGAGAGTTTGGTTCACTATAACATCATGGCTATCACCTCTCAGTATGAACAGCCTTTCTACCAGGTTCTCAAATCAACATGCTCGCCAGCTGTCCACAACTGTATCAAACTTCTCCAACCCTTATCCCATCACTTTCATCAGAATTCCTTGTTTCCTACTTCAAAGAGAAATATAAGGCACAAAAAAGAATATTCTCTTTGTTTACCAATACTACCTGCATCTGTACTCACCCATTCTATTTGTTCTTCCCTACTCTTAAAATAGAGGCAGGAAACAAGAAAAAGCTAAGGAAGTTCACCACCACCAAACCAGTATTACATGATGAAGGTTATTCTTTAAAGGGGAGGAGCAGGAGAAGGGAGGAGGGGGAGGGAGATAAAATGGCAACAATACATATCTATCAACCATTGAATCTAAAAATTAAAATAAATGAACAAGAAATCTAATGAACAAAATAAACTGGTGAATAAAATAGAATCAGAGGCATGGAAACATGGAGCAGATGATGAATCTCAGAGGGAAGGGGGGAAAGGGGAAAGGAAAAGATTAACCGAAGATCTTACCTGTGGACACAGTAGGGTGGTGAAGGCCTGGGATGGGGCAAGAACCAGGTGGAGGGGGGCAATAGGGAGAAAAGGGGGACATCTCTAATACTCTCAACAATAAAGAATTTTTAAAAATAGAGGCAGGAAAAAAATTAGAGTCAGAGTCCATCATTATTTTTAACTCAATCCCCTCGTGTACTCTAAATTCATCTGTGACACTTACTGTCTGGAGTTAGTGCAGACCTCACAGGTTCCGGGCTCAGTCCCACAGTCTGCCGCCTACTTTAGACACCTGTGGCAAATAGTGGGTTTCTAGGTTGCCTACACTTATTTTTCTTACTTGGCTACAAATTAGGGTTCCCCTGATTCCCCCTTCAGGTTTGATAATTTGCTATAATGGCTCACAGAATCCAAGGAAACACTTTACTTGCTATTGTAAAGGTTGCAAATGACCTGCCAGATAAAGAGGGAGGTACAAAGGCGAGCCCACAGGGTCCCACGTGCAGGGGCTTCTGTCCCTTTGGAGTTTGGGATGTGCCACCCTCCTGTCACGTGGATGCATTCAATGGTGATGACCAACCCTGAAGCACTCTGAACCCCTGCATTTCCTGTTTTTACAGAGGCATAATTGATCAAACCATTGGCTATTGGTGATTAACTCAATCCACAGCCCCACTCCCCACCTCAAAGGTTAGGGGGCTGGGGTGGAAAGTTCTAAACCTCTAATCACCTGGTTGGTTCCTCTGGCAACCAGACCCCATCCTGAAGCTATCTGGGAGCCCACTCAGGGCACCACATTAGCATGCACTCAGGTGTGGTTGAAAGGGGCTTGTTGTGAATAACAAGAGAATACCCACTCAGGTAATTACAAGGGTTTTAGGCACTCTTTTGCCAGAATCCAGGGGTGATTTTCAACCTGCGTGCCACAATAATTTTTAAAACATGCAATACCTGCCTGTTTAGTAAGGAGCACTGATCTCTTTTTCCTTAGATTGTCAAAATAAAAAATGACAACAGCCAACAAAACAATAGCCATCCAGTGTGAAGGAATCAAAATTATACCTATTTTTTGTCATATTGGCATAAAACATATTTTCTGGTGTGCCACAGAATTTTAGTAATTTGTTTGTGTGCCATGGGGTGAAAAAGGTTGAAAATCGCTGCTCTCATACCTTCTCGCCTTCTCAAGATCCCCACTCTCCTCAATCCACTAGAATTTGTCTTCTTTGCAATAGAAAGTGAATCTTACTCTTTATAATTTTTAGGATGTTTGACCATACCATACATTTGAGAGCTTTGCAGGCAATACATAGCTGTGCCCTATTTAAGTTGCGTCAAAAACATGTATTCAGAAATATTCATATTAAGAATCCCCTCAGTTTTCTGTGTAGTCTGAGTCCCACAAAAAAGAAAGATCAATGGTGATGACAACCTTTTTTAGGCTACGCAAGCATCCCATGCAAGCGGAATTCAAAGAAAACAGGATTGAGACAATGTACAAGATCCTTTGAAAGTATCTAAGAGCATGAGACCATTCCCAAAACTACTTTGCTCCTGGGACTCTTCACTCAGTGAATAGTTTGTGGTGGTGGTGGTGGTTTTTAAATATATTTTTATTGATTTCAGAGAGGAAGGGAGAGGGAGAAAGAGATAGAAACGTCAATGATGAGAGAGAATCATTGACCGGCTGCCTCCTGCACGCCCCCTACTGGGGATCTAGTCCACAACCCGGGCATGTGCCTGATCAGGAATCGAACCATGACCTCTTGGTTCATAGGTCGACACTCAACCACTGAGCCAAGCCGGCTGGGCTCAGGGAATAGTTTTGACACTATTTCACAAACCAGAAAACTAGGAATTACTCTTGATTCTCTTTTTAAATTAATTTTACTTTATGACTATATCTTGAGTTTATTCATTTTGTTTCTCAATTCCAATGACCCCAATTTAGCCTTAGCCACTGTCACTTCTCAGCCAAACTACTATAATAACAGGTTTAAATGAGTCATTTCTTATTCTCTGTGATTTCTCACACAAAAGCCACAATAATCTTTTTTTTTTAAAAAAAATTACATATCAAAGCACTTGTTTAAAACCATTCAAATTTCCCTGGCTCTTAGGAAAAAAGTCCTAAATCCTTAATTGATCTACTAGGCCCTGCTACCTACTTCACTAACCTCATCTTGCAGCATTTTCACCTTAATTAAGCTCCAACCACTTTTTATTTCTTTCAGTTCCTCAAATCCTTCGCCATTTTTTCTACTTCAGAGCCTTTGAATGTGTTTTACCCTCCATCTTCAATGCACTTTTTGTCTAGACTAGAGTCTTGCAGCAGTAGATTAATACTTATCTGCTGGATTAATAAACAAATGAATACAACATATTTAAAATAATCTTTCCCAAGGAAAATTCAGAATCCCAGAATTCTAGAGCCCAGACTCCTTAGAGACCATTTAATACCAATCTTCTGAGAGGTCCAGAAAAATGTCTTTGCCCCAAGTGACAGTGTGATAGAAATCTAGGAAAGATACCCTAAAAAGGATCAGCAATCCAGGGGCCAAGCTAGTTTGGCTTTGAAGTTCACAATGCTGAAACAACTTGAGCTGTTTTGAGGAGGCCAGGAGGAAGTCTTGAGTTGGTAATAGATACATAATAACAAAGCTTCCTCTCTGTTTATGGCTACAATATTTCTTTTGTTATCACAGCTATGGTTTCCTCTATTTTAGCCAGATTTAAAATGTTGTATATAAAATTGCTTATGTAACCAGTGACCCAGTTTAATACATATATTTCTTTGAAAACACATTTATCAATCATGTTCTTTTCAACACTACCATTAGAAGCAGCATATAGTTAGGCCATGGCTAAATGCAAATTTCAGAAGACAATAGCAGGTTCTGCAAGTTATGTCTGGTTGATAGTGTTTGAAGGGCTAAGTGCATTTGTGTAAGGGGAAATAAACAATGAGTGTTAAAAAGAAACAATAGGCCCAAAACCGAGTGGTAAGCTCCATCAAAACGTAATACCAAACCTAATTTCAGGTTCAGCCTCTCCCAGGATTGTTTTTATTTACTTATTTTTAATTTTCACCAAGAATATGTTTTTATTGAATTGAGAGAGAGAGAGAGATCTATTAACTCACACTTCTTCCCCCAACCCCCGCCCCCCCACATTCCCATATACTCTCTGGCCAGGTATTAAACCTGAAACCTTTCAGTGTACTGGAGGATATTTCAACCAGCTGAGCCACCTGGCCAGGGCCAGGATTGTTATTTTAAAATTTAAACCAATCAATCTGGAATTTCCTGGTCAGCATTTGTGAGGTAATCTGCCAGATAAGACCCACTGCTTTCCATGAAAGGAAGGTAACCTTGCCTGAAATAATCCACTCTTTTAATTTTCTTTTCTGTCCTATTTCTTTCTTTTCCTTCTTTTTCCTGCCCTATTTCTACCTATAAAAGTCTTCTGTTTTGTATAGCTGCTCAGAGCACCATTTTATGTATTAGATGGGATGCTACCTAATTCATGAATTCTTCAATAAAGCCAATTAGACCTTGAAATTTACTAGGTTTGCCCTGGCTGGTTTGGCTCAATGGATAGAGTGTCAGCCTGTGGACTGAAGGGTCCCAGGTTCGATTCCGGCCAAGGGCACATGCCTGGGTTGCGGGCTTGATCCCCAGTAGGAGGCATGCAGGAGGCAGCCAATCAATGATTCTCTCTCATCATTGATGTTTCTATCTCCCTCTCCCTTCCTCTCTAAAATCAATAAAATATATTTAAAAAAAAAAGAAATTTACTAGGTTTGATTTTTGTTCTTTAACAAGAGTTATATGAGAATAATGTATAAGTTTCTGTTATAAGTGCTGTATATGTTTCTGTTTTAACATAATTTTTACATTATAATATTGCAATTAACTTTCAATTTCTTGATTACCTTGTTTTTGTTATTTAATACTATAATGCTTTATGCTTGTTTTTTTATTTTCACTTCTTTTAGTCAATGCTTTCTGTTTCTCTTTCATTTCAATTTTTTTCTGTAATATTTCATCAGGCAGTTCAGTAACTAAAATTCTAATGTTGAACATTTAAAACTTTTGATTAAGTGCAACTCAAGCTAATATTTTTTAAATTGTAAATGAATATGTCCTCAAAATAGCACACATCTCTTACAATAGTTCCTACCAGACACCTCCAATGTCAACATTTATTCATTTACAGTCAAGTTTTCAGGTGATCAGCGCTCAATTATGACTTTCCTGTGCGCTGAGTATTTTTGCCATCATGGTGCCCTTCTTCCACAAGAAATATATTAAATAATTTTTAGACATATAAACTATATTTTTTATTTTTACATTAATTTTAAAGCTGTTTTGGTATAAAGATACAATACAGGCTGGATTCATTATTATATATTTATGATTATCATCATGTTAATTTTTCTTCTGATTTTAAAAGAAATAACACTAAAATGATTTTTTCCATAAGACCTTAAATGTATCATGGGCCCCAGGCACTGTGCCTCCTTATGCCTAATGGATGTGTTAGCCCTTTAGATGATCCATTGTTAAGTGTTTAAAATTTTAGATACAAAAACCATATAATTTTGATAATCTTAGATGTGGGAAAACAATTTTATGTATTTTATATATTAATCAGAATGGAATTTGAGATTATTGCAGTTGATACCTCTATTTCCTATTTCTCCATTATTGTGATGTTTATTAGGTTTATATACATTATTCTTTTTTAAAAAAATATTTTTTTATTGATTTTTTTTAGAGAGGAAGGGAGAGGGATAGAGAGTTAGAAACATCAATGAGAGAGAAACATCAATCAGCTGCGTACTGCATGCCCCTACTGGGGATCGAGCCTGCAACTAAAGTACATGCCCTTGACCAGAATTGAACCTGGGACCCTTCAATCCTGGGTCAACACTTTATCCAATGAGCCATACCAGTTAGGGATATATACATTATTCTTAAAACCATCATGGAATCAGGTGGAATCAAATTAAATTGCTGTTTTTGTAGGTTAAAAGAAAAAGTCAGATGTTGGTATTTTATATGGATCTACCTAATAATAACAGCTATCTTAAATTAAGTCATGTTCTTTACCTAGAAAATAATTGTGGAAAAATTAGATTTACCTCAATATTGTATTACATGTGCATGAAAAGATAATATGGGAAACTTGGTTTATTAAAGGTGTAGAACTTACATGGTGACTATTAAGCCTATAACACTAGCATGTACTACAGTCTTGGTTTCATTTATAATAATAAAAGAGTACTATGCTAATTAGATCGGACGACATCCCGAACGAAGCTGGGCCTGTGAGGGCTGAGGCAAGCCGCGTGGCTGCAAGGGCTGAGCCCCTTGCACGAATTTCATGCTTTGGGCCTCTAGTTGTATTATAAAAGAAAACAGTATTATGTTAAGAACAGATACCAGCAGTTATCCATAAAGTGGTAAATTGGAGACATCGGTTCCTATGAAATTGTCTCATTTGGGTAGATAAAAGGGAAGATGTCAGGCCTTTGATGAGAAATTACTTTAAAAATGTTTATGATGCTCTCCTCTTGAGAAAAAGTCATAATTTAGTTTGAAATGCTTTGGATTGGAGTGTATTACAAAGTGAGTGAGAGAACATTTGTACTGGTCAAGCACTTCATGCCCATGAAAGTATTTCATGAACTTTGACATTTTACTGAACTTTGTCATCCTAAGTAAGATAAAGCATTCGGGTATTTGGTGTTGAATGTGTTGTCACTCTGCAACGGCCCTTGCCTGTTATGTAACCAACTTGGCAGAGTAGAACAAGCGCCTGCTTCTGATAGAAAAAGCTAGAGAGCATTCTGTAAAATCTGACCTATAGCTACTGGTGTGAGACTCTACCTTGTCTCTTTAGCCGCTTTCCTCAGAGGGGACTATGGAGATGACTCTTGGAGGAGCCATTAAGAACCATGTCAGTTGCCAGTCATATCTACCCTGAAAAGGTAAAGCTGTTTGGACTGTGAGAGTATTCTACCCTGAGGCCAGGCATGAAAAAGTTCCCCAACAGGATGTGGGTGCTATTTCCTTCTTACCGGCTATTATCATGAAATCAGCCTAATTGGAAAAAGGTTTAAGTACTTGATCTATTTCTTTCAAATCATGTGGATAGGTCAGGCTGCCTTTGTTGTCTTTAATAATAAGAAGCTGTTTAGAATATATGGCTTTATAAAAGAACTAGCAATATGTGGACTCAGATCCCTAAGAATGTTTTGTTTTTTTAATATATTTCTATTGATTTCAGAGAGGAAGGGAGAGGGAGAGAGATAGAAACATCAATGAGGAGAGAATCATCGATGGGCTGCCTCCTGCATGCCCCCCACCGGGGTTCAAACCAGCAACCTGGGCATGTGCCCTGACCGAGAATCGAACCGTGACCCCCTGATTCATAGGTTGACGTTCAACCACTGAACAACACAGCCCGGGCATAATTTAAGTACTTTCTTTTTTGGAGTCTGGATATATTATAGGTTTGGTATAGCCAAGCTTGCTGAACTGAAATTTCAGTAAGGGCCAATGTGCATTGTAATGTAAAAAATTTTCTCATGTGGTAATAGGATCAGTCCTTGATCATGGACTTAGGCTTTTAATCTCAGTGGCAGAATTTAGGACATAAATCTGTGGGGGAACCCCTTCCACTCATTGATATCATTATATCTTGTTTAATCTTCACATTTATTTTTGATGGTTTAATAGTCAAAAACTAAAATTAAATCAGCCTTAGTCAAGTCCAAATCATGAGCCTGGGCAGTCTTCCAAGCTAAGGGGCTTTGTGGTCATACACAAAAACTAGTATTCTTCTGAAAACTTATTTCTTTAAGAGATTTCTCTAACTTAATAATCAATTTAAAAACACTATATTATAATATAGAATAATTTTATATCCACTAAATACTTTTTTATTAAGTCCACAGAAGAACTTTGCCTAATCCTATATAGATAAATATACTTTATCCTCACAACCTTAGGCAGGTCATGTATTTTGTTTTGGTTTTCTAAGTTAAGAATCAAGTAAGTTGTGTCTTATTAAAATTTGTGCCAATGTCAAAAATAGACTTTAGGTTGCCTAGACCCTGAGGATGACTCAGCAAGGTCCATTTCCACCTTGTCCACCATGGTTTTGGGGCTGACCTTCGTTCCAAAGTATGCTTGATTTATATACCTCAGTCAGGTTAATCCCACTCACCGTGGCATAGTGATTGCTTTAGATAAACTAGTCTAGTCCTGAAAATACACCTTGGTAACAGTGAGACATTTTCTTTCATATTGAAGAAAAGTATCCAAAGACCATTAATATCATTTTGACAAATTGGCTACTTTTAGTAGTTCTATATTTATGTTAACAAAAATAAGGTTTAGGTTGTAATAAAAGAAGAAAAGGCAATTATTTGCCCAGCTGGTATGGCCCAGTGGTTGAATGTCAACCCATGAACCAAGAGGTCGCTGGTTCAACTTCCACTCATGGAATATGCCTGAGTTGCAGGGTTGATCCCCAATAGGGAGCCTGCAGGAGGCAGCCAATCCATGATGTTTCTATCCCTCTATCCCTCTCTCTCTAAAACAAATAAATAAATAAAATCAATAAATAAAATCAATAAAAACATATATGTTTTTAAAAAGGCAAAAAAAAAAATGAAAGCAATTATTTTAGCAAAGGAGGGATTGCAATCCAGGACACAGGTTCAGGTAGCAACCTAATTGTTCTCTGAAGGGAAGAATGAAAGGCAGGTTTATAAAGGGCAAAATGTAAGAGCTGTTCTTGTTAAGGTCCCCATGTAAATGAGGTATGCTGGTTAGGTCGGTTAGGGTTGGGTAGGCCCAGTATGTAAATAGAGAATGCTGGTTATCAAAATGGATTGGTTCTTTTCAAGGTGAAGAATGCAAATGGTCTGGCCACCATGATGAGGAGTGTGTAAAGTTTATATACATCCATGTAGCAATCTTTGATTCAGGATGTTTGTTATTTAGCCTTGAGCTGAGTTTAGCAACAGGTCAGTCACTTAATAATAGTTCCAAGAAATAAGAAATGAAATATGCATTGGCCCCACTTTCTCAGTGGCCTCCTGACTCCATTTTAAGTGATTCCCTTAGCAATGCTTATTCCATTTTATTTTCTCCATTATCACTTACAGTAGCCTGTTTCGAAGTGTGAACTTTGTAGCATGGTCCTCTTTATGACTACCTGTGGAATAAGTTTATGAATTAAGGTTGGAGGCAACAGCCCAGCTGGTGTGGCTAAGTGGTTGAGCATTGACCTATGAACCATGCGGTCATGGTTCAATTCCCAGTCAGGGCACATGCCCAGGTTGTGAGCTTGATCCCCAGCATGGGGTGTGTAGGAGGCAGCTGATCGATGTTTCTCTCTCATTGATGTTTCTAATCCTCTATCCCTTTCCCTACCTCTTTCTCTAAAATCAATAAAAACATATATTTTTTAAAAAGGCTGGAGGCAACAGAAATATAAGTGCAGAAAGAGAAAAAAATTTTGGAGAAGAAAAGTCATATAGAAGAATATTGTCTTAGCTATAAAAAACTGGTTAGTCCTTCTGAGAAGGGAACTAAGGTGGGAGATGTACTCTGTACTGTGTAGCCTTTTACACTTTTTGGTTTTTGTATGTTGTGTATACATGTTATCTAATAAAAAGTAATTTTGAATTGAAGGTGTCATAGTCATCTGAAAAGTTCCCCGGGCACTTCTGTAGTTCTCACCTCCTTCAAATTGATGCACTGCATACATAATAATAATGTTGCTGAGCCATTGCCCCTAGGTGTTTACTTATTGCAGTTGTCAGTTTGCTGTAATATATTTGTAATGATGCATGCACATTGCCTTTTCTTCATGTGACTAACAATAAAAAACCCCAGCATCAATTCTCACATTCAAAATTATACTTGTGCCTCTATTTTTTAAAACTTACATCTTAATTCTACTATTTAGAGTACACTCTCCAAAAATACTTTTTGACATTATTTTTTGAATGTCACACCTCAACTATTGACTGAAGCACAGTTGATGCTAAAATGATTAACATTATATTTTATTTTTTTGAATCCATATTTTATTCTGAAAGAATAATAAAAACAATGAAGATATGATCAACTGACATCAAATAGCTACAATTTGGAATCAGCGCAGCCTCGAACAGACTGTCAAACTACAGCCGGAAGGCTGGGGGGGGGGTTGGGGTGCGGGAGTGGGTGGGGTAAGAGATCAACCGAAGGACTTGTATGCATGCATATAAGCATAACCAATGGACATAAGACACTGGGGGGTAGGGGAGGCTGGGGGATTGTCAAGGGGGGGGGAAGGGAGACATATGTAATACTCTTTGTAATACTTTAAGCAAAAAATAAATAAACAAACAAATAAATAAATAAATTGTAAGTTTCTTAAGGACAGAAAATATTTTTAAAGATTTCTTTATGTCTTTCACAGTACAGTATCTTGAACATAGAAGATATTTAATAGTAGTTCATTGGACTTGAAGATCCAAAAATCTCTATATAAAACCCTAATATGCAAATAGACCCAACGGCAGAACAACTGAACAACCAGTCACTATGATGTGCACTGACCACCAGGAGGTGTGTGTGGAACATGGCAGGTGTCGCCGCAGCGGGATAGTGGAACAGGTGAATGGGGGTGCCAGACCAAGGCAGGACCCTGGTCTCTGTCATCGGGGCGAGCCTCTGGTGGTTACTGAAAATTCTTTGCTCCCGCGAGCTGCAGTCCTGCCTGGCTCTCGCACCCGCTGCCAGTGCCCGGCTCCAGACCTGATAGTTCGGCACCGTCAGCAGGTGCGAGCAGCGGCTGCCGGCCCCAGTCGCCCCTGAGGGCTTTTCCACCTTTCGCTGCTCCTGAGGGGCGATCAGGGCAGCAGCCCCAGCTCGCACCCGCTGACGGTGCCAGCCACCCGCTGCTGGCGCTGGCCCCAATCGCTCTGCATCATTGGCAGGTGTGAACAGGGCCTGCACCATCAGTGCGTGGGAGTGGTGGGGGTGGGAGTGGGGCTGCTGGCAGACAGGGTACTGGGGACCACGGAAGGAGGGGCCGGGCAGGGGAGCAGAGGATGTGCCGAGACCTGCCCCTGTGCCCACTGCAGCCTCGCAACCCACAGTTCCTTTCAAGGTGCATAAATTTGTGCACTGGGCCCCTAGTTCTAGCATAAAAACACTAGAGGAATCTCAATACTCATTTTATTTTTAGGTAATCTTGCTGTTAATAAAGATGTTGCACCCTGACCCGTGTTGTTAAGTGTTTAGAGCGTGGGTCCCTATGTACCCAAGGGCTGCTGTGCAAGTTTCATCCAATCTGGGTTGTGGATTCACTCCCTGCCCCTAGTCGGAGCATGTGGGGGAGAGGCAACCAGTTGATGTGTTTCTCTCTCTCCCTCTCCCTCCCTTCCACTCTCTCTGAAAAGTAATGGGGGGAAAAAAGAGATGACGTTGTAATGTTTAATATACAGCTCAGATAAACTTTTCTTTGCTACTTAGTATGACCAAAACAATTCAATGAGTATTCTTATAGTTTTCAGATATTTCTAACATCTTTGGTTATATTACTTTAACCTTTAGTCACCAAAATTAAATTCTTAGCCAAAAAATTATTTTAAATACTATGTGATGTGTCCATGGAACAAACTCAAAGGAATCCTAAATCATACTGACTTAAAGTACTAACCATGCTGCCTGCTTAACTTTTTGTGTTAATATTTGTATTTATGTTTATACTAGAGGCCTGGTGCACAAAAAATTGTGCACTCGGGGGGGGGTCCCTCAGCCCGGCCTGTGCCCTCTTGCAGTCTGGGACCCCTCAGAGGATGTCCACCTGCTGGCTTACGCCCGCTCCCTGGGGGATCAGGCCCAAGCTGGCAGTCAGACATCTCTCTGGCAGCCCGGCAGCCCTCAGGGGATGTCCACTTGCCAGCGGGGAGCAGGCCTAAGCTGCAGTCGGACATCCTTAGTGCAGCTGAGGAGGTGGGAGAGGCTCCCACCATCACCGCTGTACTGGCAGCCATCAGCCTGGCTTGTGGCTGAGCAGAGCTCCCCCTGTGAGAGCGCACTGACCACCAGGGGGCAGCTCCTGCATTGAGCGTCTGCCCCCTGGTGGTCAGTGTGTGTCATAGTGACCAGTCATTCCCAGTCATTCTGCTGTTAGGGTCAATTTGCATATTATCCTTTTATTATATAGGATAGAGGCCTGGTGCACGGGTGGGGGCCTACTGGTTTGCCCTGAAGGGTGTCCTGGATCAGGGTGGGGGTCCTGCTGGGGTGCCTGGCCAGCGTGGGTGAGGGGCTGATGGCTGTTTTCAGGCTGCCCAAACCCCCTTCAGGGTGGGGGTCCCCACTGGGGTGCCTGGCCAGCCTGGGTGAGGGGCTGATGGCTATTTTCAGACTGACCAAGCCCCCTGGCGACTGAAGCTCCCAGCTTTTCCTTTTTTTGTTTCTTTTTTTATTCGCTCCAGCTCTGTGGCCATGGTGACTGGAAGCAGGTATCTGGGGTTTATTTACCTTCTATAATTGAAACTTTGTTGCTTTTGAGTGGAGCTCAAAGCCGGCAGCAGGCTGGCTTCCTCCATCACTGGAGCAAGCAAGCCTCCTGCTCACTCCAGCTCTGTGGCCACAGCCAGCTGAAAGCAGGTATCTGGGATTTATTTACCTTCTATAATTGAAACTTTGTTGCTTTGAGTGTAGCTCAGAGCAGGCTGCGGCAGGCTGGCTTCCTCCATCACTGGAGCAAGCAAGCCTCCTGCTCGCTCCAGCTCCATGGCTGCCGGCCGCCATCTTGGTTGGGTTAATTTGCATATAGTTGCTCTGATTGGCTGGTGGGCGTGGCTTAAGGTGTAGCGCAAGTACGGTCAATTTGCATGTTTGTCTATTATTAGGTAAGATTGTATTTATTGGAATTCAATCTTTGTGTTTTGTTTTGTTTTTTTAATTCAGCTCTACTTCTTATTTAATATGTGTTACCCAAGTGCTTTAAATGAACAAAAATGTTGGAATCCTTTAGGAAACTTTCCTATATTCGTACCAAAGTATCAGAGATGACATAGTAGTATTACAAGGTCTTTTGGTATTTTGAAAAACAAACCCATTTAGGTGGTTTGAAGTTACAGCCTTATATGGTTGAGTCCATGCTGTAATGTGTCATGTGATAGGATGAGTCATAAATATACATATGCATGTAGAAACAAACTCCAAATATTCTTCAGACTCCCAGCTGTTGGGATTATTATTACTAATACCGATGTTTGTTTGTTTTTTATTACTGATGTGATTAATGTGATCAATATTAATGTGATTATTCTCCCAAGTATTCATGGCTGCTTAAACTAATAGAGATCAGTCTTCAATAAAGGAAAAATGTGCTTTGGTTGGCAGACACCAGCATTACCTCACCCAACATACAACATTTCTTCAGAGAAATAATCTTACTGGTTGCTAACATGTTAATTGGGATTTTAAATTTTCATTGACTAACATTTCACAGTACGTCTGTGAATTTTAAATCAATAATACTGAGTAGTTTCTTTTTTAAAAATATTTTTATTGATTTCAGAGAGAAAAGGAGAGGGAGAGAGAGAGAGAAATATCAATGATGAGAGAGAATCATTGACCGGCTGCCTCCTGCATGACTGCCACTGGGGATCGGGGGCATGTGCCCTGACTGGGAATCAAATCGTGACCTCCTGGTTCATAGGTTGATGCTTAACCACTTAGCCAGCCCAACAGGGCTCAATAGTTTCTTAATGATCACAAAAGCATCAGAGGTTTTTTCCTTTTGTTACATTTTGTTTTAATATATCTGCAGCAATGTTTCCCCCACACTGACTGACCGGCACAAATTCTGTTAAATTACCACAGGCCAGGATGTGGTCTTTCTTCTCTAGAATTCTGGAAATTTAATAATTGCAGCTCTCAAAATACTCTAGCCAAGCACATAACAGACTCCTGTGTGTGTGTGTGTGTGTGTGTGTGTGTGTGTGTGTGTGTATGCACTTAGTAGAAGATCACCTTATTAATTTTTAAAAGATCAATATTTTCATCAGCAGGATTACTTGTGTGTATTATCTAGCACCCATTTGCAGGTACTGTCGACATGAGAAACACCCAAACTTGTAGAGAATTTTAATGAGTGTCACAATTTTCTTTATCTCTTCATCCATTGTTGGACATTTAGGTTGTTTCCATGTCTTGGCTATTGTAAGTGATGCTGCAATGAACATGGGGGTGAGGATATCTTTTTGAGTTAGTGTATTCATTTCCTTCAGATAAATACCCAGAAGTGGAATTACTGGATCATATGATAGGTCTATTTTTATTTTTTTTGAGGAAACTTTGTCATGTTTTCCAATTTACATTCCCACCAACAGTGCACAAGTGTTCCCTTTTTCTCCTCATCCTCACCAACACTTGTTATTTCTTGTCTTTTTGATAATAGCCATTCTAACAGGCCTGTAGTGATATCTGGTTATG
Source organism: Myotis lucifugus (assembly GCF_000147115.1). Taxonomy (NCBI): domain Eukaryota; kingdom Metazoa; phylum Chordata; class Mammalia; order Chiroptera; family Vespertilionidae; genus Myotis; species Myotis lucifugus. The sequence continues at coordinate 6,041,689 of NW_005871107.1, read as the reverse complement.
GTTTTAACTTGCATTTCCTTCATAATTAGTGATGTTGAGCACCTTTTCATGTACCTGTCAGTGATCTACAGGGTGTCCCAAAAATGTATATACACTTTTGAATAGTTATTAATTCCAATGGGTTAAACCTAAAAAAGAAAGAATTGAGCTGTCAGCTCAAATGTGTATACTGATATACATTTTGGGGGGGATACCCTGTATATGTCCTTTTGGAAAAATGTCTATTTAGATTTTCTGCCCATTTTTAAATTAAATTGTTTTTGTTGTTTTTTGGCTATTGTATGAGTTTTAAAAATATATTTTGGATATTAATCCTTATCAGATATATGATTTGCAAATATTTTCTACCATTTGGTTGGTTGCTTTTTCTTTTTGTTGGTGATTTCCTTTGCTGTGTGGAAGCTTTTTAGTTTAATGTATAGTATCTTTTAAAAAAATTTGTTTTGGTGATATGAAAAAAATTGTATCAGTTATTTACTGCTCTGTGACAAATGACCCCCAAACTTAGTGGCTTAAAACAATGATGATTTCTTATTTCTTTAAAAAAAATTTTTATTCATTAATGAGAGAGAGAGAGAGAGAGAGAGAGAGAGAGAGAGAATCAACTTGTTGTGCCCTGACAGGGGATCAAACTCACAACCTGGCATATTGGGACGATGCTCTAACTGAGCTACCTAGCCAGGGTTGGTTTCTTATTTCTTAAAATTCCGTGGCCTGACTAGGAGGTTCTATTCTACATAGTATAGCTGAGGTTCCTTATGCAGCTTCATTGAGCTGGGAGCTTAGCACAGGATGAAATGTCCAAGATGACCTCTCATCCTCTAGCAGCGGTTCTCAACCTCTGGGTCTCGACCCCTTTGGCGGTCGAACGACCCTTTCACAGGGGTCGCCTAAGACCATCCTGCATATCAGATATTTACATTACGATTCATCACAGTAGCAACATTACAGTTATGAAGGAGCAACGAAAATAATTTTATGGTTGGGTCACAACATGAACTGTATTTAAAGGGCCAGAAGTTTGAGAACCACTGCCTAGGGTCTCAATATAGCCTCTAGTCTCTCAGCGGTCCAGCTTAATTTTCTTTCTAGGATGGCAGATGACTTCCAAGAGGGAGTGTTTCAAGAAAACAAGTTCCAATATGCAAGTTTTTTTTTTTTTTTAAATCACGCCTCTGATTGCATCACTCTTGCTAATATCTCGTTGGTCAAAACAAGTCACATGGCTGAAGCTAGAGTCAATGTAAGAGAGGACTCTACAAGGGCATGAATATAGCAAGGCACGTTTATTGAGGGGTTCCAAATAGAGTGTGCCATAAATATTGGCTTATTTTTTTTTTAATATGGAACTGTTGCCTTTTAAATTAATGAATTTCTTTGGCTAATTGTGAGGATATTTTTCTGACTTTTTATTGGGTATTTTTATGTCTCCATAAATGCTGATGTGCTATGTGGTTTTATTATGATTTGTATGAAATTTTTGTAAAGAAATAGCCCCTTTTTTGTCATCTTTGCAGTTAAAAATTATGTTTCCAGTTTGTTAATTTCTTTTACATTTCAGTTAATATTTCTAGGTGCATATGTGTAATGTTTTTATATTGTCAATATTATGTTGCTTATGTTTTTAATGAGTGCCACCAGATGTTTGACAAATGTTTACTTTTATTTTCTGGATTTTTTTTCTTCTTTGGTTTTGATTTTTTAAGGTTCTAGTGTTTCATCTATTTGAATTTTATTTGGAAATATAGAGTGAGTTACATTCACATTTTTTAAAAATTCACAAATTGACATATTTTTAAAATATTCTCTCTCATTGATTTATAACTCCTCCTTTATCTTATATTGAACTAGAGGTCCGTGAACGAATTCAAGGTGGGGACCGGACCAGCAGCGGAGGAGGAGCCATGGGAGGTCAGCTGGCCCCACTCACGATGGGGGGCCTATTGGAGGCAGGGCTGGCCCTTGTCCCAATCAGGGTGGGGGGGCGATTGGGGGCTGGGCTGTCCTAGGGGAGGGACCAGGGAAGGTTGGCTGGCTGGCCCCACCCCTGATCAGGGTTGGGGTGGCCGATCAGGGGCCAGGCCAGCCTGGAGGAGGGGCTGTGGGAAGTTGGCGGAGGGTAATTGGGGCCCCAATTGGGCTGGTTGGCCTCCGCAGTGCACATCATAGCGATCGGTCATTCCAGTCATTCCGGCGTTTCGGTCACTTGGCTTTTATATATATAGATTCTACAATAAGGTCTATTTTTGTGCTCTCCATTTTATCCCATTAATGGTCTTTTATTCTAAGGATATTACATTTCTAAAATTATTGTTATTCTGTAATATATTTGAATTATTGGCATAGCTCTTTCCCTCCCACATTGCTCTTTATATTTCCCTAATCATAATATATGATTTCAGTATCATATTTTTTAAAATTCTAAAATAAAAATCCTATTGGAATATTGGCTGGAATTCTTAAATATATGAGGAAAATGGAGAATATGTGGTTTTAAGTTCACAAAAAATGTCTTTTAAAAACTGGAGTTGTTTGAGAGCCTTCAAAAAATCACTAGGCTTTAAAAATATTTTTCTTTTTTATTCCTCCAAAGGCACCAGCTGTGCAGTTTTACTGCCAGACAAAATGTTGCTTTCAACTTCCACTGGAGGATTTTTCTTGTGGTCTATGTGCACACTCTTTTTCCTATAATTTTTACCAGCATGACATGTACACTGAATTATATTGTATAACACACTGCATATATACTGAATTATTACACTAAAGTAAGCTATATTTGTATTGATTTTTATTCTCTCTGGGTAATTTTAATGCAAATGAGCACAGTGTTTTATCTTTTTATTTTATTTTCTTTTTAATTCAATTTCTACTTGAGGGTTGTTTTTTTTCTTTTTCAAGAGAAAAATATTTTTTACCCTTTTCTACTGTTACTAAGATTTTTTCTAGGCACTATCATAAGTGCCAACTGGCTCAGGTGCCCACTGAGGAAGGAATAGTCTCACTATAGCTCCACTGAAGAAAAACCCTAACCTTTAGACTGATACCTCCTATTCCAGTTCAACACATCAAGGTCTTTTCTGATCTTCCCTCTTTCCATGTATTTAAGTACCTTCTCCAACAGTGAGAGATCAGGCTCTCATTATTTTCAATATTATGCTGATTGTCTCCATCGATTTATTATTTTATCATTGTGTCCATCTCCCAATCTCATTGTCTCCTTCATCCACCATCTCCATGCAACCCCCCCCCCCCACCCCCCCACCCCATCCTGCATCTTTTGGTGCCAATGTTCACCCCACTGGTGAGCCTCGTCCTGGCCTCCCTTCCCTGCTTTGCATCCTGTCTCCTTGGGCACCGACTCTGATGCACCTTTACACAACATCCCTTTCACCTCTGATTACCCTGTGCAGGGAAGGAGTTGGAATGGAAAACCCTAATATGCAAATAGACTGAACAGCAGAACAACTGAACAACAAAACAACCTAACAAAGAGTTGCTAAGGCGTGTGCTGACCACCAGGAGGCGCATGCAGAACATGGCGGGTGTCAGCAGCAGGTGGCAGAGCATGGAACATGGTGGGCATTGGCCACAGTGGGATGGTGGAGCAGGTGAGCAGGGGCGCCAGACCAAGGTGTGGTGCCAGTCTCTGTCATTGGGGTGAACCTCTGGTGGTTACTAAAAATTCTTTGCTTCTGCACGCCACAGTCCTGCCCCGTGCTCACACCTGCTGCTGGCACTCAGCACTGGCCCTGATCACTCGGCACCATCAGTGGGTGCGAGCGGCAGCTGCTGCCCTGACAACCTCTCAGGGCTTCTCCACCTCCCCCTGCTTCTGAGGGACTATTGGGGCAGCAGCTGCCACTCACACTGACAGCATTGGCCCCGTTTGCACCCGCTGCTGGCGCCAGCCCCAATCGCTCTGTGCTGTCAGCGGGTGTGAGCAGGGCCGGTGCTGTCAGCACGTCAGCATGTGGGAGCAGCGGTGGTGGGAGCAGAGCTGCCGGCAGACAGGGGACTGGGGGTCAAGGTGGGAGGGGCCGAGACCCACCCCAGTGCCCACCGTAACCTCACAGCCTACAGTTCTTTCAAGGTGCACGAATTCATGCACTGGGTTGCCGGAGTCCATTCATTGTCTTCACTAGCTGAGTTTAGACAGAGACCCCCAAAAGCTAGTAACCTTTGAAGTCCTAGCAAAGGTCAGAACTGTGCACCACCCAGTTAATCTAGGAACCACCCAGTTAATTTAGGTAATAATAGTTGAAGCATCATCCCCACCTTAATTCCCTTAATTCCTTAGATACTTATGTAGATCCTTGTTGATTATTGTTGATCAGATACTCTGCCTATTCCTGGAAATCATCTACTGATGAGCTAATCAGATACTTTGTCTATTCCTGGAAATTGTCTGCTGATCTGTGTGTCATTGAAACCTCCTTACCTAAGGCTACCCCGACCTCAATAAAAGATCGGAGCGGCCTGAGCTTAGGTGGAAGTCCTTCGGGACTTGCCTGCCTGGTCCCCCGATATTGCAAAATTATCTTGTGTCATTTCTCTCTCATTTGTTGTGCGGCTCCTCTTTCAGATACCGAACCCTACTCCACGCAGAACGTGGAGGGAGTGTTACTCGACACTGGGTCCCTAATCTATTTATATAGCATTAAACTTACTTTAATGTGGGTAAATAGAAAATATTTCTCTTTAACTTAGTGCTTACTTTAAAGTTGAATTGAACTCCCAGCCACCTGTGGATTGCTGAGCCACAGAAATGGGGAGATAGTAAATGTTTATGTTATGCCCAGATTTCAAGATCCCCAAGAAACCACATCAGGGAGCCAGCCAATCCGATGCAAAAGCATAAGAATCTGTATTTCAAGCTAGCTTGAGCTCCCCGTCCACCAGACTCACCGACACAATGACAAGCCGCCTGAGCTTAGGTGGAAGTCCTTCGGGACTTGCCTGCCTGGCCCCCAGATATTGCAAAATTATCTTCTGTCATTTCTCTCTCATTTGTTGTGTGGCTCCTCTTTCAGATACCAAACCCTACTCCACGCAGAACATGGAGGGAGTGTTACTCGACACTGGGTCCCTAATCTATTTATATAGCATTAAACTTACTTTAATGTGGGTAAATAGAAAATATTTCTCTTTAACTTAGTGCTTACTTTAAAGTTGAATTGAACTCCCAGCCACCTGTGGATTGCTGAGCCACAGAAATGGGGAGATAGTAAATGTTTATTGTAAACTCCTAAGTTTTAGGGGAATTTATTATGCATCAATAGATAACTAATACAAAGAGTGATTGGGAGATCAGTTTCTTTAGATATCAAATGTCTAAACATGCATTTGTTTATCCTCATACTTGTTTGGAAGTTTGGCTGGGTATGGAATTCTAGGGTAGCAATGAATCTTCCTGCCTGGCTGGTGTGGCTCAGTGGTTGAGCGTTGACCCATGAACCAGAGATTACGGTTCAATTCCTGGTCAGGGCACATGCCTGGGTTGGGAGGGTAGCTGATCAATGATTCTCATCATTGATGTTTTTATCTCTTCCTCTTCCTTCCTCTCTCTGAAATCAATAAAAACATATTTTTTAAAAGTCTATAGAGATGAATCTCCCTTGATTTTGAAGGTATTGTAGTTACAGTAGAACAATTATCAGCCATCTTGCTTCCTGATTCTTTTCATTTGTCCTTCTCTCCCACCCCTGTGACCCTGCATGCTATCCCTACTGATGCATGTCACAAGGGAATGTGGGTGTATGTGGAAAGTTACCATACCTGGCTTAGAGACTTATGTCTCTAAAAGTTTTTATAAAGCATGAGAGCATCTTAAAAATGGGGTACTTGTGGGAGCTGAACGAGGCTCAGATTATATGGTCAACTTCTCTCTTTTTCCTATCACCCCTCATCTTTCAATAATCAAAAGTGATATTTGGGGGATTGCTTAAAAATGAGGAAAATGTTCAGAAATTATTAGGAAAAGAGCAGGCAGGGCAAATTGTAAATTTATAATGATCTGTGTAAAAAATATATTTCAGCATAAAAACAGACAAAGGAAATCTCTTTTGGTGGTGGTGTTTTAGATGATTTCTTTCTTAAAACTTTCTGTGCATTCTGAATTTAAAATTACCTACAAATTTTGATTTATATATTTTTTTCTTAAGCATAATGACCATAGTACTCATGCATAAGCTGGAGAGCTGGTTGCCAAGAATTTAACACTCTTTCTTATTTGATGTCTACGCTAGATGAATTTTTTCTTTTCTGTCAATGGCACTTTAATATATTTGTGTTGTAAGACTTACTTGCATATTTTGCCCATATATTAATTTAATAAACTAAAAGTGTTCAAGTTAAATAGTTGTAAATTTTTATTTATTTTCATATATTTATTTTTAGGGTGTTTTTTAATTATGAAATTTTGTCCAGCTTAATAAGATAAAATTGACATAAGGTGGGTACTAAACTTATCTGAGGGGGAAATCACTTCGTAAGTTATATAAATGCTGTACACCTGAAACTAATGCTGTATAATATTGAATGCCAACTATACTTGAAAAAAATATACATTTTTTAAGGGGACATCTTACACTAATGAATGCATCAAAATTTCAAATACAAATTTCTTTTTTTAAAGAAATAGAAAAGACAAAATTGACATATAGCATTGTGTAACTTTAAGGTGTACAATGTAATGATTAAAAAATATTTTTATTGACTTCAGAGAGGAAGGGAGAGGTAGAGAGAGATAGAAACATCAATGATGAGAATTATTGATCTGCTGCCTCATTCACAGGCGCTACTGGGGATGGAGCCCACAACCTGGGCATGTGCCCTGATCAGGAATCAAACCATGACCTCCTGGTTTATAGCTTGACGTTCAACCACTGAGCTACACTGGCTGGGTACAATGTGATGATTGATACACACATGTGCTGCAAAGTGATTATTTATACAATATTTGTAAAATGTTAAAAGTAAACGTAGGTTTGCATAAATCGGTTTCCCTCTCAATCAAAGAATCAAGATTAATAACCTTTTACATCCTACTACATACAGCCATTTCTATGGTGAAAAACAAATCTGACCCATAGTATAAAATTACATTATGTAACAGTGGTAGCCAAATATTAAAATAATAAAATGTGAATTATTGGAGAACATATTGGATGGGAAGTTAATATTTCAGCTTCTCCAGTGTCTAAGCTAAGACTATTTTAGTGAAAAATAACAAACTCCTCAAGGTAATATTTAGCAAGGAGGACAAATTTATTGACATAGGGTTATTCCTTAAAAGTCATAGCAGGTTGCAGTACAGCATACGTTTAGATCTTGAACCAAGTGTTGGAAAACCATTAGGACATGAACAGCTTCTTCTTCAAAAGAAGAACCTTCAGTTTCTCTAGAGACACATGGACTCTCATCTCTGCCTCTCTCTGTGCTTCTGGTTTGTTTTTCTCTGTGGGCGGGCTTTTTCCAGTTCTCTGTGCACATGGCAACCTTACCACGCAACACTTTATGTCCTCAGCTCAAGGGGACATCTTGCACTAATGAATGCATCAAAATTTCAAATACAAATTTCTAGAAGAAGGGCCTTTGATGGGCCTTTCCTGAGACAGGTTGTCCAATCCAGGCCAATTACGCATGGCCAGTGAGAGGGTCACAGATGACTAATATTGTTGTTCAAGGTCTGTATCTGAGGAAGGATCGATTTTTATTTTATTTTATTTTTTTTATTTTTTTATTTTTTAAAATATATTTTATTGATTTTTCACAGAGAGGAAGGGAGAGAGATAGAGAGCCAGAAACATCGATGAGAGAGAAACATTGATCAGCCGCCTCCTGCACATCTCCTACTGGGGATGTGCCCGCAACCCAGGTACATGCCCTTGACCGGAATCGAACCTGGGACCTCTCAGTCCGCAGACCGACGCTCTATCCACTGAGCCAAACCGGTTTTGGCAGGATCGATTTTTAAAGAAGGAATCGATTTCTCCGTTTTTGTGTGCCTTTCCTGAACATGTCTGTCACAGCACGTGATCATACTTTGTTTTACTTGTTTTTCTCTTTGTTACCTTTCCTCACTGCTGCATCTTTAGGACAAGCACTGCTTGCTTAGTGTCACTGTCACCTAGCCATGAAATTAGGCAATAAGACTTACTTACTAGTCGCACTTACGGTATGCTGGGTATTAAAATGTTCTTTTATTAACTTATTTAATCCTCACAGCAATGCGATGTAGGAAGCAATGCTAGTGTTCTTTTTTTAAAAAAATGATTACAGGGAAGATGGTATTGACGTTGAGTCTTAGTAACATAATACTGATTACATATATTTTGGAGGCTATAGAATTTTTTAGTCCAAGAGCTTATACCTTTTTTTACCACTTGGTGTCAGATTTGCATTATTTAAGTATGTTAGTACATTTGGGAAATCTTTTGGGGTTTATTTGTGAGTTTTAAGCTTTTTTGCTCTCTGTTTTCAGAATTTCTTATAACTGTGTTCTTTATAGAGTCACTGAGGATAGAACATGTTCCCTTTGTCTTCCTCTGAGATTTTTATGTTAAACTGTATTTGTTGTCAGATTGGGAAGGAAGGTTGCAGCCATGAGAAGTGCCCACAGAATTTACGAGAGAATTCCTGGAGGCTCAAACAAATTTTTCTAATCTTTGCAGGAGATGGGAGTAAGTCAGTCTCTCAGATTAATCTTTCATATAGGAACTAGTTGAATACTTTTGCTCCCAAATGGAATCCAAGAAAATTTCTCTCTCAAGGCTTATGACAGATTGATCCCTGATTGATGGATCAGAGAAGCAGGATAAATACTGGATGAAAGGATCAGTGTTTCAACTATGAAAACAGTGATAAATGGTGACGAGCAGTAGTTCATTAGTTCATTCAACAAGTATTTATTTATATGTTACACTGTGCTAGGCTTTGGTTTGGGAAGATTTTCTGATATGCTTACTTCTCTCTCCAGCTCACCCTGGCCTTCCATCTGTACCTACATTCCTCTCACATCCTGGGTTTAACAAACACATGGAGAAAATACCTGTTATGGAGAGACACAGTTCAGACAGATTACAGGGGAAAGGATCATCTTGGTTCCCAGAAAACTCAAGATATTATTCTTTCTTTTTTGAAACATTGTTGTTAAATACACATAATATAAACTTTACCATTTCAGCCATCAAGATATTCTTAAGAATTTGCCTACTAGGATCCTTTGCACATTTTAAATTGGGTTATTTGTTTTTTATTGTTGAATTATAATACCTTTTAATATATTCTGGGTACTAGACCTTTACAGATGTATGATTTGCAAATATTATATTTTATATTATATTTACTCCCATTCTGTTGGTTGTCTTTTCACTTCCTTGGGTTCTCAGATGTACAACCATTTTTAATTTCCAAGGGAAATGTACAAATGGCAAATAAGTTCATGAAAAGATGCTTAACATTATTAGTCAATAGGGAAAATGCAAATCAAACTTAGAATGAGATGCCACTTTACACTCACTGAATAAAAAAGATAGAGCATGACAAGTGTGGGTGAAGACGTAGAGAATTGGAACCATATATTGCTGGTGGTAATGTGAAATGGTGCATCACTGGGAAATAATTTGGAAGTTCCTAAAAAAAAAACTAAACATAGAGTTATCTATCATGTGACCCAGTAATTCCACCCCTAGGTATATACACAAAAGAAATGAAGATATCTGTACACACAAAAACTTAGGCACAAATGTTTATAGAAGAGTTATTCATAACAGCAGAAAATTGAAAACAACCCAAATGGCCATCAATTGATGAGTGGGTAAACAAAGTGTATTAAATGGATACAAAAATAATGGTATCTTATTTAGCCACACATACAAAAAATAAAGTACGGATTCATTCTACTACAAGGATAAACCTTGAAAATATTATGGTAAGTGGAAAAAGTCAGACACAACAGACCTCATACTGTATGATTAATTTTATATAACATTTTCAGAAAAGGCAAATTTCCCCAAACAGAAATAGATAAATTTTTGCCAGGGACTGGTGGTGGGAGAAATGGAGAGTGACTGTAAATAGATATGGAGTGTTTTTGCAGTGATGAAAGTGTTCTGGAATATAGTGGTGATGCTTGCATAATTTTGTGAATGCCCAAAGCTGCTGAATCATCTACTTTTAAAAAAGGAATTATATCTCCAAAAAAAGATAAAAAAAAATGCAATAACAACATTTCTGAGTCTCCTTACATTTTATAGCAAAGTAATTGCAAGTGTTCAATAAGAATCTGTCCTTTTCTAGCCCTGGCCAGGTAGCTCAGTTGGTTAGAGATTTGTCCCAATATGCCAAGGTTGCTGGTTCGATCCCCAGTCAGGACACATACAAAAATCAAACAATGAATGGATAAATAAGTGGAACAACAAATCTCTCTCTCTCTCTCTCTCTCTCTCTCTCTCTCTCTCTCTCTCTTTCTGAAGCTGTATTCTTCTTTACCAGATATAATTAAACAAATTGATTGTGAAACCAAGGCCCCAGTTGGAGTGCCTTATTTGAGAATGATGCTTATTTAATCAAGTATGATAAGCCACTTTAAGAAAAAAATTGACTTTACTATATGGAAGAATGCCTATAAAATCTTCTAAGGTGCCTAGTTTAGAGGATCCCAGCTTCACAGTAGGTAAGAAAGGTTACTTAGGCCAGGAACCTAAGAGAATTTTAGGGACCTCAAGAATTTGTTTATATTGCAGGTGTAATATGGTGAAGAGAATTTTCTGGGGTTCATTTCAAAACCTCAGGATAGCAAAAGAGAGGCTTTTAGAAATCTAGTTCAAGATTCCTTATGAAAACTTCCAGACAGAAGTTAATATTGTGGCTTTAGTATTTGTTCAAAGTCATATTACTCTAGATTTTCAAAGCAATCTCAAAGAGGCCTGTGTGGTTCATTAATACCTGCTGCACATATGTAAATAATTAGGCCAAACATAATGAGGCTAGTCCTTTCTTATGTAAGCAGAAATAATTTTTGAGATTATTATCACAAGTGGGGGACAGAGAGATTGTTACAGAAAATCTTTGAAACGAGCTAAAAAAGATTACTGGGTTTATTTTCAATGAACACTAGGTATTATCTCCCAAGTTATCTTTTTCTACAGGGTTTTTCACCTCTTTTTTTAAAAATTTTGTTTTATTGCTTAAAGTATTACGAAGAGTATTACATATGTCTCCTCCCTCCCCCCTTGACATTCCCCCGGCCTCCCCTACCCCCCAGTGTCTTATGTCCATTGGTACCTCTTTTTTTTTTTTTTAAAACTAATCTATTCTACATTCTGTAATTGGAGAAACAATATAGCAGTCCTCTCTTATCCACAGGGGATATGTTCAAAAGATCCCTAGTGATGCCTGAAACTGTGGGTAGAACCAAACCCTATATATATTACTAGAGGCCTGGTGCACGAAATTCGTGCACTTGGTGGGTGTGTGTCCCTCAGCCCAGCATGCGCCTTCTCATAGTCCAGGAGCCGTCGGGGGATGTCTGACTGACGTGGAGGCGAGAGAGGCTCCTGCCACCACTGCTTAGCTCGCCAGCCGTGAGCCTCGCTTCTGGCTGAGCGGCACTCCCCCTGTGAGAGCACACTGACCACCAGGGGGCAGCTCCTGCATTGAGTGTCTGTCCCCTGGTGGTCAGTGCACGTCATAGCGACTGGTCATTCCACTGTCAGGCCAAAACCGGCTCTCTGACATCCCTCGAGGGGTCCCAGATTGTGAGAGGGCGCAGGCCAGGCTGAGGGGCCCCACCAGTGCATGATCAGGGCCAGGGAGGGACGTGGAGGTTGGCCAGCTGGGGAGGGACTGCAGGAGGGCTCCAAGGCATGTCCAGCCAATCTTGCTCAGTCCCAATTGCCCGGACCCCAGCAGCAAGCTAACCTACCGGTAGGGGCATCTGCCCCCTGGTGGTCAGTGCTCATCATAGGGAGCAGTTGAGCGGCTTTAGCATATCATTAGCATATTATGCTTTGATTGGTTGAACGGCCAACTGGACAACTGGACACTTAGCATATTAGGCTTTTATTATGTAGGATTGTTGCAGAATTTACCAGGTGCCTGGAAAATACACAATGAGTGCTCGGAAATTCAGGAAAAACCCTTTATTTAAAGCAGTGCTGCTGGCTCAGGGAATTCGAAGATCCAAAGCCTGAAAAACTTATACAATGAAATTACTCCTTATATATATTTCTAAATTCTTTGTTTCCTTGCTTCTGGACTTCTGCAGCCCTACCTAAGTTAGTTAGAATGGGGAAGTAAGATTACAGCTAAAGGCCTGGTCTGGGTGGTACAAGTGACCTCCCCTCTGGCTAAGCTGGTAAATTATTGGTTTGTGGTCCTTGTAAATTGGGAGTGTTTAGGAAAACAGATTATTGCCTAAGGAAGGGGCAGTGACTTAATTATAGGCTAACAAGAATGTGCACTAGGACACCGGTCACTGGCACAGATCCTGATTGCTAGCTCCCCTTCCCCCCAGTTTGCCCCCTATATTCTCCTTCACTATGTCTTGTTCTAAACAAACATACCTATGGTAAAGTTTAATTTATAAATTAAGCAACATAAAAGATTAACAATAAATAATAATAAAATAGAAAAATTATAACAATACTAGAGGCCCGGTGCACGAAATTCATGCACGGGTGTGTGTGTGTGTGTGTGTGTGTGTGTGTGTGTGTGTGTGTCCCTCAGCCTGACCTGCACCCTCTCCAATCCGGGAGCCCTCAGGGGATGTCCTACTGACGGCTTAGGCCCGCTCCCCGTGGTTCTCTGCTCTCTGCGGGGCCTGCCTGCTCCACACTGTGGCGATGGCCAAGCAGGCCGTGCTGGGAGCTGTCTGTGGGCCGCGCTTGCCTGCTCGCGGGTCACCATGGCAACAGCCAAGCAGGCCCTGCTGTCTGCTGTCAAGCTGCGTGGCTGCCCTTGCCTCCCAGCCTGTAATGGTCCCGAGCCTGAGGGCGTGGCTTGGCCACGATGGTCCCGGGAGCCTGCGGGCATGGCGCCAGTCCCTGGGACCCAGGCCACTTGGCACCTGTGTATGCAAAGTAACCCACCATCTTTGTTAGGTTAATTTGCGTACTCACTCCTGATTGGCTGGTGGGTGTCACAGAGGTATGGTCAATTTGCATCTTTCTCTTTTATTAGTGTAGATACTGTAATGTTATGTAAATGTGATCTCTCAAAATATCTTATTGTACTGCACTCACCCTTCTTGTGATGGTATGAGATGACACAATGCCTACATGATGAGATAAAATGAGGTGAGTGACGTAAACATCTTTGGACTTCAGTTGACCATGGATAACAGATACTGCAGAAAGTGAAACTGCTGATAAGGGGGGAGCCTATTGTACTTCAAATGAGTTTTGTGTGGTGGAGGCCAGTTTTGCATCTACTAGTAAATTCATTTCAACATTCTTGATTGCTTATATATGTCTGCTCTTTGGCTTCTTTTTTGAACTGGTTTTAACACCTTAATTGTTCTCTCATTTAATTTAATTTATGCATTTAAATAAATTAAATTTAATTAATGCATTAAGTAAAATATTTGACATATTTATTGTATATTTGTACGAGTGTCATGATTTTTAACTTTGTCAGAATATGTTGGGACGATGAATCAGAAAATGTTTCTTTTAACAGTTTATTTTGGAAAATTTCATTTGGGAATTGTGTGCTCTGTGCTGGTAGAAGTTCACCCCAAGGAGTGACTTCAGTGGGAATTACCTGGCAATGCTGGAGGAGGGAAGTGTCACCTGTACCCGTGACAATAGACACCAAGACCTGGGCGCAAGGCGACTTCTGAGACATAAGATATAACCATGCTGGTATTAACTTGGAGTAAGGTGCAGTTGGGTACACTTTGCCTGTTTAAATCAGCAGGTGGAATATTCTCACTGGGAGCATCTTTGAGACCTTGAGTTGATCTAGTGATGGCCAGCATAGACATGTCATTCTAGACAAACTTACATACTCACATACATTTGATGGATTAGGCTATGACTCAGAAGATGTAAGATGCAAGAAAATGTGTGGTAGGAGATTATTTACATTCTTCTGGTAAAAGAGGGAGATTAGTAGTTACCAAGCAGGAATGTTTCCTTACAGAGGAATTTTAACTAAACAAAAGGCACATAGAACTATTGCTGGGTGGCAGTGGGGGTGGGGGTGAGAAGGTGGGGGCTCGGGGGAAGAGATTCTTGAAAGAATTAAAGTTGGCTACCAGTTAAGAAAACATTACAAATTCTTGTACTATTTGTGCTCATGGTCATCTTGATCCTATACAACATCACATCTAAGGTTTGAAAGAGAAGGAAAGATAGCATACTCTTTTGAGACTTTTTGTTGGGGATAGTAATTAAATAGTAATAAAATCAAGATAAACTGAGCAGAGCCCTTGTTCTCAAAATGGATTCTGTCAGAGAGAAGAGATGGACAGGAACTTGGGGAACCAGCACATAGTATAGTAGCCAAAGGGAGGTGGAATGTGAAAAGAGGTTGATACTGTTTGTGTAAAGGATCCTTAGAAGAGTAAAGAGTTGATGAATTTGAATTTGTATTATTTTAGAAAAGAAAAAGGAAGAAAAGATACAAAGAGGAGCTTAATCTGTAGCCAAGAGGTGGCACCTTTAAGCACTCCAGCCAGAGAGTGTACAAGTCTCTTGGAAGCCTCTCTAGCATAGATGGAAAAGCTTGCCTGTTGATCGGAGAAGGTTGGGGGACTGGAGGTTTGTAATGTACACTTGTCGTGCTGCTCAGACACACTCACCATCTTGTCTTTTGAAAATGGGTCACCTTTCCCTGGTTCTTTAAGTCAAGCAATTTTGTATTGTATCTGGACACTGTGGAATGTTACATAGTGAAGATGTGATTATATTTCTCCAAAGAGTGTTATTTTTTAAAATATGTATTTTTATTGATTTCAGAGAGGAAAGGAGAGGGAGAGAGAGATATAAACATCAATGATGGGAGAGAATCATTGATCAGCTGCTTCCTGCACGCCCCCTACTGGGGATCGAGCCCGCAACCCGGCCATGTGCTGTGACCTCCTAGTTCATAGGCTGATGCTCAACCACTGAACCAGGCCAGCTGTGTGTTTTTTGTTGTTGTTTTTTAAGTGGGAAGTTACCTTGGCCATACTTGAACTGTAAACACTTTTTCACGGGCAGCCTCAAATCTCTGTTCGTTCCTTTTGTCCTTAGCTGAGGTATTGGAGTCTGCCTGGTTCATGTAAGGTTCAGAGACTTGGGAAGAGTTTATAAACAGAATTTAAGGCTCTCCCTTTCTGGCTCAATTTTTTTCTCAAATTCCACCCTCCCAACTTTCCAGGATCAGTGGTTGCTCAGCTTCCATTCTTTGATTCTTCAGGCCAGAAAGACTGTTTTCTGTTAGAGTTTTAGGCATACTATGGAGTACCAACTTTAGCCTGCCCTCAGGGTAAATCTATGATGATGGGAAACTCTAAGTTTTGATTCTTCCTGAATCTTTGCATTTTTTTTGGTTCACTTTTCAGTTTTTGCTTAGTTTTTATTTTTTGGTTTGGATTTTGTAGTTGTTATTTGTGATGGTTGGGCCTGACAGAATCTTACTTGGCCACTGGAGACATAGTTCACATGTTACCTTAGTGGAATTAAGCCTGTTTTTCCAAATCATAACCTGATCATCTTATTGACTTTTCTCATTAAAAAAATAGGCTTTTATTGATTTTATTGAGAAATATAGAAACATCGATGAGAGAGAAACCTCAACCAAATACTATTGACCAGCTGCCTCCTGCATGCCCCCCACTGGGAATAGAGTCTGCAACCCAGGCATGTGCCCTGAATGGGAATGGAACTAGTGAGCTCCTGGTGCATGGGACAACGTTCAATCCACTGAGCCTCACCAGCTGGAGACTTTTCTCATTTTTTATCTCACTTTTCATTCTTTCCATACATGCTTTCTAAACTGCCCACACTGAGCCTTTATCTTAGGGCCTAATTTAAGGGTGATATAAGTTGAGATTCACTCATTTATTAAATCATTTGCTCATTCACACACATTATTTATTTAATCATTCCAATAGCTCTCAGAAGTGCACTGTGAGAACTTAAGTATTATCTCTATTTGACATAGTACCGAATTTTAGTGAGATTGCATCATGCCTATGATACTATATTTGATAAGTGGCAGAATCTAACTTCAAAACTAGATGTGTCTGGTTCTAAAAATCTAATAGCATTGTGTATTTTAGATTAGTTACTTTATTTTTCTTATCCTTGTTTTCTCATATGTTCAATGAGGATAAAAATGCATGTAACAGGATTATTGTGTCAGTTAAATGAGATATTGTGGCTACAAAACATTAGGTATTATCTCAATCAGCTTTCACTATATGACAATCTCAAATTCTCAGTGATTTACAGAGGCAAATTTGTATTTCTTGTTCAGGTTCATATTGTCAGCCACTGGTTGGATGTGGTAATTCTGCTCCAGACTGCAGGCTGAGGCTCCACAGATCTCCCTATTCTGGAATCGAAGCTAAAGAAGAAAGCCTTATGCTCAACATGCTTTTCTGTTGGCAGAGAGCACAGAGCGAGGAGGCTTTGGCAATGTTGCAATTTCATTAAAAGCTTCTGTTTGGAAGTGATATATAGCAAATATTCTGTTGGCCAAAGCAAGTCAAATGTTCAAGCCCAAAGTCAATGGGCATGGGGAAATATCTTAGACGCAAAAAAGGAGGGAGTGAATAATTCTGAACAATAATATAATCTACCACAGTATAGTAATCATTTTTGCTTCCATGGTATACAGTTACTATTTCCAACAGTTGGCTCGTAAAAAAGGCAAGGGTGCAAGGGAGTATTTCATTAAATGTCAAAAGAAAAAAAAATTCAGACTAGAGCTGCTATGGGCATCTAGAGAGAGTTAATGTGTGAGTCACAGGAGTGGTAAAGGTTTTATAAATGAGAGAGGGCTTGAACTGAGTCTTGAGAGATGATTAGAATTTGGATAAAAGTTATTCTAAGCTGCTGTAACAGGACGACAAAAGTTCCAGAGGTGAACTAGGTTGGCCTTATTATTGGGGTGCTTTTGGAAGGGTATCACGGGAGGCAAGTTGGAAAGCATGGATTTCAGGCAGGAGGTAAAGGGAGACCTTAGGAAATTTTGAGCAAGAATCAGAATGGAAGAGTTATGTTTTAGAAAGATTGGCTTGGCTGTCTTGTAGGAGGGAAGACGGGTGGCAGAGAGTATTTCTCCAGCATTATACATAGCAGTCATTCTTCTTTCTTCAAAATTGTACACTGGCTCTGTGAGACATGACAAAAATGTGGTGGGCATGACAAATATTTCCTCAATGCAGACTTGACTCCCACTAGTAAGAAAATGAAAATTGTCTTACTGTTTTTCTCTGAGTCTCCTGTCTGACCAAATAAAGAGCATGCTTTGGTAAGAGACAATACTTCCCACACAAAAAGCATAATTAAACGTAATTAAAGTAACATTATCAGATATGCTGGATATACAATGAAACATGGCAAACTGGAGGAAAATGTTTGTGCTCTATCATTTTATTTTGTTTTTGAACTCACCAGGGAAAGACCATTTGAACAGTTTTCTGTTGTGCACTTAAAAGAGAAACGGTTTCTAATATTTTCCATCTTTGAATTTCTTAGCAAAATACAATGCCCAGAAGCTTTTGGAAAGCAGTGACAGTGGCTGTGGTAAGAGGTTCCACCTATTATTTTATTCCATTATTTTTATATTTGTTGTTGCTGGCTTATTAGTAACCCATTATTTTTCTATGTGTTGTCGTTTTTGGTTTATTAATGACCCATGATAAAGATTTGTTGCTCTATTCTGGATCTGAAAATTAGTAAAGAGGTCTGAGTGAGGTTGTTTGATTTGCAAAATTAGATTTATGACTTAGTTAAGTAGGAAGAAAAACCCAAATGCATGTATTTATCAACACTTACACCAGTCACCTAAAAATTAAGAGCTTCTTTCACATCTATTGGGCCATCACTTTAAAATATAGATAAACACCTGCAATCTTTGGGAGTGGCATTTAGCTTTTCCTCATGCCAGGCCCTGCATTGAGTGCTTTATTCACTGATTGTGGCAATAACTCTATAAAGCAGTTGCTATAATTATCCCTATTTTACAAATGAGGAAACTCAGGCTCTGAAAGGTGAGGGAAAATGCTCAAGACCTCACAGCTTGTAGCGAGTAAGGCTGATGCTCAACTACGGGATTCGACCCTAAAGTCCAGTCTCCTGCTCCGTGTCTCCACTTGCCCTGTCCTCTTATTTCCTAATCCTGTGTTGATGGGACACAGATTCCACATAGAATCTGGAATATATATTTTAGTTAATGGATGGTTTATACATCAGTGATCATGATTTTCAGAAGTGCATATTAAAAATATTGAATGAATACCATAAACCAAGGAATTAAATTTACAAGTTGGCACTTAAAAATATTTACTTATTGAAAAAACAATTTATTAGCTATTCCACTAGGTGGATATATTATTATTCATTAAACCCTGCCTATGTTATTTAAAATTTAGGTTGTTTTCAATTTTCCATTTCACTGTAATAGAAGACAATGCTTAAACTTAATTAAATTGAAAAGCACATTGAGCCCTGGTTGGGTAGCTCAGTTGGTTGGAGCATCATCTTGATACTCCAAGGTTGCAGGTTCGATCCCCCATTAGGGCACATATGGGGCACATTGTGTTCAATTTGATGATTTATTTTTACAGTCTCACTTAATTTAATTTTTGACTATGTAAAAATATTTACATGATTCAAAGGTTGAAACTGTGTAAATATGCTCATGGAAGTGTCATTCCTAACCTTATTTCTTCCATTCCATTCCCACACATCCTTTATAGATAAACGTTTTCATTTTTATTGTTGTTTACACTTCCTTCCGCTTTTTCCCAAAACAAACATATATTTGCCTTTCTTTTTTTTTTGTTGTTGTTAATCCTCACCTGAAGATATTTTTTCCATTGATTTTTAGAGAGAGTGGAAGGGAGGGAGAGAGAGAGAGAGAGAGAGAGAGAGAGAAAGAGAGAGAAAGAAACATCAATGTGAAAGAGGCACATATATTGGTTGCCTCCCATACAGACTCCAGCGGCGTAGAGATTGAACCTGCTACCCTTGACTGGAATCAAACCTTGGACCCTTCAGTCTGTGGGCCAACACTCCAAACACTGAGCCAAACTAGCTAGGACATCCCTTTCTTTTTTACATAACAGGTAATACATAATAGACTTTTAAAACTTTAATGTGCTTACTGAAAAACATGTCCTGGAAATCACTCCATATCAATTCATAGAGATTTCTCTTATTTTTTTGTTTGCATAGTAAATAAGTAGGCCTTGGCTTATTTCCAATATTTTTCTATTATAAATAATCCTATAATTTCTAACTTTACACCTGTTGTTTTATATATGTGCGTATACCACAAGGTAGTTCTCTATTTTAAAAAATACGGGTATGCTGAATTCTTTTACTGAGTTGCATAGAACTGTGTAGGAAAGGAGCTGTTTGCACCCTAGCTAGTCTCCTGGGGAAGGGGGCAATGGCATACTCTTAGCAGACCATGTGAATGTATTTATAAGTTGCGGCAATTGGGCCAATTCTTGCCTCATTTAATAAGGAATGTGTAGATTCTTGAGTTGCTTTATTTTTGCCACATACACTGAGATCATAGTATGTCCAGCACAACATGCTTTCTTAGAGATGGAGAAGACATAGTCACCATTCAGGAATTGACAATCTGTCCCAAAGTTTGCAACCTGGCTTAAATTAGAATCACTTGGAGAGTTTTACAAAGTTACTAATCTATGTTGCCTTATTCCAGATATATTAAATCAGATTCTCTGGGAGTTGGGTCCCTAGCATTTAAACAACAACAACAACAACAACAACAACAACAACAACAACAACTCTCAGTGTGATTCTAATTGCAGTCAAGGTTCAGAAGAACTAATCTAGAGGCAGATGTGACCGTACTTGTAATAACAAGGTAGACCTCAAAAAGCGTGAAGAGTATGTGGGTGATGGAAAGAACCTCTCAGACTGGGAATATTTGGGCTCATGGAACATACGAGCTGGTCCTAAGAGATGTACATGACTTTGAGAACAGGGAGATGTAGAAGTGAGAAGAGCAACAAGTTGTGTCTGATGCAGGATGGAGTATTTGGTGAAAAGGGAAGATAGAAGATGCCTGTGGCCCCTTGGGTACTTGGAGTAATAGAAAATATTGGCGAGATGATGGCTCCGGGGAAGAAATGGGCATCAGAAAACCTGTTCAGAGTTTTAGAAGGAGAAAGCAATGATCTAAGAAGATAAGAGGTCCTAATCCCCCTATTAAAATTTCTGATCTATACTAGAGGACAGAGTCTGTTGCATGATCAGATTGCAAGTGTGAAGATGGTTGGCCTGGCCACTAATACTGGTCTGGTTCTTAAAGCTGACATTTTATTTATCCTGGATAATTTTTGGCATTAATTTTGACCTTTAACAAATATTGCATTAGGAAACTTAATGCATATTACTAAGTGAAAAATGACTTAATACTGTATAATTCCCACTGTATGACATCCTAGAAAAGGAGATAGTGAAAAGATGAGTGGTTGCTAGAGGGTAGAGGAGAGGGAGAGATGAATAGACAGAACACAGTAGATTTTTAGGGCAGTGAAAATACTGTGAATGATACTATAATGCTGGGTCTATGCTATTATGCATTTTTACAAACCCGTAGAATGTACAACACCAAGAGTGGATTTTGGGTGATGATGTGTCAATGTAGGTTCATTAATTATAACAACTACCACTGGTGGGGGTGTTGTTAATGGCGGAGGCTGTGCGTGTGCGGGGCCAGGGTGCCCATGAGAAATCCCTGTACCTTCCTCTCAATTATGCTGTGAACCTAAAACTCCTCATTTTAGAGTCTAATAAATATAATAAAGTATTTTTATGAAATAAAGTTTCAAAATATTACATTGTCATTTACCTGAGAAGTTAATGTTTAATGGGTACAGTTACAGTTTTGCAAAATGAAAAGAGTTCTGGAGATGGATGGTGATGACAGTTGCACAACAATGTGAATGTACCTAACGCCACTGAAGTATACACTTAAAAAGGGTTAAAAGGTAAATTTTATGTTATGTGTGTTTCACCACAATTAAAAATATTAACTCTGCTCCTGTCCATGTGGTCCACTGAGCGTGAGCCACACTTCTCCAGGCCCTCCTCCTCCCCAAGCTCATGCCCGGCCCCTTAGAGTCCTGGTGACCCCATCTCCTCTTTCTTGGGCAGAGGAAGTTGTTTGGCTCCTTCTACTCTTTTTTCCCCAATGGGTTGATATGGGTAGACTTTATGTGCTGCTCCCCTGAAAACCCATTTTGTAAGTTATTGAACAAACCAAAACTTTACTAAATATTGACTTTCCCCTTCTTGTTCTTTGACTTAAGAACTTTCTTGCTGACTAAAGGAAGATACAAGAAGGTATATAGAAAAAAAAAAGACAGTGAATATTTCAAAGTCATCTTCTTCTATTCCAAACAGGGACAATTTTATCCATTTACCCAAAGATCACACTGAACATGCAATACCGGGTTTTTGAGTCCCAAATCTCATGATACTTTAATGACTTAAATTAAGATGTTAAAATATGACAGGTTATTTTAAAATAATAAATACATTTCAATTTTTGTATTAGAAAGTATTTGACTAATAGAACAGAGCCATTTGTATACTTCAAAATATGGATTTTATTGTGTTATTTTTTATTTTATTTTTTTATTGCGTTATGAGGTTCAGAATTCTACAGTGTTTGAGTAGATAGTCTATCTGGCAAATAATGTCTTATTCTATTTTTAAAAAATAGTATATGTTTAACCTTGATTTTGGCTCTAAAACTCAAGATAATGTGGCATTATTTTTCCCGTCACCTTTTATCCCCCGATATAGACTTAGTCTAACTTAGCATTTGCAGTGCTAGGTTGGGGTGAGTTTCCTCCTGCCAGAGGGGGGGAGGAAGATCACGCTGCAGGGAAGGGGAGAGCCACCAGGTGGCACTCAGGTAGCGTTCATCTGTGGAAGAACAAGCGGTGGAGGTCAGGTTAGTGGAAGGTAGGGAAGCAACTGATGCTGTTGAAAAAAACAAATGTACTTAGATTTAAGATTTTTTTTTTTTACTAATTTGTGGGTGAACTCTAATATAGAACCACCAAACCCCATTATCCAAATCCATCGAAACTAGGAAAATGTTATTCCCTATCTGCAATGAATTCATAGTGTTGTTTCTCTTCCATACTACAAAACAAAGAAGTGTGGTTTAGTAGTTATGCTATTATTGCCCAGGTACTTGAAAATATATATCCATGATTAGTGCCTAAAAACCTTCTGTCAGAAAAATGTCCAGAACTTCTCCTATGCAAAGAGAAACTGCAGAGGGCGTTACTGAACTGCTGGAGGCATCTCTGTCTGGGATTTCTCTGGAATGGCTGCCTCTTCACCCAGAATGTCCAAGATTCTAAGCCGCCTCCAAAAATATGGAAAATGATCAACAGGAGAGTACTGTAAGCTAGCTTCCTAAAAAGATTCTATTTTTATTCCAAAAGTTAGCTTTCTATAAATACTTTAAGATATCATTTGAACATATTAAAGAAAAATTTGCTAAATTAATACCATCACAGATGTTAACTAATATAGTAATTTTAAACATACAAGTTAAAATTGTATCATTCTTACTGATACTGTATATATTGATGTACCTCACAGTTATTGTTCCTAACTTTTAAGTTGAGACTATATGATTTTTATTTAGTTATAATACATTGATATTTTATGCTTTCATTATGGAAATCTAAAAAAAGATTTAAAATTGGTTTTTTGAGAAAGAGGAGGGGAGAGAGAAACATTGATGTGAGAGCACAATATCGATTGGCTGCCTCCTGCACACCCCTTGCCGGGGATTGAATCTACAACCTTGGCATATGCTCTGACCAGAAATTGAACCGGCAACCTTTCAGTGCATAGGATGACAAACAAACAACCGAGTCACACAAACCAGGGCTATAATGGAAATTTTAAACATATACAGAAGAGGAAGAAGAATATAACGAGCCCTTCTATACCCATCAAACTTCAGTAATTATCAACATTCTGCATTGTTTCATCTATACCCTCCAACCTTTATTTTTCTGAAGTATTTTCGAAGTAAATCCAAGAAATCGTATCATTTTACCTATAAATACTTGTTTGTACAATCAAGAAATAAGAACTTAAAAAAACACACCACATACTCACAATACCACTATCCCATTACTATAGTTTTTGATGTGTAACTTTATTTTAAACCTCAATCAGGCAGTATGACATCCTCAATGAAATAAGATTTAAGTCTTCAGGGCTTAAAATTACAGATGCTGTAGAATGTTGAATAAATATTGAGTTTGTTAAATAGGCAAAAACATCTTTAAGATGAAATACATTTCATCTTATGTATATATATATATATATATTACATATTTAATGTATATATACATTAAACATTTCATCATTTAATTCAACTTTATATAATCTCCTGTGTGGTCATTGGACAAGTGAGAAAGCATGTACATTTCTGGAGACAGGCAAAGTCCCTTTATTTTTATGTGTACATAAATATTTTTACACTTTTATAAGTTAGATAAGTAAGTTCCAATGTGCATATTTCTGTTTTAGTACCATAGTAAGTCTGGGTAAAAATTATATGAATATGACTCCATTAGCTAAACTGGGTCTGCTGTGAGACTAAGACTTCCTAACATGCATGTCTGTTTATTCTGGCTTCCATTCTTCCTCAGACTTCATGTGATGTAATGTTCCCTCTAAAAACCTGACATCAATAAGGGTAGGAACTGACTCATTACATTTTCTGAAGATAATCAGTGTGTTTAGGCTGTTAGTATTCTCTTCCATGCCCGTCCATATTGACATTAGCTTCAGTTGAAGTAGGCATGACCACAGGGTTTGTTTACCTCAAATATCCAAAGCTTAAGATCATGCCGCAGAGTTCAGCTAAGACCGGGAGAGAGGAATGCCATTGCCTAGACTGAATGTAAATGATATTGCATATCCTTTTAGGAATGTAATGTTTAGATTATATCTAGTGGCAGTGAAGAATAAGCAGACAGCCTTTTTTCTCTAAGATCTTGTAATACTTCCACACTATTTACAACATTATATTAACCCAATGTGTTGCCTGTGTGTGACAACTTCACAGGGGTTTTCTTGACAGACGATTACCTTAAAATCTAAAAGAAAACATGGATCAAATTGCTAATACAGTAAAAGGATAAAGAAACTTATTTTCTTTGATTTTGACATCTGAAATTCTAAAACCAAAATTCTATGAATTCCATAGGTAGATAGGTTGAATTCTTGGTTCAAATAAAAAATTTCCTGAGCCCTAAGCCTAATGAGTTATTTACACCTTGATGTGTATTCATTCACCTACTATCCTTTTCTCTATGCCAGTCTTGATAGTGAAGCAAGTAGAGCGAGGTTGCACACCATATTAAGAAGCAGATTTGTTCAACAGAATTAGCTCTAGTCAGGATTTAACTAATTTTAAAAATGCTAAATAAATTTATGTTAGCAAGTAGTTGAAAACTGCCTTTTTTTCCTGTTTAAGCTAAAAAAATCTGTTTAACAAAAAGTGTTATCAAAAGTGTTTTGTTTAACACAAAATATTATATAGGCTGATGTAGAATCTATTTTGTCTAATTTACCTGAAATATATCTTCTAATCATAAAATCAATCTTATCATCTACTGAAAGTTGCATCAATAGATAATTGGAAAAATTTCACTTCTGGTGGAGTCTAGTT
This sequence comes from Myotis lucifugus, assembly GCF_000147115.1. Taxonomy (NCBI): domain Eukaryota; kingdom Metazoa; phylum Chordata; class Mammalia; order Chiroptera; family Vespertilionidae; genus Myotis; species Myotis lucifugus. The sequence goes on along the minus strand of NW_005871107.1, from coordinate 6,016,777 downwards.
TATTGGAAGGTGCAAAAACTTTCGAATCAGAGTCCTGGGTTCTAATTCTAGTTCTGACACTGTCCTTGGTCAAGTTACTTACTTCTTAGAAATTTGATTTCTTTAGGCACAAAAATAGCACAGTACTACCTAATAATAATGGCAATGCTGGATAATTATTTTGGCTGAGATGTGACTATGAAGTAGCTGATGGTCTTAATTTGGGTTCTCCTAGAAACAGACCCCACAGCAAAAATTTGAGTGAAATTAGTTTATTTGGGAAGTTCAGAGAATGATGGTAGGGAAGTAGAGGATGTGATTGAGTGACAGGGAGGCAACCAATAAAGGGTACATGGGTGAGCCAGCTACGACAAAGAGCACCTGGAGCTCAATTCTGTAGGGAAACCCTAGAAAAATGGTGTATTCACCTTAGAATTATTTCGCCCACGGGGCTAGAGAGCTGGGATATTAATACACCAACTCCTGGTAGGTCATTGGTTGAGGGCTGCTCCTGGGATGGAAATTCCTTAGCACTTTAATCTGTGCCTGCCCAGAGCTGGAAGAAGAGCACTGAAGCACAGGGATGCAGGTACTGACAGCTGGAATTTCAACAGCGTACACTGAAAAGTCCACAGAATGGGGGATGGGCACTAGTGTGGCTTCTACCCTAGTGCACTGTTTGCCCAGGGTTCAATAAAAGATAGCTAGGAAAATTAAAAAGTTAATTTTACCTCTCACTAGAATACATTGTTATTGAATACTATTCCCTTCCCCTTATAGCATACTTTGTCTCCTGAATTAGTGTATGGCTAAACTTCTGTAAAAAAGAGACCCCAAGCCCTAACCGGTTTGGCTCAGTGGATAGAGCGTCGGCCTGCGGACTGAAGGGTCCCAGGTTCGATTCCGGTCAAGGGCATGTGCCTTGGTTGCCGGCACATCCCCAGTAGGGAATGTGCAGGAGGCGGCTGGTCGATGTTTCTCTCTCATTGATGTTTCTAACTCTCTATCCTCTCCCTTCCTCTCTGTAAAAAATCAATAAAAATATATTAAAAAAAAAGAGACCCCAAAATTAGTGTATGGCTAAACTTCTGTAAAAAAGAGACCCCAAAATTAAAAAGTTAATTTTACCTCTCACTAGAATACATTGTTATATATATATATACACACACATATATATATATATATATATATATATATATATATATATATCCCACATTCAAAGGCTATTAAATCACATTGTTTACCCATATCTCCAGAAAAAAAACCATTTCTACTGTCGTGGTAAACAACCTGCCTCCCTATTTATAATGGTCTGGCCCTCTAGCAACTTCAGCGCGAAAGTATAGCTAATTTGCCTACAAACATCAGGTGGTCATATTAATCTGGCCACTCAGTGTATACCCTTCCCCTTATAGCATACTTTGTCTCCTGAATTAGTGTATGGCTAAACTTCTGTAAAAAAGAGACCCCAAAATATAGTGGTTTTTTTTAAAAAAAGAGAGAGAACGTTCTTTCTCACATAATGAATAGTCCAGAATTCAGGGGACAGATCTACACCACTCAGATTCAGGATTCAGGATCGTGTTACCTGGTTGCCCCATGATCTATGAGCATAATGTTTTTGTTTGGATGGTCAAACTAAAATGCTCCACGTTTAGGTTCCAACCAGTGGGAAAAGGACATGAGTGGGAGGGATGTATGCCCATTGTCTTAGGCCCAGACGGAGAACTGGCACACAACATTCCTGCTCATGTGAAAAGAACTTGGTCACGAGGCCACGTATGAATGCAAGGGAATTTGGGAAATACTGGGAGCTGGTAATCAGTAATTAATTATTATGGGAAAAGGGAGAATGGGTTTTTGTGGACAACCAGCCCTCTCAGCCACATCTTGGTAGTATAGTATCTATTTTAGGCTTGATTCAGCTTCTTGTAAATCTCATTAATCACAGAAAGAGAACAGGATATAAACCTGTCAACCTACCTAGTTATCTTTCAGTGAAATTGACTCACAGAGCTATTTACATACTAATGACAAGGGCTTGGATTTCACCACATCTCTCTTATTTATCCAACCATAGACTTACTATTTATGTTCTCTCTTATGTTTTTGCACATTAGTATACTTCAGTGTCTTGATTTTTCATTAATATATATTCAAATTGAGACTTGCTTGCTCTATTCTTTTTTTTTTTTTTTTTTTGCCTCTCTTCTACCTATTACTGAATAACTTCTACTGCTTAATTAATTGCAAACAAAGAAGTGAAATGGGAATGAATGAAAGTCACCACAGGGAATTCCACAATTCTATACATAATAACTTCAGAAAAAGAATTTTAGAAAGTGTCTGAAAGTCCACAGTATGCTTATATATTACATGAGAGATTCTGTTCTCAGAGTTATAAAAACGAGTATATAATCTCTAACTAAATTTTAAGAAAGTACTGCTTTTCTTGAATCTAAGCAACCCAGACAGTGAGGATCTTCAAAGATGCTGAGGCCAGGGGCCAAGGCCTCTGTTGCCTGTTCCCAGGGTCAGGTCTCAGTACGTTTTTAGAGCAGGGATGGGGTAAGAGGTCTTCAGCCATTCAACCACCATACACTATGTGGTCCATATGTGACCCATAGTAAGGCTCCCCATTTACTATTGTTTGATGCTCCTTTGGAGTTGGAGAAGGAAGAGGAGCGTGGAGTGCGGCAGTGGTAGGGGATGTTGCCTTGAGCAAGCACGTCAAACTCAAAGGCTAACCCAGGCCAAATAAACCAGGTTTAAGTTTATGTGGGCCGCAAAAAACACACACACACATGTTCAATTTTCGTGGAAACGTAGGTTTATTTCGATAGAGACATTCTGAATACAAAGGTCTGAAATAAATGAGTAATTGTTAACATAAAATAATAGAACATTTTAATAAAACTTAATATTTTGTCTTGAACATTAACTTACCAGACACTGAATAACTGCACAAATTAATAAGCATAACGCAAATAAACTTATTTTTCTTGTTCTCTGAAAGCGAAATATTTCCTGTTGCGCTCACCAAACAAGTCAGTCCAAGACTAATGACGTGGCAATCGGCTGCTAAAATATTCGCTGCTAGTATTAGTGGAGAGATGGTGCGCCTGCGTGTAAGGCACGTAAGGGAAATGGATGCAACACGACTATAGTAAGCAGTCATTAGTGAACGCTGTAGTTTGCTATTAATAATTATGTATAATAGTATATTGTAAAAATTAAGTTAAGAAATTTTTATTAAAACCTTTCTTACATACCGTTATAATGGCTGGGCCGCAAAAATATTCATGTGGGCCACATGCAGCCCCCGGGCCTCGAGTTTGACATGCTTGCCTTAGAGGCACCATGGGAAAAAGCAGGTTCTTGACAGGTGGCCTTTGGGTGGGGCTATTGGAAGCTCCAGAGAGGAGGGAAAGAAGGGTGGGAATTAGCACTTGCTAGAGGGAACATCTTTGACTTTTTAAAATCAAGCATGAGAAGCAGGGGACTGCTGGAGGGGGCTTCTAAAGTCATAAGTCGGTTCCTGTACACATGGGCGGGAGAGAGACTCCCTACTGCCATCCTAATGGTAGCAGGCCCTTTCCCCCAGCATCAACAGCCTGCACATAGTGACAGCTTAAAATAATTTATAGTCAATTGATTGATAAAACTCTGATTTTAAGCCCCATGGTTTAGGGGAATTTATGCATGATATATGAAAGTGTGGGATTTCTGAATTTTGTATAAAACTTGAGGATCTCATATATATATTCAATCGTCTGTACACCTTTTTCAGTTTTGTTAATACTCCCCGGAGGATATTTTTTCCCATTGATTATTAGAGAGTGGAAGGGAGAAGAGGGGAGAGAGTAAGAGAGAAATATCAATTCAAGAGAGACACATCGATTGGTTGTCTCCCACCCCCACCAGACCAGGGATTGAATGTGCAACCCACATACACGTCCTTGACCAGGATTTGAATCCAAGTCCCTTAGGTCCAAGGGCCAATGCTCTACCACTGAGCCACACTGGCCAGGGCAATCACCTATACCCCTTCTTTCCTTATAATCATGAATATTTGAGAATTGGCTAATCCCCACGTTATGTATTCAGTATACTTTGTCTAATATTCATCTATCTGCATATCATATTTACCCAGACTCCCCCAAAATTTCTCTTCCTCATAAGCTGTTACATCAGAGAAGAAGAATATTTATGATTCTTTGTCCTAATCCTATTTGTGTTGTTTTAGTTGTAGTTGTGTGTATCTAATTATATATCTATCACATCAATGACATGAAATATCTTGGAAGGAGGGAAAAACATAACTTTAAGAAAAATATATATATTTTTTATTGATTTCAGAGAGGAAAGGAGAGGGAGATAGAAACAATAGTGATGAGAGAGAACTATCAATCAGCTGCCTCCCACATGCCCCCCATTGGAAATTGAGCCCCAAACCCAGGCATATGCCCTGACTGGGTATCAAACCAGCAACGCATTGGTGCATGGGTCGATGCTCAACCACTGGGCAACACCAGCCAGGCAAAACATAACTTTTTATTCCTAAAAACAAGCTTTGCTCTCTGTTGCTATTCAATGAGTGTATATTGATACTATTATGATTTATAAAGCAGACTGTCTCCTCCTTCATTTGGCTTCGTAAGGCCCTTTCATTCATATGAAGTATCTTTGGAGTTACATAACTACCTAGATTTCCATACAGTTTTCTTTTGGTAAGTCTCATCCAATCTGAATGTGCAATATGGAGCTGCAATTCTGGAAATATCCAGGTATGCAACATAAATTTCTAAGAAGTTACCTTGGAAATCCAGGGATTAAGGGTTTGGAGGGAGTAGCTTGAGTTGATGAGTTCATAGAAAGGTATATAAAAACTCTTCTAAACTTGTTGAACTCGACCTTCTACTTCTTTCTAAATAATTTATTGGGGGTGTAGGATTCCCTTTTCCCCAAGTGAGATACTGCTTCACATTCTTTGCTACTATTTGAAGCCCAGTTGTTCTCTAATAGTTCATTCTTAACATTTCAGAGGAGTTTCAGATATTTTCCTTAGGTTTGTTAATCATAAAGGCATCATGAAACTTTTCCAGACAAACTCCATCTGGCTTCTTCTTGTTTGATCCTTCCATAACCCTGATTACTCAGCATTTGTGTACTTTTTTGCTTGTGTTTGTAAACTTGCACATTGGGGGAGAGAACTTTTTAAGGTTAGGGTTATCCAAAGTCAACTAAAGTAATAGTATACTTAAGATGCGATTGTTGCCACTGCCGGGCACCAAACAAGATAAGTTGAATAATGAACCCATTAGAATGCCCCTGTGAAATACCACAGGCTTTGGGGACCTCTCACTAGTCCCTGCTCAATATTGGAAAATCATTTAATGCCACTCTAAAACATTATGACTTGCAATTTAGGTTTGAGATACTTAATTGAGTACCCAAAGTCCTAAGTGGAAACCTGATACATAATACTTCTGGGTCTTTCAAAGAGAAAAACCACAGAACTGTAGAATATTCATAACAGGATCTTAGATCTAACATCAGCTGAACCTTAATCTCTGAAGATCTAATGATTCTGACAGAATCTCTCTCTATATAAAAGGCTAATATAGAGAGTTCGACCAGGAGACCAGGAGTTCGATCGCTTGCTATGATGTGCGCTGACTTCGAGGGGGCAGTGCAGAATGAAGGAAGGCCCCAGCCAGCAGCTAGCTGGAAGGCCCCAATCGGCCCTGATCGCTGGCCAGGCCTAGGGACCCTACCCGTGCATGAATTTTGTGCACCGGGCCTCTAGTCTCTTATAAAGGGCATCTGTTTATTGGCTTTTAAAGTCTGTGTTAGGAATCTTAATTTTGAATGACATCAAATACTTTTCTTACTATAGGCAGAACTTGACTGAGAATGAACAGTCTTCTAAATGTTAGTTATTTTATTTTGCAAGTACTAAACCCAGGCATTTTATTTCTACCTTCTTACTTAAATCATTTTTCATTCATAGTCTTCTACTTCTAAAGCTGAATCTTGAGAATAAGATGCCCAGGATAAGAGGGCAGGCACTAGACTCTTTTAACAAGATAATAGGATTGAAAGCAAGGCTGGGTGAAGTTAAAAGTCCCTTCCCACCCCTACCCCCATGTCTTTTAGCTTTGATTTAACTTAACAAAGGGAAAGCCTAGAAAACTTGGGTCACAGTTTTCCCATAGTGAAGAGAAGATACTTCTTCCCCTATGGCATCTGAACCATTTCCTTCTCTGAGCTTTCCTGGAAGAGGAGGAGGTGTGTTAAATAGTTGTGTGGGAGGCTATTTCCATTTAAGATCTGAAAGAGATTGCCTTTTGGGCTAACCTAGACTACATGGGGCTCAATCCCAAAAGATTGAATTTGGCAGTTCAATGTGGCTAGGGGGGAACCCTCAAAGTTTAACTTCCTTGGATCTCTCCCCCATCCCATGTAGAATCCAGGAGTTCTTGAAGCTTCCAAAGAGGAACTTGCAAAGCAGCTAAGCTTAGAGCCAGTGGGCCTGCCCTATGTCCCAGTTTGAAACTGTCCTAGTTTATTCCAGTTGTTCCAGTGTAATTATAACATACCTTCCTATCACTCGCGTCTCAATTTGGAGGATAAATTTTATTGTCAACCTAGCCATGGAGCTTCCTGAGATGGAAGTGGTTCTGAAGCAGAGGCAGGAGGTGGACTGTTGGGCCAGACGGGTGGATGATGGAAATGTCACAGATGTGAGGAGCTCTGCAGCACAGCCAAGAACTGGGGTGGGGCTCCATTAAAAAGAGAATGTTTAGTGAGTTTAGAGACCAGATCAGGGATGATTCCAAGAAAGGCATTTATTTGTGAATGCCAGCAGGGGAAGCAGCAACCAGGTGGGCCTGGATGTCAAGCCTAAGACTGGAAAACTTCAATGGTTCTCTGTCTACACATAAACCACAACATTCCAGACACCATCCAGACACTACTATGGAGATCAGAGGTGTGTATGCACGTGCACTGGTACGCATGAATGTGGTGGGAGGCTGAGGCATCTGCACTTCTTTTCTAGACAGGTCAGAACGTTACCTAAAGGGACCATTTCAATGACTAAACAGCTAAGTCTTAAACAGCCTTGAGGGAAGTTTAATTTCCTCCTGTAACCAGCTGTTAGAGACTTGTAAGGAAGCTCAGAGCAGTTTCAGTCAAATTAAAGAGTTACAATTTTCTTTGCATGTCTAAGTTGCTGTATGAGGCATTGGTGACCCTATTAAATGTATATAAAAGCAGTGTACTATACTGACTAAACAAATGGCCAAAGGAGCCAGTCAGTTTGGGCCCAAATCCCAGTTCTGATAATTACAAATTATATGAATTTCTACTAGTTACCTAACTTCCCTAAGATTATATTTTTCCATGTTTCAAACAGAGATGATAATAATGCCTAACCCTGAGTGGTATTGAGAGAAGTCAATGAGATATATGTACTGGGCACATGATAAACCCTCAATGAACATTAGTGACTATCATTCTGATAGTTATAGTTCTCTATCTTATAAGTTGTATAACTTATAAGTACATACATTTACATCAGTCCTACCTCTACCAATAGGATTCAGGCTCCTTAATGGCATTAGAGTTTCTTTCATTTGCACAGCACATGTTAACTTTTTCATGTGCTAAAGATTATCAATAAACTAGAGGCCTGGTGCACAAATTCATGCATGGGTAAGGTCTCTTGGCCTTGTCAGCAATCGGGGCCAATTGGGGCCACGAGAGGTTGGTCGGCAGAAGGCGGGGCCATTGGGGTTGGCCAGCAGCCCTGATAGGGCCATGGAGCCGGTCCGGGGGAGGGACCATGGGAAGTTCGGCCAGCCTGGGGGAAGGACTGTGGGAGGTTGGCCAGCCAGCCCTATTGGGGCCGATTGGGGCTGGCTGGCCTTGGGAGGTTGGCTGTGGGAGCATTCCTGCAGTTCCTGCACTGAGTGTATTCCCCCTAGTGATCATAGCAACTGGTCATTTGGTCATTCAGTCGTTTGGTCATTTGGTTGCTTAGGCTTTTATATATATATAGACTAGAGGCCCAGTGCATGAAATTTGTGCACGGGGGAGGGGTCCCTCAGCCTGGCCTGCACCCTCTCCAATCTGGGACCCCTTGGCGGATGTCTGACAGCCGGTTTAGGCCCGATACTGCAGGATTGGGTCTAAACCGGCAGTTGGACATCTCTCTAGCAATCTGGGACTGCTTGGCTCCTAACCGCTCACCTGCCTGACTGCTTGATCACCCCTAACTGCCCTCCCCTGCTGGCCTGGTTGCCCCTAACTTCCCTCCCCTGCTGGCCTGATCCCCCCTAACTGCTCTCCCCTGCTAGCCTGATCGCCCCTAACTGCCTCTGCCTCTGCCTCTGCCCCGCCACCATGGCTTTGTCCAGAAGGATGTCTGGAAGGTGTCCGGTCTAATTAGCATATTACCCTTTTATTAGTATAGATGTCCCTTCAGCTGTTGACTATAGAAGGCTCAAGTTCTTCATAATATAGTATAGATGTCCCTTCAGCTGTTGACTATAGAAGGCTCAAGTTCTTCATAATATAGTACAAGTCATTTTTATTTTCTCTTTCATCCATTTACTTCTTTCTTTTACCATTCCTACCACTCTATTTCAAACCACCATAATCTTTCACCCAGATTCTATGCAATAGTCTTCCTACCACTCTATTTCAAACCACCATAATCTTTCACCCAGATTCTATGCAATAGTCTCCTCATTTGTACCCTTTTTTTCATTCTTGGTCCTCTCCAATCTTTTTTTTTCTTTTCTTTTTTTATAGCAAATGTAATATATATATAAACCAGACCACATCACTCCCTTGCTTAAAATACTGTAAGGGCTATCCTTGTCTTAGAATAAAACCCAACTTTTTTTAAAAGTGCAACCTATAAAGTTCTAAATTAGGAGCTATAAATTCAAACTCCCATAGATAGAGGCCAAATTGGCAACATAAATAAATGAAAAAGGCTGGTTTGGGGCAGTGGTGAACTTGAGGTCATAGGCCCACCTGTCTTAAAGGTGTGGACCCATATGGGCCTTTTTATATCAACATCTTGGATTGGGGGGGGTCTCAGACAATGGAAGCAGTGTAGATTTGGTCACCAAACTTACTGAAAACTGGGTTGTAGTAATAAATATTTAGTAAAGGTGTGGCTACCATGTAAGAATGCAGGCCCACTGCTGACAGATTGTTTGAATGTTTTGAAAATCCATAAGTTATTATGTGCTATTGCCTTATTTTCAATGTTTGGTAACTAATTAAAATACCCCCTCTTAAAAAAAATACCCCTCTTCCTCCTACCTCCCTTCCCCCCCCTCTGCCACATACACACACAGAGCTGTGGACCCCATCTAGGCATGAGACCTCTATTCTACATGACTAGGCTCTTATGTAGCTTTCCACACTTCTGTCTCCCATGCTCTACCATTATCTTCTTTATGTCTCTTGAAGGTGCTGTGCTCTGTTTCACATCAGAGCCTTTGGACATGCTACTCTGCCTGCATGGGTTATTTTTTCCCTCTGTAGTTTGCATAGCCTTCTTATCCTTCAGGTGTCAATTTAGAATGACAACTCCTCAAATAGGCCTTTTTTTTCCCAAGACTCCCTAACTTAGCTTAAGTTACCTGGAAAGAAGAGCCTGAGACAAGGATTATGAACTAAGCTTTGTTTGCTAGGTACACTCCCAGGGCAGTGAGGCTATGAGAAAAGAGAAAGGAGGATGGGAAGCAATGCAAAGTGAAGCATCACAATGCTGCCACTACTTCCTGACAAGCCATGAAGAGACATAACTGGGTCACAAGGGTTGGACTGTATGGGTAAACATTTGCTTCTGTTAGGTATTGAATGGGGATTACCCATATGGGCCTTTTTATATCAACATCTTGGATTGGGGGTTCTCAGACAATGAAAGTGGTATAGAGTTGGTCATCAAGCCTACTGAAAACTGGGTTGTAGTAATGAATTTTTAGTATAGGCTATTTCCCCCCTCATCCAGAGCCAGGCCAGGATGGATGAGTTTTCTCCTTATTTTCATATGACTAATATTTTTTTTTTAAGTCCAAAGGTTCTAGCTTTATTCCACATCCTAATCTCTGGGAACTGAGGCATCACATCTGTTCCATTCCTACCTGGCCATTAAAAATCTATTGGTTCCTGAAACTAACACACACACACACAGACACACACAGACACACACACACACACACACACCAACTCTAGGGGCCTCATTGTGAGTTTACACTCACTCCTCTGGATTCCAGTTCCCCCTTTGTTTTTGGCCCTTAGCGGTTTCACATAGTTTCTTAATTCAGCTAGGTTTCCAAAAGAATATTTGCAATATTTTAGCCAGCATTTTTTGGTATTTTGTTGTGAGGAGATTTTCAGGAATTTTGGACTGTAGTCCAATATTTTTGGAAACAGAAATCACATTAAAATCACACATTTATTGGCTTGATTTTTGTCTCTCTCCCCCAAGAGACAGTGTTTTCCACAAGGGCAGGAACCTTGCCCGTTTGAGTCCTGTGCTGCACAGTGTTTGGTCCATAACTGGCACTCGTGACACAATTGAAAGAATGAGTCTTGATAATGTTAATGTGGAACTGGAGTTGTAATTCTGCTCTGAGTTCCAGAGAATACTGACCCTGTTTCACTCAACTTTGTCTCCCCAGGGAATTTCCTACAGCTTCAGGAATAGAGCAGATTAAAAAAAAACATATTTGGTGGTTAATTTATCTTTATTTATGTAAAAATTATAAAAATAAGTAGGGCCTTTAAATTTAGTTATTTTAAGAGGGATATTTATAGTATTATTTTTTCAAGATTTCCCTGATCCCTCAAACGAAAAGTAATTTTTCCTCCATATATTTCTTAGAACTCTTCTTGCTTTGCCCATTCTGTTGTGTACCTGCCTCATCTTCATTGGAGACTCTAAGCTCTTGAGGGTGGTTCTTGTCTGTATTATGGAGTTTTAATCCTCTAGTGCAGCGGTTCTCAACCTGTGGGTCACGACCCCTGAAAATACATCCTGCATATCAGATATTTACATTACGATTCATAACAGTAGCAAAATTACAGTTATGAAGTAGCAACAAAAATAATTTTATGGTTGGGGGTCACCACAACATGAGGAACTGTATTAAAGGGTCGCGGCATTAGGAAGGTTGAGAACCACTGCGAATCTAGTGCGTGCAGGGTTTTCAATGTCAGCACTGTTGCCATTTTGGCTGGATAATTCTTTGTTTGGGGCAGCTGTTCTGTGCACTGTAGCATATTTAACAGCATCCCTGACCTCTACCCACTGGATACAGTTGTGAAAATAAAAATTTCTCTAGATAGTGTCAAATGTCCCCTGGGGGACAAAAAACGTTCTCCCTTGAGAACCATCACCATAGAGTGTTACACAGAGTGAGCGCTTCCCATTTGTTCATTAAATAAAATCTATAGCAAATGTTGATTGAATCCCACAAAGATAAACATGAAATTTACGTTTTCTTGGGGAAACTGGTCTGCTGTTGCACCATCCTCTTGTTTGCAGATCTGAACCCACACTCGGGTGAGATCCACTCCTGTCACTGCTCATTGTTAACTCCCTCCTCAAAGCCTGTTCTCTCATTCTCAGCTACTTACTTATAACCTGAAAACATCTGGAGGTTTATAGTTTTGTTGTGTAGCTTAAGCCCACTGCTTTCATAATTCACGCATTCATTTTCTGACAAATACTGCCGGTCTAATTTACATTCTAATGCGTTTGTTTTACAGATGACAGAATTTCTGAGCACATATAGACACAGAAGATTAGAATATTATTTGTTGAAATAAATGAGGAAATTTGGCGCTGGAACTGTAATATTCCATTAGCAAGGACACACCTAATTTAATCAATTTTGAAAGGAAACATTGCTGCTTTCCCTTTTCCCCATATTTTACAGTTTTTTAATAGTTTAGAAATATGTATAAAAGTATAAACAATGAATTATGTTTTATAAAAAAAGACGTGTATGTTAGAAACAAAGCTTAGAGCGAGTAACACATTTTAGGTAACAAAAGTAATTTTAGGCAATGCCAATTATTTTAAATAATGAAAATTGATGTGGAGAGCTCTGACAGTGCTATTGCCTTCTCCTCTCTTTCTCTCTCCCTTCTCACTCGCAGGGCGCTGGCTCCCCATCACCCTATGTACTGTGACTGGCAACGGTGGTGGTGGTGGTGGTGGTGGTGGTGGTGCTGGAGGAAGGTAGAGTCTTGGTAGGGTGTGTAGATTAAATTCCATTATCTCCACTTGACAATTGAGGACATAGGCTCAGAGGGATTAAATCATTTTTAAAAATGGTTTCACTAGCTGAGGTCAGAGCAAAGTCTCCTTTTTCCCAGAGCTCCTTCTACCATAAGACATATTCAACTAGTGATGTCATATTCCAGAAATAGCTGGGGAAGTGCAAAAAGTGTTTCTCTGTCCCTATGCTTATAGTCAACAGCAGCACAATGGCTGGAACTTTTCCTCAGGTGAGCCCTAAAGGTGAAGTTGTTTTCTCCTGGGACCTCGCAGAATCCCCAGGTGGAATCCAAATACAGGCTATGGCTCACAAGGAAATGTCTCAGGAGAAGCCAATGCAATGAGATAACGTGAAGAATTCTGACAGTTATGAAAATTTAAGGATAAAGGAGTAGAAAAAGCATGGAAAGCAAAGCCACTATGGTTCATTTGGAAGAATCATGCAAAGATGACCTTTGTGTTTTTCCTGGGAGCAGATATTAAGAGGAATTCAATTAATGAAGCTGACTGCCAGACCCACACCAGACGAAATTCAGCTGTGTTTCTTTGTTAAATTTTTACATTATTTTGAAGCAAATTCATTCCTGAATAGTAACAAGAAAGGCAAGTCATATGAAGCACAGGTCTTCACGTCCCATTTCAGCAAAATATTGGAAAACCATCCAAGTGAAATATGACTTTAAATAACCTTATTTTTTATACTAGGAAATAAATACATCAATTAAAAAATTTGGAAACCATGGGGAAAGATAATCATTGTAATTATTATGCATGTTTTTATGTATTTCTGAGGCAATACATACGCATGGCGTGGGAGGGGACATCTATATCTGTATCATATCTATTTAACTATATATCTATTACTCAGTGAGATAAGGGAATAATTCATTAATGATATTTTATTACCTGCTGTTTTCACTTAACTTTCAGTGAATTTCTTATCAATTCATTAAATAATTTAATATTCTTTAGAAATATTTCTTTATTGATATCAGAGAGGAAGGGAAAGGGAGAGATAGAAACATCAATGAGAGAGAATCATTGATTGGCTGCCTCCTGCATGCCCCCTACTGGGGATTGAGCCCGCAAGCCAGGCATGTGCCCTTGGCTGAAATCGAACCCAGGACCCTTCAGTCTGCAGGCCAATGCTCTATCCACTGACCCAAACCGGCTAGGGCTTAATATTCTTTTTTTTTTTTTTTAAATATTTTATTGATTTTTTTACAGAGAGGAAGGGAGAGGCATAGAGAGTTAGAAACATTGATGAGAGAGAAACATTGATCAGTTGCCTCCTACACACCTCCTACTGTGGATGTGCCTGCAACCAAGGTACACGCCCTTGACCGGAATCGAACCTGGGACCCTTCAGTCCGCAGGGCTCTATCCACTGAGCCAAACCAGTTAGGGCTAATATTCTTCTGTAATGTTATTTTTAGTAGTTGGAGAGTTAACAAGAAACTTGCAACTATGAGGTCAATTTGAAAAAAATTTACTGCTTTGTAATTTTCATTTACTTTTTTATTTTGTCACTCTACCCAAGGATTCCAATTTCCTAATTTATGCTTATATTATATTTATTTAACACGAGGCTAAGAATTTTCTTCATATCTTAGGGTTGACTTACCTCACAGTCCTCAAGTTAAGTGGCTGAAAGGAAAGATTCAAGGTACAAAATTTTTAGATATTTCATTCATTTCAAAATACTTTCCTGTCCTTGATTATTTGTTCCGGTTACCCCAGGAGGTAAATTATTACCCTGTTTTCAGATGAAAGAAGTAAAGAATGCAAATATTAAGCATATGAGGATTGTTCGGCTGTAAAATGGATACCAAATTCAATTATTTCTGAGTATTTCTCACCCTGAATTTTTTACCCTCAGTGTTTAAACCTTGTGATGACACTTCTGTTACTAACCACCTCTGTTGTCTGAAGCTTTTGCTTTCTTGATATTTTTTAGACATCTCACTTTTTTCCCCTTTCTTTATCAGATTGGCAGAACAATATGTTGATAACTTTTATTGATTAAAGCAAGAATAAAGCCTTTTTCCCTAGTATTTTAAGGTCTATTTGCTGCAGGCAGGCCTTTCTAACTCACTTTTTTTCTTGTTCAACTTTTGACCTCCATTGCTATCAGTGTGTTTTAATATTATAAATCTAATTTTCTTATTAATTATCTCATGACATTAATGAAATTCCATGTGACTTCCATGTAAAGACTCAGTTGGATCCAAAAAGTTTAGTTTTTAAAGATATTTTAAGATGAAGGTCATATTAATTGCGATTTTGGACATGCCGTCTAATGAGGAACCACGCCAAGTCCAAAAATAAAACAAAGGAGAGGACTACTCTTTTATGGGAGCGGCTGCTATAAATGAAGAGTCCATTGGAGGGAACTGAAAGTTCAAAGTATAGTGACTTTTCATTGGCTATGACTATGAGACTATAAAAATTTCTAGGATTAGGTTCTATTAACCCACTCTCAAGCACATAAACAGGTAAGTGGAAATTTTAAGGTCTAATATAGGCATGTAAATGCTTATTTTACTCAAGTAAATGAAAAAATAGTATTATCTTATAACTTTTTAAAAACATAATCCTGGCTTTCATTTTTTTGAAGCTTTTGGGAAAATAAATAATTTAATTGAAGCTTTTATTAATAAATGTAGGTGTAACACAGCATTTATTTTATTTATAAACAGGACAAAATAGCAATTTTATTATGAACATTTATAGATATTAAATAAGTATTAGCTCCATTTCTTTTAAAAGTTTGTAAAATCTAAATAGATGTATAGCTAGATTAATAGAAAATGCAAGTATATTCACATTGTAAAGCCTGACTATAGCAGGAGTAACAAAATATCATTTTGATACCAAAAAACTAGCTAATGTAGAATAATTGACCCCCCCATCCCAAATTTTTTTTTTTCCTTCTTGCTTTTGGTTACATGTTTGAGAAGTTTTGGTTGTGAATGCATTACCCCTTAAACATTTTTAAATTTCTTATCAAATCACAGACCAAAATTATATTTTTAGAATGCAATTTTAGAATCTCATTAAGCAGTGAACTCATTCATCATAAAACATCATGCATTGTTTGTTTTAGAGAGAATACTGAACAGCTCATATCCTTTGCTTAAAAATAGACCATTTTTTTCTCAAAGCAATTATCATCTCTTTGGTCCAATTTTCTCTTCTCTGGTATTCAACAAGACCAGTTCCAATGAGCTTTTATTTTACTATCCTGACCATGAAATTATGCCACTTTTTTTCCCTGTTACCTCAAAGCTGTGGAATTTAAATTTTTTTTGTCATAAGCATATATATTCAGGTATAGCAAATCTCTATGTAATGACTCTCAGTGATTCCTAAGAATGGGCTAATGTGACTATTAAATGTAAGAGGTAGTTAAGTGGTTCAGAACACAAATTTTGGGAACCAGACTTCCTAGTTCAAATTCTGGTTCTGCTATAGCATGTGATCTTGGTCAAGTTACTTAATAACTCTGTGCCTCAGTTTTTTGTTTTGTTTTGCCTGTAAAATGGGAGATGATAATAATAACTACCTTATTGGATTATTGTGAAAATTAAGTGGGTTACTATATGTCAAGCCCTTAGAACTCTGCTGGGCATATAGCTAGTCTTGCACAGTTATTTTTTATTATTATCCTGAAATATATTACTTTCCTTGGAAATTTTACCAAAATTAAAAATAATTAACTTACAATCTAAGAATTTCTTTCTACAACTTGTAATATGCAGCCAGTAAAAACCCAATTCTGTCCTGGGCTCCTAGAAGCATTTTCCATAAGCTTACAAAGTTTTCTTCATCTTAAAAAATTTTTTTTTATTGGTTTCAGAAAGGAAGGGAAAGGGAGAGAAAGAGATATAGAAACATCAATGATGAGAGAGAATCATTGACTGGCTGCCTCCTGTACCTCCTGGGTTGTGGGCATGTGCCCTGACTGGGAATCAAACCTGTGACCTCCTGGTGAATAGGTTAACACTCAACTACTGAGCCACACTGTCTGGGAAATTTTAAAAAAATCTTTTATATGTTCATTTGCACAATCATTCCCATTTGTTGCACAATTACTGTGGTGCTTGAGCACTCATTAAAGAGCAAATGGGAAACACTCCCTGCTACATGGGAGCTTATATTTAAATCTTAAAGCCAGACAATAAACAATAACAGGGCATGTTTGTTTGGAAACTCCTCTCTAACCCCTCCTCCTTGAACATCATTTTGAAGCCAATGTCTATCTTTCTCTTCACCGGTGTATTCAATAATCTATTAATTTTTCACTTAAAAAATCACTATGCCTCTTTAAATGAACAGTGTGGTAAAATTTGGTTTTAGAAATGAATGTAGAGATAATATGCCAACTCTCCTATTTAATTCACTTGATTTTTTTCTCACTGATAATGATAACATTAATCTATCTTCTTATGAAAAAGCATCATCATGACCCATCCTTGAAATTGGGGAATTCGGCTTTAGTTGAAAGTTTATCAGACGTTTTCATAATGTTCACCCTTAAGACTGTGGGAAAAGGAATGCAGCTGAACAGTAAATACAGTAACAACATGTGTTGAAAAATCAGTTCCTTGTTGACTGTATACAAAACACAAATTTCTAAAAGTTCTCAATGGCACTACTTCCTCTGTGGATTATGTAGGAAATGCTTTTGTCTGAATAATCATTCCTGAAAGGAAAGCCTTCAAAATAGATTCACTTTATATATAGAGAGAATGTGTGTGTAGAGGGGGGAGGGAGGATGAGGGGAGAGACTGAGAGGAGTCAGATTATTGTGAAATAGAGTCAGAGAAATGCATATGCCTAGAATAATTAAAGAACATAATCTGAAGGTAGCAATAGTATCTAATTATACAAAGTACTTTGTAAGCTGCTGCCACTACATTGTTTAAAACAAACTAATATCAACAATGAACAGAAAATCCAAGGGTTAAAGAAAACAATGATCAGGGACTAGGTTTTTATTAGAGAGAGAATTAAAAAAACCATACTGAAAAGTCTAATTGTCTGGATAGTCAGGAAAGAAATAACTATTACCCTCTTGATGAAGTTATTTAGGCCCATAGAGGCAAAAGTGGGCTACTTCCCCTCATTTATCTTGACTTTGGCTACAAATAACTCTGCTTCATTTTGGATGGGAGACCTATAAAGTGAACTCCGAGTTGAGGTGAAATGATACATTCCTGGAGTCCTTTTCAGTGAAGTGGATTTCAGCCTGGGGCTGTTGCATATGGGATGTGCCTGTGGGGTGTGAGCACTTTTCAAACAATAATCTCCCCAGACATTACCCCTTTGTAATTTAAAAAAGTTTCTCCTGGTGATTCTGAACTATCTCTCAGCCCAGTCACACTTCCACTTCCTGTCAGAACCCACTTTTGAGGAACTGGGAACAGATTGTTTCTAAAAGATCCATTAGCGTTCTAGAAGAGCCAGTTAATTTCACATAAGAACGCTTTCATCTTAATAGAAGCCTTTTTTTTTTTTTAAATGAAGGTTGGCCCAGACCCAGAAAGACTAAGAATCTGAACAAATGCAATTTTATATGTGAATAGTAGTAAATAAATTAAGAGGAAAAAATGAATGCTGTTAGTGTGGTGGCTGGTATGGGAAGAACTGGATTGAGCTGTTGGGGGTCAGCTATCCTCGAAGGTGAGGGTCATTTCTTTAAAAAGGACACACACACATACTCCTTGTGAAAAGTGGTAGCCTTCCCAGAGAGACATCAGGGTTATCTTGCACATAGGCCATTTATTGCAAGTATGCAACAGTTAAGATATTATTATTATTATTATTATTATTATTATTAAAAATATTTTTATTGATTTTAGAGAGGAAGGGAGAGGGAGAATCATCAATCAGCTGCCCCACTGGGGATCAAGCCCATACCCTGGGCATGTGCCCTGCCTAGGAATCAAACTATGACCTCCTGAGCCACATTGGCTGGGCAAGATATTATTAAATTCATGCCTTGAAATGTCTCCTTGATCCAACTTCAGTTTGCATCTTGAAAAAGGATGTTATCTTTAAACTGATAAATTGATCTCAGGAAGGGGGGGTGTCACCTTTATAATGGTGTTGGTGAGATTTTTGTAGGGCAATAATCTAGTGTGTTTACCAATGTTGGTGTTTGTGTGTGTGTTTGTGTGTGTCTCACTTCCTACTTTATCTGTGGCTAAAAGGATCTCTCTCAGTTCCTCATACTGTGAATTTCATATAAGTAACTAGAGGCCCAGTGCACGAATTTGTGCACTTTGAAAGGAACTGTGGGCTGTGGGGCTGTGGTAGACACAGGGGTGGGTCTCAGCCCATCCTCCGCGTCCCTGCCCAGCCCCTCCGCCTCGGCCCCCAGTCCCCGGTCTGCCGGCAGCCCTGATCCTGCCGCTGCCACTCCCATGTGCTGATAGCGCTGGCCCTGCTCACACCCGCTGATGGCGTGGAGTGATTGGGGCCAGTGCCAGCAGCGGGTGTGAGTGGCGGCTGCTGCCCTGATCACCTCTCAGGAGCAGGGGAAGGTGGAGAAGCCCTCAGGGATGATCAGGGCTGGCAGCCGCCGCTCGCACCCGCTGATGGTACTGAGTGATCAGGACTGGCGCTGGGCACCGGCAGCGGGTGCAAGTAGCAGCTCCGGCACTGGCTGCAGGTGCAAGCGGGGCTGGTGCTGGCAGCAGGTGCGAGCGCTGGGCGGGACCGTGGCACTTGGGAGCAAAGTATTTTCAGTAACCACTAGAGGCTTGCCCCAATGACAGCGACCAGTGCCCCCCTTGGTCTGGTGCCCCTGCTTACTTGCTCCACCATCCCATTGTGGCCAACGCCCACCATGTTCCACACACGCCCCCTGGTGGTCAGCGCATGTCATAGTGACTGGTTGTTTGGTTGTTCAGTTTTTCCAGTTGTTCTACTGTTTAGTCTATTTGCATATTAGCCTTTATTATTATATAGGACTAGAGGCCTGGTGCACGAATTCATGCACGGGTGGAGTCCCTCAGGGTGGCCTTTGGAGATTGGGCCCCAGCTCGTGCCCCCAGCCTCGCAGCCCCAGCTCGCGCCTCAAGCCTCACAGACCTGCAGCCTCGCCTGGCACCCCGCCTTGGCCTGGGCCACCCCCTCACCTGCTCCACCATCCTGCCGGTGGGGTGATCAGTTAGGGCTAGGCCCCCCACTTGGCTCCCTCAGCACCTGGGAGATGGGCAGTGGCCCCACCCCCTGACGCCGCTGCTGGTAACCGTCTGCGGGGAGATTGGCGGGGTGATCGGGACCCCGATTGCACCCGCCTTGGCCTTGTGCCGCCTGCTCACCTGCTCCACCATCAGCTGTGGTCCCGCTCTCGTTGGGGCCCATTGAACCCGGCATTGCCTCCACTGCCGCCTGCTGCCAGTGCCGCGTCCCCGATGCCCGCCATGGTCCGTGTCGCCCCCTGGTGGTCAGCACACATCATAGTGAGCAGTCGAACTCCCGGTCTCCCAGTCGAACTCCCAGTTGAACGACTGCCCCAGGGGACAATATTAGGCTTTAATTATATAGGATTAGTAAGACAGTTCCAAGAACTAGTTAAAACACATTTTCCCCCTGTGTCTTAATCTTGGCAGATTCACACTATTTTATTATATAGCATAAAGCAAATAAAATATCTTGAGACATTCTCCATGTTGTTCAGGGTAGCAGCGACCCTTCCCTGGTTTTGGAGGCTGGAGGGTTAATAAGGAGGCAAAGCTGTCAAGCCCCGTTTTCCGGGGGTGTTCTCCAGGTCTTACTTTGAATGAATGACCTGAGTGAGCGTCCTTCACTACACTTTACGCCTTTCCAAAAACAATGTTACAGGCATTCCTTTATGGTAACCTGGCTTTTATAACATCCAGGCATATAAGCCGGTCAAGTCTGATATGCCTGGGTAAGTCAGTCACCTAGCTATGAATATAACACATCAATATAAACAACGGTCTGGAAATAATCTCTTACTGTGAATGTTCCCAACAGTTGTGATACACTTTTACATAAGAGCTTTTTTTTTTCTTTTTTTTTAAATGTAGGAACAAATATCTCAGAAAGCCTAATGGAGAGGAATATGGTATTGGTAAAATGCTCTGCTTAAGACAACTGTGGCTGTTTGATTCTTTTCCGCTTGGAAAACCTAAGTCCCGACTCCCAGTCTGTCTTTAAGAGCTTCCACTAGTAATTCCCTCTGGGGAAGGAGCAGCAGCCCTTAAAAGGGACGGCCGGTTACCCGCAATCTTTCACGGGGCGAGCAGAGCTATATCCACTGATAACCCAGCTGCCGAGGAACCGAGCAGAGCCGGCTCCAAACTTCTCAGCTGTTGACAGGCTTGACTTGCTGAGAACACTGGTTAAATATAGCACGCGCAAGCCAGCGCCTCAACAAAGTCCCTGCCCTGCCGGTGTTGTGCAGGGAGCAGGAGACGAGAAACCTAATCTCGGAACCCAACAACACCTAGCAACAGTTGAAAAAACTTTTAAACAAAAGTCTGGGTGGGAGATCTACAACAGCCTCCAGTGTCTGCGGACCGGGGATTTCAGGGCGAAGAAGCTGCTCTCCCCTTCTCTCCACTCAGTTTCCTGCATGACTTCAGCTATTGGCTAGTCCCGGGAGAGCAAGTGGGAAAAGCTTTTCCCTCTGTATTCTTTTGGGCTGGATAGTTTTCCAGGACTCCAGTCTCTCTCTTGGGCTGTGGGACAAGCCACTGGGTTCTTCAAAGGATAAGCTACCTCTCTAAAGGACATCCCTTTGACTAAGCGAGCTGCCATCAGGTAAGAGCAAAATAAATAGTGACTTTTCATTCTGTAAAGAAATTTCTGCTCCAAGAGGAAGAGAGTTCTCCGTGATTCTGTGTTGCCTGTTTTCTTTGATTCTTACTGTTCCACGATGTGATAGCACATTTGGGCATTATGATAATCACTGGGAATTATTTTTAAAGAACTAGAAACACCGTGTCTTTCTCAGAATTGTACCGATTCCTTTTTAAACACGAAGATTATGATGTTTTAATGGCCATCAAAATGTTTCTGCCAAGTTATCATTCTTTGGCAGGTAACAAATATGACAAGGGACGATTTCACAGCTCCTTTCACAGTTAGGATGGCTAACCAATGGAAGGGGTATTTTCCCTAGAAGCAAAATAACTAGCTTCATTTATTGAAACGAACCGAACAGCTTGTGTGGTAAATGGGAAGGAAGTCCTACAGGGTGTTTGTCTGGCTGTACTTTTGACTTGCTGCTATCTGCTTTTCCCTTCGCCTGATTCTCTGATTACACCGGTACACCTTGTGCTGGCTCTGACCTCGTTACATCACAGCCACCCCAAGTGCTTCTGACTAGGCACAAAACATGCCTGGGTATTAAATCACTGCTTTTGCAGTTACAGAATACAAACTACTCAGGAGAATATTATTTGCGTGTTTTTTTTTAAAGAAAAAACAAATTGGGGAATTGCTTGTACATAGATAAAACAGATTTTGATTTTTAAAACTGAAGTTGAATCTATTAGAAAAAATAAAAAAATCCTTCCTTGAGTTGTACGAGTGTGTGTGTAGTGTATTTATCAAACAGTGAAGGAAGTCCTTCTTTCATCTGCTAGTATATTCTCTCCCCTTCCATGAATTGCCATGCATTTTTCTCAGAATTGATTAGAGTTGTCAATTTCATATTGAATCTAACAAAAATTATGTCTGTACATTGGTGATGTGGTTACAGTTGACACCTGTTATCTGTCATCGGTTGGATTTGTATAATAAGTTTGTTCCTTTAAAGGAACATAATTTGAATGAATATTCTAACCTAAGGATAATATCAAAGAAGATGCAGATGAATATTTTACAAGGAATTATTTGAGTCTATTTTGTCAATTTAAAGAAAGAATTTACCCAGGATCAGTTTTGAACACATTGTTGACAAATAAGAAGGTATCAAACTTTTCAGTAGTGGTTCCTATTTTAAGAAAAACTAATTAAAGCTTATATATCGTATGTTCAGGAAAATGAAATAGTACATACATTTAGTACATAGTATGTATTATGTTTCATAATTCCGATTAAATGACTACTTTAAAAAGTAATAAGCTAAATATTAGTAATAGTGTACAATGCACTCGGTACCTTGGGTATCAGAGAATGAAACTCCTGGTGCCTCAGTGGAGATGAAGTATCTTCTTCTTGAGTTTTGAAAAGTCAGAACGAAATGCTCTACATTTTTCTTGTTTTTATCTTAGGAAGGGTCACATTGTTGGCTTACAAATCTACATCTAAGGCCAAAATCCATGTCTTAAAAATATTATCTGAGGCAACGCAGTTTAAGATTGCAGAAGTTGCAAATCAGTCCCTACGATGTCATTTTATTTTATTAAAAAATGTATTGACTTCTTGGGATGGCATTGATCAATAAAATTATATATGTTTCAGGTGCATGTTTCTATAATACATCCTCTGTATATTGTGTTGTGTGTTCCCATCCCAAGTCAAATCTCCTTCCATCACCATGTATTCCTCCTATACCCTCTCCTTGCACCCCCTACCCCCTTTTCCCTCTGGTAATCACCATACTGTTGTTTGTGTCTATGAGATATTTTTTCTTAATCCCTTCACCTTTTTCACCTAGCCCTGTAACCCCTCTCCCCTCTGACAGCTGTCAGTCTGTTCTCTACTTATGAGTCTGTTTCTGTTTTGTTTCTTTGTTTATTTTGTTCATTTGATTCCACATGTGAGTGAAATCATATGGTGTTTCTCTTTCTCTGACTGGCTTATTTTACTTAGCATAATATTCTCCAGGTCCATCCATGCTGTGGAGAAGAGTAAGATTTCCTTCTTTTCTACGGCTAAGTAATATTCCATTGTGTAAATGTATCACAGCTTTTTTATCCACTCATCTACAGATGGATGCTTGGTCTGCTTCCAAATCTTGGCTATTGTAAATAATGTTGCAATGAACATAGGGATGCATATGTTTGAATTAGTGCTTTGGGTTTCTTCAGATATATTTCCAGAAGTGGAATCACTGGATCATAAGGCAGTTCAATTTTTAATTTTTTGAGATAACTCCATTTTGCTTTCCACAGTGGCTGCACCAATCTGTATTCCCACCTTCAGTGCAGGAGGATTCTCTTTTCTCCACAACACTTGTTGTTCGTTGATTTATTGACATAGCCATTCTGAGAGGTGTGAGGTGCTCTCATCATGGTTTTAACTTGAATCTCTCTGATGATTAGTGACGCTGAGTATTCTTTCCATATGTCTATTGGCCTTCTGTATGTCCTCTTTGGAGAAGTGACTATTTAAGTCCTTTGCCAACTTTTCAATTGGATTGTTTTTTTTGGGGGGGGTGTTGAGTTTTATGAGGTATGTATAAATTTTGGATAGTAACCCCTTATCAGATGTATCAACTAATCTACCATTAGTTCTAGGCATGTAATTTCTTGTGGATTCAGTAGAACAGTGTGTAGGTAACTGAGTGCAGCATTTGGCCCTGAGTGAAAGCCATGTTTCCTGATGAATTGACATGTGAGTATCATTTTTATGGCTGTAAGTTTGCCCTTGAGACTTAAAAGCAGCTCATGTTAGCCCATGTACTTTCCTCTAGTATGTGAACAATCAGACGCCACAAACCATTCAGATTCTGTTCTCCTGCTCATTCAAGTTCACATTTCTGTGTTATTTTGGAATCCTCCTATCCCCTTCACCATAAGAGTTGTTAGATCCCATTATCATGTCTCCCACCACACTAAGGCCTACTCACTTCACCCTCAGTCTGGATTGTAACACTGGTGTTCCCTTCCCACCCCTCATCCAAACCATCTTGCCCATGACCATGGGGTTAATTTTCCCAAAGCATTGCTATGCTTGTCTCCTTACTCTTCTGTTATCTTCTGGGACTCATTGTTGCTGTCAAACACCTAGGCTGGGTATTTTGAAAACCTTCTATCATCTGGCACGTACTTAACTTTTCTAGTCTCAGCTTCCACTACTCAACAAGTGTTTGTCTCTTTGCTTCAAATATTTCAGATTTGGGGCCATTCTCCAAACACACACACAGTGCACATTTCAGTGTTCTACCTCTGCCCATCTCATCCCCACATCTGGATTCACCACCTTTCCTGCAGAGGCCTTGTTTACTTTTAAAACCCAGATAAGTGTCTTCCACGTTCACAACGATTTCCAGGCTCATGCCTTTTAGAAGCGATGCTGTCTTAGTTTAGACAGTTTGGTGCGCTGCTAGAATTAGGGTACTTGGGAGCAGGGTTTGCCTTATTAAAGTTTTGTGAAGATGATTAGGTATGAAGCGTTGTCCTAAGCATCACCTGGCTTTGAAGCCCCATACACATTGTAGCTGTTTTATTAACATTTTTGGCTCTAGATTCATGGTGACGAATATGTAAGAAAGTATAGATAAGTGTAAAATCAAGAAAAGGAACTGTAATAATAGTTAAAAACTTTTTACCTCAGAAATTTCCTAGGAAAGTCTTCATAGTTTTCTTATGCTCAGAAAAGTTACAAGTAATTGTAATTGGGCTCATGGACCTGGTTGTGGAGATGATATATCTCTTGAGAATGAAATAGAAAGGGGGATATATAAAGACAGTATACATTCATGCCTGTCCTGTGTATGCACCTAGACTTTAAAAACTGTAATGCATATTCTTTACTTTTATCATCTTTTGGTACCAGATCCCATTAATTTATTTTATTTTTAAATATATATTTTTTATTGATTTCAGAGAGGAAGGGAAAGGGAGAGAGAGATAGAAATATCAATGATGAAGAGAATCATTGGTTGGCTGCCTCCTGCACGCCTCCTACTGGGAATCAAGCCCGCAACCCAGGCATATGCCCCTGACTGGAATCGAACCCGGGACCCTTCAGTCAGCAGGCTGATGCTTTATTCACTGAGCCAAACTGGCTAGGGCACCAGATCACATTTATAGTTACCTTTGGGACTATTTAAATTATGGCCCCTTCTATTTGATGGTCTTGATCAGGGGTCCTCAAACTTTAAACAGGGGGCCAGTTCACTGTCCCTCAGACTGTTGGAGGGCCGGACTATAGTTTAACAAAAAACTATGAACAAATTCCTATGCACACTGCACATATCTTATTTTGAAGTAAAAAAACAAAACGGGAACAAATACAATATTTGTATTTGCATGTGGCCCCCGGGCCATAGTTTGAGGACCCCTGGTCTTGATGAACTAGAATGGCCTTGAGCATTAAAATACTTAAATATCTTTTCTATTTTCCATAGATATTTAAAAAAACACATTTCTGAGTTTTATTTTATTATTATTATTTTTAAAAAATATGTTTTTATTGATTTCAGAGAGAGGAAGGGAGAGGAAGAGAGAGATAGGAATATCAAGGATGAGAGAGAATTTTTGATCGGCTGCCTCCTACATGCCCCCCCCCCCCCCCCAACCCAGGCATGTGCCCTAATGGAGAATTAAACCGTGACCTCCCTGGTTCATGGGTTGATGCTCAACCACTGAGCCACACCGGCCAGGCCTGAGGTTTATTTTTAATCAATCATGAAACCTATAGCTTTACTATGTGAGATAAAGCAAGAATCATGACTTTGAAGCAATTTTTTGTGTCCATCAAAAGAAAAGCATTATCTTTATATTTTAAGATGGCCAAGGAGGTTAAAATTATTCTAAATGGGTGTTCAGCAAAAATCACTATGGGGTTTTTCTAATGAAATTTGTGAAATATTGAATATATTCATTTAGCAGTGGTTTTCCTGTGGTTATAATTTTTACTTATTCCTTGAAAGTAAAACTTTGTGGTAAAATACACATTCTAAACTAATGCTAATTGTTTTTTTGGAAGATTAGTATTTCTTCATAAAACAGGCCCTAAGCAATGGGATTTTATAGAGTTTGTTTAATCCACATTTTCACTAATGTGTCTCATTTTATTTTTTTAAACACCTGGGTTTTAGAAAAGCAGTTTCATGGGAAGTGAGTGGGTAAACTTCAATTGAGATCTATTTCAGCAGAAAGATTTAAGAGAAAAAAAATGCTAGCAGCTTGTTAGAAAAGTGACATTAAAAGCCTGCAGTGTAAGTTTGTTTATGTATTAATTACTTTATATATATATATATATATATATATATATATATATATATATATATCAACAGAATAAATCTTGTTTCACCAAATCTGACTTGATGATATAGCAACAAGGACATGTTCATTGGTGTGGAGGAGGAGGTAGGAAGGCTAGTCTCATAGGCCTGGACTCAGATTTCAGCTCACTGTAACCCTGGGCAAAAATTACTCTGTATGCCTCACCTTCCTCATCTATAAAACAAGTATCATAACGCTATCTTCCTCATAGAGTTGTTTTGAAGGTTACATGAGTTAATAAAACTTAAAGTTGCCTGGTAGACTTTTCAATAAATTTGAGCTATTATGATTTTATTACCACACCATAAAAGTTGTTATCTGTTTATTTTAGTCTTCGTTGCACACAGAATTCTTGGATACAGATAATCTGTGAACTCAAGTTCATAGATCATAGCAAACAGAAGAATGTATTGTTTAAATTTGGAATCCTGTTTGGGACATACTTCGCTCCTGGGTACTCTAAGCAGACAGAGTTTGAATGCCAGCCAATAATTTAGTATGGGATTTATATTTCAAACCCTCCCTTATCACTCAGCAGTCTGCTGTCTCACAGAATCATTGTTAAAAAGGTTAAGAAATCACCAACAGCAAAAACTATACTATGGTTTCTATATTTGTTCTTGGAAATAAAGTGTGCCTATACATGGTGCTTGGGTGTCTCCTTTATAGCTGACTACACTGGGTGATATATGGCAATAGAGACTTCTTCCTCTATGGAGGAATACATTATTACATTTATCTCTCTTTATTTCTTCCCTTCGATGTTTTGTTTGTTTTACTAACCTAGTAACAGATAAAAATAAAAAGACCAAAAAAGGCCATCTCATGCTAGCTTCAACCTTACCAAAAGGAAATGAATTCTTGCTATTCATTGCCCTTAATCCTATTCATTCTTCTTAAACATGACAAGAAAGTATAATCCAAGATGAACAAAAAAGTGTTATATCATAAATATGTGTGTCTATATTATAGGGTGATGACTGTGCTGTATGTTTAATTTAACAAATGTATAGGAAGCATTCTTATAAGCGGGGAAGTGTCTTAGCAGCGTTAGTGCCAACAAATCTTACGCAGGGTAGTTACAGTTTAGACCTGTCTGTTCTGCTTTATTTTTCTCACTTGAAAGAATGAGTTTCTAAAAGATAAGGCAGACTGAGTTTTATAACTGTCATTCTCGAATGAAACCCCTGTTGTAGAAAGAAAGAAGGAGGGAAGGAAGGCGGGAGAGGGGAAAGGAAGGAAGGAAAAGAAAGAAATGAAGGAAACAGTTTTATTCCTGGCTTAACTAAATACATTTTAAAGGCTCTAGGCGGGCAAAAATATAGGAAGCATAAGGAAATGTATTGCATGATGTTCTTTCTCCTTAAATGGTCAGGCCTACTCTGCACTCTCAGAGAAGGGAAAAGGTTGCAGGCGGAATCCACTTTCCCTGTGGCAGTTTGATTTCAAAGGCCTGCAGTGAGTTGTGGAAGAACCTTAGAGAGAGGAAAGCAAAGCGAGTTGAGCAGCTATAGTTGGCTGTAGCCAGCTGATTGCAGAACTTGAGAAAGTCCCAGCAGAGAGATGAAGAAACACGACATTAACCAGCACCCCAGTCCCTGAGAGCTTTGTGTAAGCCACAGCAGCACTGATAAGTCAAAAGAAGGTTGGTGTTGCTTTTCCTTTTTGGGAAATAGTGTCCATGTTCATAATATGGGGTGATTTATGTGTTTCTGAGGTCTGTGAAAGGCAGACTAAAAAAATTTTTTAAAGTTAACACAGAGTTTATCTCAAGTGATCTGACTTTGAGTACTTAAGGTTCAGGGATTTTCTGTTTCTTTCTTGTTTAAATGCTGCCAACCTACTACCTTTACCAAAACATAGATGAAAATGATTATTGTTGCTTCACTAGCCAAAGACCTTATATGTCCACACTTGAAAACAGTCTTTTTTTTTTTGGTCTTGCAATCTCCCCAAGTTAATACGTTACCTGCTGCTTATCTTTGTAAGGAAAAGGTGTAAGAAAGCCATGAAATGGACATATTAGAGTTGGCCAAATGCATTCTTTAAAAAATGATTTGCTAAAGATTTAAAGCCAAAAGACAATCTGATTGAAAACAGTAGACTGCTGACATCACCAAGATAATCCAGTTATTGCCAACTTGCTTTGTTTATTTAAGACAGCTTTGCAAAAATAAGGTTTTCACACATGCCTACCCACCACACACACTCTCACACCCACACCCACACCCACACCCACACCCACACCCACACCCACACACTCTCTCTTTTTCTCTCTCACCCCCGATACAGTAATTGAGATCAATGACTTGTTTATTCTGGTATCTCTTTAATATACTTACGTCCTAAGTAACTCATTTGAGGGCCTGCTTCTTTGACTGAGGCACCACAGCATAACAGGAAAGGAAGAGGCATTGCTGAGTTCATAATGCTATTTCAGTGTGGCAGCCTAAGTGCATGAGGAAATGACACCATGGGCCTGTCTTTGGAGCCTTGCAGTTACTGTGACGACAACACACACTAATGGAAAACAAAGATGGTCTGCTTGCCAGGAGAGCCAGGAAGAGTTTTGCCAGCTCAGATTTTTCCTCGTTATTCTGTAAGTCTTGAAATGTGACCCTGGAGGTATTCAAGGCTCTTTGTGTTCGTTAACCGTTTAGTAAGTGACACATGCTTGAGGAGCAGCCTGGTATTTGGATGAGGGAGGGGCCTTCCACACGACTGTAATTTTCACATGCTGTCTTGATAGGTGTCATCTTCTGGTTTGGACACCACCAAACCAACTGCTTTGGTCACAGCCTGTTGTTGCTCTGGTCCGTAAGGAAGCCAGCTGCCTTGGTAGGGGCCCCTCCACCCTCAGTAACATATCTTCACCTTCTATATCCTGTTTATTCCACAGCTCATTGCCCAGTACACCGAATGTTCCTACTAATGACTGGGACTTCTGGAGCCCAATTATTACATAATAATATAATAGACAATATAATGGTAATAATAGTTACATATAATATATACTATTTACATAATACATATATTACAGAGTTATATAAAATTATTTAGTATGTATAAGCGATAATAATAGCTAGCATATGCTGGAGATTATACTGTACCAGGCACTGTGCCAAACACTTTACATGGATGATTTTATTTACTTTGCATAACAGCCCTATGAGGCACTATTTTTATCTCTGTTTCATGGATTAGAAAAACGAGTCTTAGAGATGGTTACTGCCCAGTGGTAGATGTGAAATTCAGACTCAATCAGCTTGACTTTATTTAGCCCATACTTTCAACCACTTTCTTGTACTGTAAGCAGTTGTTCAAGGAAGATCTCCACCCAGATGATGTGAGATGCTTTAGTGAAAAGTGTAGAATGTGACACTGCAGGGGATCAGCTGTCCCCACAGTCTGAAGAGATTCAAAGATCAAATAACAAAGAGATTCAGGGTCAAAAGGCAAATGTGGGCTCTCCTCCAGGGTTCCAAAGTGGCCCCACAAGCTTCAGTGGCCAGTGGAGTTGGGCAACTGAGAAAGAGCTACGCCTGGGGCACCGGATTGCAGAAGCTATTCTTCCAGTTATTGATGGGGCAATGTGGTTCTTGGTTTGCACGTTGCTGACTTGGTTCTTGGTTTCCACATTGATTCCCTGGGAGAGGACGCCATGGAGCATTTGAATTTATGAGCGATTATGGCCACTGTTGTAGCTAGATCATTTGATACCACTGGGGTTTTGATCTGTTGCTCCTGTTGACAACGTAGAACCCCACCTTCTATTGTAACATTTGAAATGCTTTGCAGATCTCTGCCTTGGTCCTAAGCATTCAGTTTGTTAAGTAGGCTCAAGAAGGAGTCCTATAGAATACTGATTCCAGCTATTGGTAGCAATATTCCTTGAAGTAGCCTATGGTGGTGTATATATATGGGTTGGAGCAGGCAGTGAGGTAGGGGACAGAAGGTCTCATTCCAGATAAGAGCTCTTACTGGCTCCCAATGACTTTATTTAGGCAGCGCGTTGTCAATCTGGCAGCATGTTGTTCCTTAAAACAACAACAACACCAACAACCAAAAAACAAAAACAAAATAAACAACCCCCTCTCCGCCCCCCACACACAAAACAGAGCTTGCTATAATTTAAGGAAAATTACCTGATACTTTTCAGCCAGTGGTTTGCTCCTGTGGAGTAATAGCATGAGGTATTTTATTTAATTATTTTATCATTATTAACCAAGAGTTACCTTTGGATATAATTGGAATTTTTGAGTTTCTATTTACACTTACGGCATTTAACTTTTGCAAGTTTCTGGAGTAAAAGAGCAATTCTAATAAAATTTTGATGGAGCAGATAATGCTCTGCTTTTTCTTATGTCAGTGGCCATAAATACTCTACTTTTCCAGTGTATTGAATATCTCAGGTGGTGGGATTGAATATCCCAGGAAGATGAATTTTTCATGTGACGTGAACACATAACAAAATGAATCTCTACCCTCTGAGAAATTCTGTTCCAAGAATTGAAAACAGAATCCTGTCACAACTATACTAGCATACCCGCCAATTCTCCCAACACACTTACACACTCGTTACTAGTCTATGCAAGGATTTGTACCACTACTTACCTGACAGGCTGAATGTCTTCCTGAAGCAAAAACACTCTTTGCTCTGTAGCATAGACTTATTTAAACCAAAATAAAGGTAGTGATGTATTCATCAAGGCTGTCTGTTTCTTTCACATGATCTCTCCTGATTTTCTTACAACAAATATACTCAGAATTTCCATTTTGTCTTCTTCTGTCTTCATGTAAAAAGGTGTAATAGTATCAAAGGAGGGAAAGAATTAGTGCTGTATCCTTTGGAGACAAAGGGCTTGACTAGTTGGCTTCTGGAAGTATATTTTTTTCTCTTCAGTTATTCGAAATTTCTCTTGGCAACAAAACTTAGTAAAAATTTCCACATTAATATTAGCTAATGCCTATTAAATGGAAGATATTAACAGTTTATCATATTCATTCAAAGATCACCAAAGGCATTCTATAAGTGCTCTTAGTTCTCTTAACACCTCTGTACCTGGACTAATTTCAAGGAGGAATGGAGGCTCTGAGTCTCACACTGTTGATAATCATAGAGTTTTGGTCCTACTAGAGCTATCCAAACCCATCAGGGAACTGAGAAGGGGGAAATCTCTAGACTCTGAGCTCACACGGAGCTCTCAGATCATTTAGTCTTGAAGGTCTCAACACTTCCTGTGCATCAGATTTACCTGGGATGCTTTAAAAATGCAGATGCCTGGGCTGTGCCCCAGAAGTTCTGATTCAAGTTAGCCTGAGTAGGTACCCAAGTAGTGGTCTATTTTAGGAAGCTTTTATGTGATTTTAATGTGCATCTAGCGTTGAGAATCAGTTATCTAGTGCAATCTTATCATTTTAAAGAAGACAGTACTAGGAGGAGGGAATGGAAATCAATTGGCAGAAGTTACAAAGGCCTCTGAGTCTTAGGCCATTATCCTTTCTATCACATGATCATAATAAACAACAAAGTAGCCAATATTTAATGAACGCCTTCTGTGTATTAGGTACTGACAACCCAATGAAAAACATCGATCAGCTGCCTCCTGCACATCTCCTACTGGGGATGTGCCCGAAACCCAGGTACATGCCCTTGACCGGAATCGAACCCGGGACCCCCCAGTCCGCAGGCCGACGCTCTATCCACTGAGCCAAACCGGTTTCGGCTGGAGGCAACTCTTGAGTATATAAGGTATTGAATGGCAGCTGTTCCCCTGTTTCAGCACCATGGGTCTTGTGGCATCTGGCCCTGGTGCTCTGAATTCCCATAACTGGGTTATCTGCTTGCCTAGAGAATGGGTCCTTGCCTTCTTTTCTATTTTCTGAATAAGTGGGCCAGTTGGAAGCAACCTGTTTTCTTAGAGATTGCTCAAAGGTGCTTCATTTTCCCCAGTGACATTGTTTCTTATGTCCTGGCTTTCCTTTCCCTTGTGGACTGATATAATAGTTTCTGCCTTACTTTGGGGGGATATATATATATATATATATATATATATATATATATATATATTTACCTTTCCATGGAAAGTCTGTGAACTTTACTCTCCTATTTAGAACCTTGGCTCTCCCCCTAGTCCTGTGAGTTTGGCTGGGTTCATATTTTCCCTGGGATTCCCCTGTCTGGGCTTTCATACCAGCCCTAACTTTCATGATATTAGCAACAACAGGAAGGGATTAATCACTTTGCTTCTCCTCTAACTGCAGGTGTGTTGGAAACAAGCTGGTCTGTTCCATGGAACTGACTGGCCGGGGGGGGGGGGGGGGGAGGTCAATGTACTCTGAAGACCTGTAAAGTCTACATTTTTAGGTAGCAGGTGTAGAATTAATTTTCTGATTGAGTCTCTAAGTCTGAAGTTCTACAGAGCAGGCTTTTTCACACCTAGGGGAAAGTCTCGATGCATTTTCTAGTTACATGAACTATACTAAGATGAAAATCACCAATGGCAAATACTGTAGCACAGATTTTTCTAAGCAGTAGAAACTAAACAAAAAGTGAGAGATTATTATAATTATTCTATAATAAATATTTACATGTAAATTCAGAATTTAACATGATAAATAGATGCGGGTATGCCTTGGGACTATTTTAAAAACCACATTGCACAAAACAGATGCTCAGTAAGTCAGGGGTCTTGTGGCATCTGGTCTTGGTGCTCCGAGTTCCCACCAAGTGGGTTATCTGCTTGACTAAAGATTGGGATTCATTTGTTAAATCGAATCCATTAAATGTCCTGGAATTGAGAAAGTAAACACTGTTAACTGGTTTTTATTGATTTGACTGAGCATAATTTAAAAATAAATAAATATGGGAAAAATAATCAGTGACCATAAGTGATTATTTATCTGCCTCTCAATATTCTGAAACCTTTAATGGTCACATATTGCTTTTATAACAATACAAATTAAAAATCAACAAGCATTTTAAATGTTCATTAGAGAATCAGAGAATAACCACTGCACAGCTAAGTGAGTGAAAGCTGGGCTCGGTAGCGATGATTGGCAGGATAAACATACATTTCCAATAGCAGACTAGAACTTTCACTTTAAATACAGTGGCATAAACCATAACTATTGACACAGTCTAATTGCAAATATTTGTCCCTCATCTTTTCACTCATGCGCACCACAAAACTCATGAAAGGAACACATCCAGCTCTTATTGTGGTTTTTTAGTTGGAAATGTTCTCATCCTCTGAAATCTATTTTGGAGTTAGGATTGCTCCACTCCCCTACAAGTGGTAAAGCAACAGCTGCCATTTAATTAATGTTTCTGCTGACAGCCCCAGCTGATGAATCCCATAGAAGTTCCCTATCAGCCTCACCACTACCAACATTATCCCCCCAAAGGAAATATTGATTATAGTTGCTTGATTTTGCCTTTTTTCACTTTCTTTCCCGCATCAATTCCTCCAAATTCCAGTGATGCTGTTATTTACATCACTATTCACATCTTCCAGAGAATCAAGTCCCAGTGGAACACATGTGTTCCTGGTGATGTATTGTGATGGAATCTCACCAAAATGAACACGTGAAATGCTGAGCTCAAACGGAGGAGAGAACAAGGGGGAAAACCAGATGAAAGCAACTTGTGGTTTCTCGGAAAGCAAAGAATTTTGACCTTTTGAGGGAGAGATTTGAGAAAAAACAGAGTTCTAGTTTTTCCATGTAGTATGAATGTATGGTTAAAATCCCACAATTTGATTTATATTTGGATTATTATGTCAATCTGTTTCCAGACACTTTCATAGGAGTTGGACTTCAACTACAATTGTGTGAGGAGTTGAAAGGATTTGAGCTGTGTGGAAGCAACCGATTATAGAGTGAGATCCTCGTAATCTGCTCATCTTGAAGAACATGCTGGGCTCAATCAGTCAAGCCCCATTCATGTAGCTGGAGTGGGGCTGAACTGGGAGCAGGTAGAACACAAGATTCAAATGGTATGGCATTAGATGACAAAGAATGGTCCAAGTTAGCAGCTGGCATCTGAGAGTCTAACATGAGGTTTGGGGGTATCTTGCCAGACAGATGGAGCATGGATGTTTGGCACAGGCAGGGAGCCAGGGTTTGGGCAATCCAGTCAGCAGGACCAGGAAGGAGAGCAGGGAAGTGGGATTCAGAGACAAGATAGTTCTGGAGGAAGAAGACTTCTAGAGACTGTGTGTGAGATGCTGAAATTATAATGCGCTATCAAAACAACTAAGATGGTGCTAAATCTGAGAGCACTGGGCCAGAACGCTTTGTGTCCCTCCTGCTTCACATTTAGTATGCAGCATTCACCCATTCACTAAATACTTATTGAGATCCATGTGTGTCTGGTACCGAGCTAGAGATTGGAATTCAATGCCATGTGACTAGATAATACTGTACATGATATTGTGGGAGCACTCACCTGGTTTTGGGTGGTCAGTGATTGGGTCACAGATCATAGTTGGGATGAAGTGACTCTTGCTGTGGGCACAGCGGACTGTAGAAATTGAAATTGAGATAGAGACTGACAAACAGGGCCTATGGGAATGAAACAGAAATGAATGTGATTGAAAGGCTCAGGTATCTGATTTGTTACAAGCCCACATAGCTTTAACAATGGTGAGGAATTTGTGAATTGCATTATTTCTACCCACATGAAAATTTTAATGTTTTTAAGAATAATGTGATGAAGAGGATGTGCTATATACATATATTTTCATCATACTTAAATCTGCAGTGGCCATAATGAGCCAGCCAAATATATATCTTGTGGGTTAGAAAATTCCTGATCCTCAACACCACCCGTACTCTGAGTATTTTTCAAAAACAGTGACCACTCTTAATATGTCTAAAAGGGGGTGATAAATACTTCCTATAAAATTATTTGCTTTAGGGTTTTTAGAAGTTTGTGCACTTTAAAAAATACTTACATATGTGCAACACTTCACTTTAAGTGCCTAATTGCTGCTGGAGCAAGAAACCTGTGTAAATAGCCAGGAAAGTTTTGAAGCACAAGTCGGAAGCATTGCCTTACCCCATATTAAAAGGAATTTTGAAATCAGACTCATTGAAACACTTTGATAGTGATGTCAGAATCAGCTCACATCAGATGAGGAGATCATGGAAAAATAGAAAGAAGCCCAGAAAAATAGACACCTACAGAATAGAATTTAGTGTTAGGAAGGAGACACTTCAAATCAGAGGAGAAAACATGGATTTTTCGATTCATGAGGTTGAAATAACTAGAAAAATGAAATAAAGTCTACATCATACCTTATACTGAAATACATACTAGATGCACCAGAAAATCAAGTGGTAAAAAAATGAAATACTTGAAAAAAATATATAGATGGGTGGGAGTAAACCTCCTAAGCAAGTAAAAAAAGTATTAAAACAAGAGACTAAAATATTTGACACAATGAAATATTGACTTCATAAAAACTGGATGAATGTTTTACACAGAAAAAACACACTCTTGTGAATATAACTTTATTGCAAACAGCAATCTGGACAACGATATTTGTGACAAAAATAATTAAGGACAAATATCCTTAATATAAAGAGCTCTTTTAAACGAATAAAGCAAAAAAGACACAACAGCTCTAGCTGGTTTGGCTCAGTGAATAGAGTGTAGGCCTGTGGATTGAAGGAAGGGCACATGCCTGGGTTGCGGGCTTGGTCCCTAGTAGGGGGCGTGCAGGTGGCAACCAATTAATGATTCTCTCTCATCCTTGATGTTTCTATCTCTCTCTCCCTCTACTTTCCTCTCTGAAATCAATAAAAATATGTTAAAACAAGACACAACAATAGAAAAATGGACAAATGACATAAATGATTTGTAATAAACAAATGGAAAAACTATTCAACCTCACTGATAATTAAAAATTCAAATTATAAGTATTATTTCCAATAACACATTGACAAAAACTCAAAAGAATTCTATACCTATTATGGGGAGGGTGTGAGGAAATGGATACTATACAGGGTGGGGCCAAAGTTGTTGTTTGTATGGAAAACAATACAATAATTAATAAGTAATAATACAAGCATAAACTGTTTCATGTACTCACAACTGTCAACCTATTTTGCCCCACCCTGTATACTGCTGGTGGGAAAACCCACTAGGACAAGCTTCCTGAAAAGCAATTTGACAATAAGTGGTAAAAATCTTTATAATCAGAGGAATAATAAGGCCACTTTCATTTTGAAAAATAGAAGAGTCATAACACGTGATGCTTTTGAGAATGCATTCTGTTCTCTTCCTCCCATTGTTCTCTAATATTGTCTATTGACTTCTGAAAGTTTGGCAGACCTAGCAGTTCTTATTTTTTTAAATAAAAGTCTACATACTTCTTCCTTAGTAACTTGATAAGATTTCCTAAGAGGGACCTTGCTTGATTAGAATTGTTGAAACAAGGCTGCATAGTCCATTTTGCTTAATCATTGAAGTGCCAAGTACATCTGATGGGAATGTATTTCCTGAGTAATGTTATTGAAACATAATCTGATAACCAAATGCATATATTTATGACTGAATCATGAGGATGAGGGACCACGGGGCAGGTGTATTAAATTGGTCACTGGAGCAAGGAATTCCTTGCATTTGATCACTACTTTATAGAACTACTCAGGATCATTGGGCTTATAGCAGAGATTTTCAACCTTTTTTATATCATGGCACACATAAACTAAAATTTTAACATTATTAAAGTTGCTAAAAAACTAAAATCTGCGGCATGCCAAAATATATTTTTTTGCCAATCCTGCAAAAAATAGGTATAATTTTGATTCATTCACACTGAATGATTATTGTTGTGTTGGCTCTTGTCATTTTTTCATTTGACAATCTAAGGGAAAAGAGGTCAGTGCCCCTGACTAAATAGTTAGGTATTGCATGTTTTAAAAATTCTTGTAGTACACCCAGTGTACTCAGCACACCAGTTGAAAATCCTGGCTTATGCGATTAAACTAATCCAAAAAAGGGGACTAAGCTTCAAGTTTTGGTCAATCTGCTAAGTGCAAGAGTTACTGTGAAAAATTTGTTTTACCATAACACTTTCAGATACTGATGGATTCTAAGAGATGATTGACGCCAGCCCCTCTTAATGAGAAACGAGGAAGCTGAAGCCAGGCAGTTTTTTTCCTCAAAGTCATATAGTTTATTAATTCAGATATGTGAAAAATTTACAGACAAGCCACAGAATTGTGCTGCATCGCTCCCTAGCATCCAGAACATTACCTGCCTTGGGTTATTTCCCAAGATAGCTGTTGTGTAAGAGCTCATGGTTTCTCTGTCTCCTCATGTCTCTGGTACCTCCAGATGTTGAGCCTTTCAGAGCACCAGCAGCTCAGTCCTCATCAGTTCTGTCTGTTATTCCAAGGGTTGTGTGCCTGTGTCTTGTGAGGGGTCTTGTAGGGTGGAATGTGCTGTGTATGACGCCCAGCTGCTTCTCATTTGTCTGCGAGCAGGGACATTTTGTGAATGCAGAGGAAGCGGGGATGCTTCCTACAACATTAATATACAGGAAGTCTCACCAAAGACCTGTGTGCTAACATTCTTGTGCTTTCTTCTGGGGAAGCCCTTTTTTGGAAGAAGCCACTCCTGATATTTTGCCCAGGGTAAGGGAGGCACTAAGCATTTTAAACAAGCTGGACACCTAGATCATCTTTTGCTGTTTGGCTCCATAAAGAATGTGCTGAGATGAGTCCTGGTGCTTTATCACTTTGGTGGTTCTTCCAATCTTCTTTTTCATACACTGGGCAGAGGCAAATGAGTTCCCTTTACTTCTTTCATACCCATGGATAAAGAGAAATGAGCTCAAACATCTATATTATAAAAGGCCAGTGGCCGTAATGCCGTAACGCCGTAACGACCAAATGACCGGTTACCAGGGGGTGCATTGATGGGTCTTGAGGTATGGTGGGTCTGGGGTCCCGGGCGGTGTGGTGGGTCTGAGTCTTGCACGATTTAGTGTGCTGGGACTCTAGTTACATATACTTCTATTAATTAGAATGTAAGTTTGAATAACAGCAACAACTGTGCTTTATTTCTAACTTCTATTTGGTGATTGCTAGGCCAAGTAATTTAACTAATAAAACAGTCAATGAGGCCATCACATTGCCCATTTGTAGCTCTCTGTTCTTTAAACAGTCAACCAATGATATTCTCATGTCCTTGTTTCTTATTATCCCTGCTAGCAGCACTGGAGTACAAATTACCACTCAATGTGGAGGTCAAACCAAATACTTGGGAACAGGAAGGTGGTCTGACTTGACTTTCCTCTC
Source organism: Myotis lucifugus (assembly GCF_000147115.1). Taxonomy (NCBI): domain Eukaryota; kingdom Metazoa; phylum Chordata; class Mammalia; order Chiroptera; family Vespertilionidae; genus Myotis; species Myotis lucifugus. The sequence continues at coordinate 5,978,014 of NW_005871107.1, read as the reverse complement.
AATTTTTAATATTTTTTTCTACTTTGGAATTTGGTGCCTTAAGGGGGAATAGTGCCTACTACGCTGAGAGATTGGAAGAATTTGATGTGAATACAGTGATTGTAAAGGGTGTTTAATATATTAAAAAAGGTCAGAATCTTGGTTACATAAAATGCTCAACTACCAGAAAATTTTCATAAAATGTTTTATTTAAAAGGAGAGCATTAAAATATGTATGTGGAATGGATTGGACACCATTTTGTAAAATATTCATCTAAAAAATGATCATATATAATTATTTGTGTTTATTCATTAGTTTCCTCACTAATAGTGGTTGATTTATTTGTTTAAATTTGGTTCACACCAAACTGAAGGTTACATATAACCTTCTATGTTGTATATGATCTGGACCTAACTATAGAAGCAATGTTCTGTGTATTTGTCTACATCATGTGAATATGATAATCATTAGTGCATTAATGTTGATTTTAACATAACTATTATAGTTATTGGCTATAGAAAAAAATGACAGAATAATAATCATCATTGTTACTTTATTGAGTGCTTCCAACATGCCAAAAACTATGCTAAGTGCTTTATGTGCATGGTATAACAACTATTATTACTCCCATTTCATAGATATAATCATGCTATTTTTGAATTTTTCCTTACGACATGGTCTAACTTCTTGCCATCCAAAATTTGGCTTTATTTGAAGTTCAGATATTAGAAAGCAGGGTTCTATCTCATTAAATAATTTTTTACTTCATGAATTTTTAAATACTGGATAGTTTTGAATTGTATACAGAATTCACTATGAAATAAAACATTTATCCACAAAGATATTATTCAGAGTCAAAAAAGTAAGCCCTATACAAAGCCATTTAAACTTGTTAAAACTCAGAAAATATTTTTATTATTTTAATAATATATTATATTATATATTATATGTACTATATGTGACACATATATAATAATGTGCTAAGTTGTCCATTCTAGGGAATAGTGGAATGATGGAGGATGCCCTTCCACCATACATACAACAAGGACAGCAAGCTGATTTCAAGAGAGCAGTTAAGTTAGCTCTGAGCCATCTATTGTTTTTTTTTAAGTCAATTGTCTTATTTTTATTTTATTTTATTTTATTATTTTATTTTTTGTTAATCTTCACCTGAGGATATCTTTCCATTGATTTTTAGAGAGAGTGGAAGGGAGAGGGAGAGACAGAGAGAAACATTCCTGTGAGAAAGACACATCTGATTGGTTGCCTCCTGCACACATCCCAACCAGGGCCAGGGAACCTGCAACCAAGGTACGTGCCCTTGACCGGAATTGAACCCAAGACCCTTCAGTTCGTGGGCCTACGCTCTATCCACTGAGCCAAACTGGCTAGGGCTCCATTGTTTTTTGTGCCAGATTTCCCTTGTGATTCGTTTAGGTTATGAAGTAAAATTCTTCTTGTGGAAAACTAACCACTTTTAGTGACATCAAATCTTCACGTGCTTCTCTAGAACTACTTATGCTGATTAGCTCAATTCATATGACATCGATTTATATTTAAGATACATTTGATGGGAAATTTTAAATTATAGTCACTTTAAAATAGGCATCAATTAAATTTTGTCTGATGTTATCTTCTTTAAGTAACCAATGAGTGTAATACCCTCCTGGAAGGAGGAAGCTCTGTACCTCCGCTGGGGACCCTAATGAACAGCTCACCCACTGCCCCTATGTCAGCGGTAGACCTGCGGAGGAAACACTGCCTGAAAGGAAAAAAACTTAACATCTCAGTGGGACCTGCAAGTTACAGAGGAGAGATCCTGCTTTCTTTCCCTCTGCACACACTGACTGTTCTTGAAGGCATGAGCTTGTTGGGTCTGACATACGGATAATTATCACCTTGGGTAGTGGGAGGTGGCATTAAATACAGCATGGGTGTTTAACGGAAGACATTTTACAAATAACAGCTACATGAGTGCAGCATGTTTTGTTGTAGTGAAAGACTGGAAACAAACATACAATACAAAAAATATCTACTTTAAGATTCTATTGGAAAAATTAGAAGACTCTATTCCAAACTTAAAGATGGTTAATCTCTTTTTGGAAAGAGGATGTGGGATTTTAAATTTCTATAGTAAGTATGCATGATATTTAATAAGAAAAAGAGTTGAAGTTAAAAAAAATGACTCATAGCCAAATAGATAAAACATATTCCATTTAAACTCAAAATTTAATAAGATATTCTCTAGAGGTTAGAATGCGAAAATTGTACGTATGTATATGTATATTTATAACTGATCTTCTTCCACAAAAGATTTAAAAGGTTATCACATAGATTTAGTAGGGATTGTGCATATATTGTCCCAAATAAAACTATATGTTTTTAAATGAAACATTTCTTGGCTAGCATATGCATGGACATTTTGCTTTCCCCCAAATACATTTGTTTTATTTTTATTTATGTATTTTAATATATTTTTATTTATTTCAGAGAGGAAGAGAGAGGGAGATAAAGATAGAAACATAGAGAAGAAAGACTGTAAGCCTTTGCTTGTCCTTATTGAGATCTTTCTGAAATTAAATCACCTTCATATCTGAAGGTCCTTATAGTGATTAAAATTCTTTGAGAAACTGTTGTATTAAGGCAGGAAAAGCACCTCAGAGTCAATTCTACCTAAATTGTATTTGGCTTTTGTTTATTATAAATAGAAGTAGCTTCCAAGAGAGGTTCCATTATTTTCCTGTAGTGTAATATAATGAGCTCAGTGCTTCCGTTTTAATTTTTAAAATCAACTTTCTACTTATTACTTTTCCATTACTGATAAAGAGGTTTCTTTTTCTTAGAATTTCGTGGAATACTTAGCCATTTTAATTTGGATTTTGCTTTTATTATTCATTTACTTGACACTTATTTTTAAGGACCTACAATGTTATTATATTATAAATAGCACCTTGGAGTAGCAAAGCAAATTCAGAAATAATCCTTCCATAGGGCTCTTCTATAAAGTTGAAAAACAACAATGATCTTCTCAAATTTAGTCAGTTTGAAAGTAGCTAGATCTGATTTCACATCCAGACTCTATTGACTGAAAAGGCCTATGCTCTACTGTGCTCACAGTATTCCCCCAGAGTATAGACCTCAATTAAAAGGTAGGAAAATATTGAAGTAGGTGATGAGAAAAGAAAGATAAAAATACTGCTCAGAGACTTTGGGATTTGGAAATGTGCTGTTTCTTTCAATGTCAATGGGGCAGTAAGATTTATGACGTACTTTATATTATGTCTTTGTGACCAATATATGTGTTGTGGAGATAATTTGATGCTTTTGCTTCTTTAAATATTTCTTCTTAAATAAATCTATTCAGTCCATTAACCATAGTTAATGTTTTCCCACTGGTTTGTACATGTCATAGCTAAAGACCAATGTAGACTAATGGGGAAGGAGAAAGAAAAATTAGTACATTCATGAATTATTCTCTGTTCTCACTTAGACAAGTTAATTTTCCTTAAATTATCAGGTTCTGTCTTAATCATAGGCCATTTGTGTTTATCAAGAAAGAAATGTTTACATATTTGTTTCTTCACGGTTTTACATTTCATGCTCAAAGTCAAATTCATTTTGTCCTTTAAACTCTATCACAAAACAGTCAATGTGGGAATCAAAATTCTAAAAAATGAGTAATCCTTTTAAATTTTTATTTAAAAAATATATTTACATTTATTTTTTATTTTATTTTTTCCATCACCATTTATCCACTCTATGCCCTCTTCCACCTCCACCCACTCCTCCCCCAACCCCACAATCACCACATTTGTCCATGAGTTCTCGCTCTCTTTTTTTTTCTTTTTTGCTCAATCCCTCCACACTCCCCACACCCCACCAGAATCATCTGCCTGCCCTCTATCTATGACTCTGTCTCTATTTTTGGTAGTTGAGTTTGTTCATTAAATTCCACATATGAGTGAAATCATATGGTATTTGTCTTTCTCTGACTGTCTTATTTCACTTAGCATAATGTTCTCCAGGTCCAATAAATGGATAATTCTTAAATTATAAAATTTTTTCCTCAATTAAAATTGAATGAAAACTTGAGAAAAATTATTTTGTTAAATGAACATTCAAATATTATGATTGCATTAGGAGAGTGACTCTTGTTAACAGAGTAATCATATTAGAAATCAAAGAACACTTATGTCACAGCATCCTAGGTGGGTAATTCAAACTTCATCCAAAAACAGCCACAAAAAATAAAGCCCCACCCAAGATTACCTTACTTATTTATTTTTTTTAAGATCAGAGGGTAAAGAATATGGTGTGACATACAGCTTCTTTGGATTCTTTAGTACTATGAATAGAAGGATGGAAGGCAGAAATAGTTTAAATAAAGGAAGAAATAGCCTAGATTTATAAAGTCCGTTGTTTCATTGATTTCACCAGTTTAAAGCAACTTTGCTTGCAGTACTTTATTATAACTTCATCACTTATCTTCTATACTTATGACATATATTAAAAATAAGTTGTACATTAAAATAATAACAATTACTTTAGTAATTGATTCTTTTTATTAAAAAATTAAAACAATATATCAAACTGATGTAGCCTTTGATTATCCCCTTCTGCAATGACTCCTATGTTAGTCCTCTCTCTAGAAATAGTCACTATTAACAATGTAATGTATGTTTCCAGAATTTTCTCCATGGAGATACAAAATACATCAATGTGTGTATACATTTTAACATAAATGTCATTAGTTCACTTAGTAATATAGCTTAGACAATTTTTCATGTCAGTTCATACAATCTACTTCATTTTAGAAAATTGCAATGTGGTTTTTCCATTTGAAAAGTGCACAATTATTTATTTAGCCATTCCTGTTTTTATAAATATTTAGGTTGCTTTGAATTTTTCACTGTTACAAATAATATTGCATTGAAGATCCTTGTACTGGTTTTGGGGGCACATGGTGTAAGTGTCTCTCTGGGGTAGATATTAACAGTAGAATTTTAGAGTGATGGGTTATGGAAAACCTCTTAAGTGGCTGTACTTGTACCTATATTTCCTCCAGTTGTGTTTGAGTATACTCACTGATTTTGAAGTTCCTTTGTTAAAGTGAGGTTAAGCAGTTTATATATATCTTGACCATTATTTCTTCTATGAATTACCGGTTTATGTCTTTGGCCCATTTTTTTCAATTAGGTTGCTTTTTCATTTATTTAAATAATTTATTAACTCTTAGTCTTGCTATTGTTTTTTTTCCTTTTTGAAAAATTTTTTATTGTTGAAAGTAATACATATGTCTCCCTTTTCTCCTCCCATTGATCCCTTCTAGTCCGGCCCCACTCCCCCACCCCAGGCCATGGGTTATGTATATACACATACAAGTTCTTTGGTTGATCTCTTCTCACCCACCCAACAACCCTCGCCTTCCCTCTGAGATTTGTCAGTCTATTCCATGCTTCTGTGTCTCTGGATCTACTTTGTTCATCAGTTTATTTTCTTCATTAGATTCCACATATGAGTGAAATCATGTGATACTTGTCTTTCTCTGACTGGTTTATTTCGCTTAGCATAATACTCTCCAGGTACCTCCATGCTATCTCAAAGGGTAAGAGATCTTTCTTTTTTTTTTTTTTTTTCTTTTTCTTTTTTTTTTTTTTTTACTACTGCATAGTATTCTATGGTGTAAATGTACCACAGCTTTTTATCCACTCATCTACTGATGGGCACTTGTCCCTCCCTCCCTCCCTCCCTCCCTCCCTCTCTCTCTCTCTTTCTTTCTTTCTTTCTTTCTTTCTTTCTTTCTTTCTTTCTTTCTCTCTCTCTCTCTCTCTCTCTCTCTCTCTTTCTTTCTTTCTTTCTTTCTTTCTTTCTTTCTTTCTTTCTTTCTTTCTTTTTTTTTACTACTGCATAGTATTCTATGGTGTAAATGTACCACAGCTTTTTATCCACTCATCTACTGATGGGCACTTGGGCTATTTCCAGATCTTAGCTATTGTAAATTGTGCTTCTATGAACATAGGGGTGCATATATTCTTTCTGATTGGTATTTCAGGTTTTTTAGGATATACTCCTAGAAGTGGGATCGCTGGGTCAAACAACAGTTCCCTATTTAATTTTTGGAGGAAACTCCATACTGTTTTCCATAACGGTTGCATCAGTCTGCATTCCCACCCGCAGTGTACTAGGCTTCCTTTTTCTCCACATTCTTACCAGCACTTGTCATTTAAAAAATATTTTTATTTATTTCAAAGAAGAAGGGAGAGGGAGAGGAGATAGAAACATCAATGATGAGAATCATTGATTGGCTGCCTCCTGCACAGCCCACACTGGGGATTGAGCCCACAACCCAGGCATATGCCCTGATAGGGAATCGAACCATGACCTTCTGGTTCATAGGTCGATGCTCAACCACTGAGCCACGCCAGCTGGGCATCTGTCTTATCTTTTTTTTAAAATGGTATTGGCCTTCCTCCAATGCTTAGTGATTCCTCAGTGTTTGTCTGGCAGCTGAGACTGCTTGTTAGGCTGTTTTGTTCTATGTGTTCCTGTACCTGCTTAGAGATAGAGGCAGGGCTGGTTGCTGGAACTTGTATTTCAGTCTGTTTATTTTATTTTTTCCATTACCATTTATCCCCCATACCCTCTTCCACCTCCACCAAGTCCCTCCCCCTACAATCACCACACTGTTGTCCGTGTCCATAAGTTCTTTCTCCTTTTCCCCCCTCTTTTGCTCAATCCCTCTACAACCCTCTCCCCTCCCCCCGTCACCAGAACTGTCTGCCTGCTCTCTATGAATCTGTCTCTATTTTGCTTGTTTTCAGTTTGCCCATTAAATTCCACATATGAGTGAAATCATATGGTACTTGTCTTTTTTGACTGGCTTATTTCACTGTGCATAATATTCTCAAGATCCATCACAAAGGGTAAAATTTTCTTCCATTTTATGGCTGAGTAGTATTCCATTGTGCAAAAATGTACTATAGCTGTTTTATCCACTCATCTACTGATGGACACTTGGGCTGCTTCCAAATCTTGGCTATTGTAAATAACGCTGCAGTAAACATAGGGATGCATATACTGGTGTTCTTTTGGATTTCTACAGATAAATTCCAAGAAGTGGAATCACTGGGTCATAAGGCAGTTCTATTTTTCATATTTTGAGGTAACTCCATACAGCTTTCCACAGTGGCTGCACCAGTCTGCAAATGAGTGTTCCCCTTTCTCCACATGATTGCCAGCACTTGTTGTTCAGCCTGTTTTCAAGAGCATATGAGAGGGATAGGGCCCCCACTGAGCAGGGTGCCTCAGAGACTAGCTTCTGGTGGCGGAGGGGATGTCTCACTCCTCCTGGATAGCTCCAGCCACCCAGGCATCCAGCATTCTGCTTTGTTTCTTTGACCTAAGCTCCCATCCCTGTTGCTTCCAGCTGGAAGCATCAACTCCTGTTGCTGTTCTTTGGCACAAAATGTGATCTAAGTTGGTAGAGGGGATGTGCAAACTTCAACCTTCTTGGCTGTTCTTGCTATTGTACTCTAACAATCACACAGTTTGCTGTCCCGGCCTCCCTCTTTTATTTGGTATCCATTCCTAACATTTTTGGCAGCACTCTGCTATATTTCTTTTGAGCTGTGGTTTTAAATCTTCATTCTAATTCCATCTGCTTTCTGTCTTCCAGTATTTTCTCAAAGTTTATAGTTCTCAAAAGGTTGATATTATTTTCTAGTTACATGGATTAAAAAGATCTTTCTAAACATTTAAGGTTCTGCAGTGGGAAGAGGAGGCTAAAATCTATTCTCAGTCTACCACCTTGAAATAGAAACCGAAGTCTACTCTTCAGAACCTTAGGAGATGTTTTAAAAATGAGTTTCCCAGGCCAGTTTTCAGGACTGCCATTTATGGTTGAATATGTTGTTCCCTATTCGAAGGCACCAGCAAGGAGGTATGTCAGAGCTGACATCTGAGCTCACTGCTTTTCACTACACTGTATATCTTGGCACAGGAAATCTTCTGCTGGGCAGGAGATGCATTTTCCCCAATTTATATAATGATATTCTATGGGTCAGCAGTGGCTATGGTCATTTTAACTTTAAATTACATTGTGTATGGTGATGGGTCCATGGATGGATATTTATGTCAACACTCATCAAATTATTCACTTGAAATATGAACAGTTTATTGTTCATCAGTTTTGCCTCAATAAAACTGCAAAATAAAGTTTAAAAGTAAAAGAAATTATATTACACAAGTAGTGAAGTAGGTAAAATATGCTATTGGATTTAAAAGGTCAATTCTGAAGGTTTTATATATTATAAATTGGTTGATATAATAGAAAAACTTTATCTTAGCTGACAAAATAATGATGACTGTGAAAGAAGACATATCCATGAACCACAGAAAAGATAGTTAACAAGAGATGGTAACTGGCTATTAATCATCTTTTGTGATAAAAAAAAAAGTAGTGTAGTTAACAACTGCCTTGGATATCTTAGGGTAAGTCCTAGGTAAAGGCAGAGGGATGAAGTAGGGTTGTGCTGTCCAGTCTAGTACCCACTAGTCTAGTACTCATTGTGTAGCTATTGAAATTTAAATTAATCAACATAAAAAATTCAGGACTTCTATTATACAAGTTGCATTTCAAGTGCTCAATACTTTGTGTGACTAGTGGCTACTGTACCAGATAACACAGATATAGATTATTTCCGTCATCGCAGGACTTTCCATTGAACCATGCTGAACTGGATACTCTCTCAGTTTAGGTGCTTTCCATCCCAATAGTTTCATCTCACCAAGTGGGATCCCACATTTTAGTTGTCAGTTGTCTAAAGGGAAAATGTTGTATGGGCACATACTGTGTACATCAAGCATGTCAAACTCAAAGGCTAACATGGGCCAAATTAACAAAGCATGTGGTCCATGGGCTGCGAGTTTGACATGCTTAGTGTACATAGTAGGTACTTGGTAATGGATAAAAATTGTTGGTGAATGAATGTACGAATGGATACATGTCTGAAGACCAACAGTGAATCCCTATTATCTGATAATGTACAGCATTCTTTATTTCATACATTAATTCAACAGGTATTTATCAAGTGCCTACCATGCTAGGTACTGCTTCAGGTGCTTGGGATATATGAATACACATAACAAAGATCATTTTCCTTGTGGAACTTACATGCCAGAGGTGGGGGATATTATAAATAACTAGAGGCCCAGTGCACAAATTCGTGCATGGGTGGGGTCCAGCCGGCCTGGCCCCAATTGGGGCAGATCAGGCCTGGACCTGTCAGGAGGAGGAGATGGCGGGAGGTTGGCTGGCTGGCCTGCCCTGATCAGGGCCTGATCAGGGCCAGGCCGGCTGCGGGGAATGGCTGAAGGCAATTGGCCAGTGGGCCCCACCCTCGATTGGGGTAGGGGGGCCGATTGGGGGCAGGGCCAGCCATGGGGAGGGGCTGTGGGCAGTGGGCTGGCTGGCCCCACACCTGATTACAGTGGTGGGGAGGCCCGATCGGGAGCAGAGCTGGCTGGGGGGAGGGGCCGCAGGCTGATCGGGGTGGTAGGGGCCCATCAGAAGCAGGGCTAGCCAGGGGCAGGTGCTGCAGGAGGTTGGCCGACTGGCCCCGCCCCCTGATCGGGCAGTTTGCTGGCCACAGTAGGTGTCATAGCAACCAGTCATTCTGGTCATTATGGTGTTCCAATCACTGGATATATATATATATATATATATATATATATACTAGAGGCCTGGTGCATAAAAATTTGTGCACTTCAGGGGGGGGTCCCTCAGCCTGGCCTGTGCCCTCTCCCAGTCTGGGACCCCTTGGGGGATGTCCACCTGCTGGCTTAGGCCCACTCCTTGGGGGATCAGGTCTACACTGGCAGTCAGACATCCCTCTGGCAGCCCGGGAGCCCTTGGGGGATGTCCACTTGCCAGTGGGGAGCAGGACTAAGCTGCAGTCGGACATCCTTAGCGCTGCTGAGGAGGCGGGAGAAGCTCCCGCCACCACCACTGTGCTGGCAGCCATCAACCTGGCTTGTGGCTGAGCAGAGCTCCCCCTGTGGGAGCACACTGACCACCAGGGGGCAGCTCCTGCATTGAGCGTCTGCCCCCTGGTGGTCAGTGTGTGTCATAGTGACCAGTCATTCCCAGTTGTTCTGCTGTTAGTGTCAATTTGCATATTACCCTTTTATTATATAGGATAGAGGCCTGGTGCACGGGTG
>NW_005871107.1:5952829-5967238 GCF_000147115.1 Myotis lucifugus | reverse complement strand
CCGTTTTCAGGCTGCCCACAGCCCCTTCAGGGTAGGGGGGTCCCGCTTGGGTGCCTGGCCAGCCTGAGTGAGGGGCTGATGGCCGTTTTCAGGCTGGCCACGCATCCCCAGCGACCAAAGCTCCCAGACTCTCCTTTTTTTTTCTGGGATTTATTTATCTTCTATAATTGAAACTTTGTAGCCTTGAGCGGAGCCGAGGGCCGGCCAGGGCAGGTGGGAAGCTTGGCTTCCTCCATTGCCGGGGCAACCCAAACCTCCTGCTCGCTCCAGCTCTGTGGCCGCCGCCATCTTAGTTGGGTTAATTTGCGTACTTGCTCCTGATTGACTGGTGAGCGTGGCTTGTGGGTGTAGTGGAGTGGCGGAGTGACAGAGTGATGGTTAATTTGCATGTTTCTCTTTTATTAGTGTAGATATAGATAAGCATAATAGATAAGTTAATCATATCACAAGTTTTAGGGTAATAAATATGAAAAATAAAATACAAAGCAGAGTAAGAGGAATCAGGAGTGCTGGGTGTGGGTGAGAAATGAGGATTATAATTTTTAAATAGAGAAATGAAGATTATAATTTTAAATGTGCCTCAATGAGGGGAGATTTGAGAAAGACTTGAAAAAAGTGGGCAGTAAGCCATTTGAATATCTGGGCAATGAGCACTCAAGGCAGGGAAAACAGCCAGGCACAGTCCTAAGTTGCAGACATGAGTGTCATGTTCGAGGAATAGCAAGATGTATGGCAGAGCAGAGTGAGCAAGGAGGGCAGTTGGAGAAGTCTGAGAGGCAACAGAGTGACACATCTGGTAAGATCCTCTAGGTCTTTGTAAGAATTTTGACTTTTACTGCAAGAGAGTTTGGAGCAGAGAAGGAACATGACCCCACTAAAGTTTTAAAAGGCTCAGTCTCGCTTCTGTTTTCAGAAGACATTGTGTGGGGACAAGGACAGAAGCAAGAAGGCTGTGGGAGGCTGGTGGAGGATGATGGTCTAGGTCTAGGGTGGCAGCAGTGGTAGTGGTGAGACACGGTCAGGTCCTGATCTATTTTGTAAGTATAACTGTAAGATTTCTGGATGGACTCGATGTAGGCATTGGAGAAAGGGAGTCATCAGGTGTAACTTTAGAGTCTTCAGTCTAGTGACTAGGAGGATGAAGTTGCCATTAACAGAGGCAGGGAAGGCTGAGGGGCAGTTTAAGGGGAAGACCAGGCACTGAGTTTTGAACATGTTGAATTTAGGATGTCTGTTAAAGAAGTTGAATAGGCTGCTGGATAGGCAAGTTGATATTTGGGAGAACTGTCTGGGAGGGAAATGGTGTTATTGATAGGTAAGCAAATATGTTCTCGGTTAATGAACTGTAAAAGCTTTTGCACATCAGAAGGTGTGAAGTGGCTGGCTGTGAAGTGGAATAAAAATGTCATCATTTTGTTCTTAGCATGAGCTAGGAAAAGACCTGTCCAAAATTTGGCTTTGCAAACATTCACAAAATGTTCAGGCATTAACTTTTGCTTTAAAAAAGGAAATGTTTCCCCACGGGCATGGATGTTTAGGGTACAGGAAGTTTCTATGATTTTTTTGCAGAAAGCACTTAGGATTTTTTTGTTAATATCAATGCCATGTAAGGACATATGCTGGTATTTTTTTCCCTTCCCAGCTGCATAATATTTTTTTAGCAGTTAAACCCAAATTACTGCATTTTGAATATATTTTATCACTGCAGCATAAAAATTTATTTTAAAAGTCATATGAAAGAAAATCTTGCTGTTAATTTAATAGAAGGAAATAGTTAAACATAAGTATTTGAGCTTCAGGCCTGAGTCCTATAAAAACAAGTTAATCAAAATGGTGGAGCTTTATAATCTTAAAAGGATGACATCAAGGGTCTGATGTCTTAGATTCTTAAGGGCAGACATGAAACAGTCCAACATCTGTGCCAAAATGACCTCTGTGAAGCATAATATTTCCTTTTAAATATTTAGACATCATGATAGTTTTCCATGGTTTTAATTCATAACATGGATTTTAAAAAAGCCACAGAAGCATAGCAATTTTTTTCAGCTATTCCCTCCTTTCTCTACCTTGCTTTTAACCCCTTAAATAAATACAGTCCTAATGTGAACAACTAAATTAGCACCTTCTTACAGAAATATGACCACTTATAAACAACTCTGGTTAGGGAAGTAAAGTGATAAGGAAAAAATTCACTAACTCTGAGTTAGGATTATGAAATCTGAAGGAATTACTATGCATAAACTAAGATAAGAAACATTAGATAGCTTATTCTGGGTTTAACTATGTTGCTTCCATAATGCTTTTAATAATATTTCTCTTTTGTTAAGACTGTTTGACTATTTTCCAGGTCATATATATTGTAGTGGCCCATGGTATGCACAAGGACATTTGTTCTATGATAACCAGAACACTAACTTTTGGAAGTTTCAGAAGAATCATTTATTCAGTCTGTGTATTTTCAGCTGATTTGCTTTCTTAATTGAGTAATCCAAAGCTGGATATTTATGTTTTTTTTAAAAAAGATATTGTACTACCTTTATACTTGAGCATAATTAGCTACTTATGTTTCTTTCTCTTTAAACTCACCCCTATGACCCACTCACACCCCAGCCACCCCTCCCCCCCCCCACACACACACTGTAACCCATTCGGTTAATTGAACAAGATAATTCAATGCTTAGTTGCTTATTCTGCATATTGGATGCTAAGTGCCAAGAAGTGGTTATGTTGAATACATTAAATTCCTCTTTCCATGAGATTATAATTTAGAAAAGAAGGTATGGGACACAAAGGGGGCATATTAATGAGCTTGAGTTGTGCACTAAGAGCAGCAATTCTAAGATATGCACATGTCCCAGGACATGGCACTCAGTGCAGACACTTCGGCCTCAAGGCTCTTTGCTCACAGTCTTTTTCTCATCAGTTTCATTTGTTTACTTCCTACCAAGTGCCAAGTATTTCGACTTGACATTTCTCACATACAAGTGCTCAGTTTTTATTCTGTTGCCACTGTTAAGATCTCACGTACAGATGTAGTCATGTGACAATGAAAAATAAATAAATGTCTGTGTAGCTACTTTCTTTAACCCCCATTGTCCAATCTCCAGGACCCTCCCATTTCTATTTTAATGGCCCTTGGGCCCTGTGGTCCTGATGCAGGTGGTGGAGAAGAGGAGTTGCTAGAAAGGTGCCCAGGAAGGTTAAACGAGTAAAGGGAGGTGGCAGCTTGTATGGAACCGACCCACTTCTGCACCCCAGAGAGCTATGGGTGACCGGAGAGTAAAGACAGAGCCTGGGTGGTAGGCTTGGCTTGAGTTTTAGAGAGAATTTTTTAGAGTTGAGAGTGAGGGAGGAAAGATTTTTTTGGAGCAGCTTCTGTGCATAGCTATACATACACTGAGTGGCCAGATTATTATGACCACCCCATCAGTACTTCATTGACACTTCCAAAAATACTGAATATTGAAAACTTCCAAACAAATACTCTCAAGGTTTTTTTTATTATTATTATTATTATTATTATTTACATAACGAATTCACTTCATTGTACTGATGGGGTGGTTATAATAATCTGGCCACTCAGTGTATATCTATATGTATCTATATATCTATATATCTATATCTATATATCTCTATCTATCTATCTATCTATCTGTCTATCTATATTTTAATCCATAAAGATTTGCTCTTATTTTCAATTATTTTTGTTACCAGCAGGATTTATATTAAGTTGGTACATGCCAGGATGGGCAAACTGATTGTTTACAGCTGGTAACTGTTCTAACTGAGCCAATGTGCTTCTGTTTGGCTGATGACCCTGCCATTGCCACTGTGTGGCAACTCCCCTCAGATTCTCTGGGCCTCCCCACAATCCAGAACCTAAGGGCTCAAACTTATCACCTCAGAGGGCTTCAGAACCTCACTTCAGCAATGCAGCTGACATCATTCAGATTGGTTTTACATATTTATTTTTTAAATTATATTTTAATTGATTTCAGAGAGGAAGGGAGAGAGAGAAACATCAATGATGAGAGAAAATCATTGATCAGCTGCCTGCTGCATGCCCCTTTCTGAGGATCGAGCCCACAACCCAGGCATGTGTCCTGACCAGGAATCGAACCATGACCTCCTGGTTCATAGATTGACGCTCCATCACTGAACTATGCCAACTATGGGCGGTTTAAATATTTAAAGTATCACTTCTGATCGAAACATCTGGAACCAGGCCCTAAAGATATGAGATACCAGAAAGGGCAGGTCCATGTGGGCCTCACAGTAGGAAGGGGGAGAAAAAGAAGCAATAGGAAGGGTTGTATCCAATATGGGACATGAACAAGGAGACTGAAGGGTGTAGGCAGGGAGGTAAGACACACTGGTGGGAGAGGGCACTGCCAACAACCTCACCCTGGTCGACCATGGGGCTGGCCAGGACTTGGCACAAGCAACGCTCCCCACTTGAAAGTTCTTGTAGGTACCTTCCATCACCCCACCTGGTCACTCACACCTGCCCTCTCTCCCACTGAGCACGTGTGTCACGTGCACACACTTTACACTTGGCAAAGAGGCACTGAGTAAGAATTCTTAAATATTTGTCTTCCACTGGGTGTGTCCAGGCACCTTCTTAGTGCATAGAATCAAGTGATTACCTAATTTACCACCCTTATTTTGAAAATCAGAGGATTAAAAGGCATCCAGAGAGATTAAATAATTGCCCATGTTCCTCAGATCTGTGATCACATTTTAGTGTTGTCCAGGGATGACTCTCCCACTAAACTGTATGCTTTAAGCTGCACGTTTCCTGAGGGAAATTATCTCGCAATCAGGACAAACTTCTCAACTGGCTCTGTGCTTTGAGAACAATAGACTTAATTCTTCTCTTTGCTCTATGAAGGCTTGGAAAAATATTCCGAATAATATGTTGAATAAAAAAACCCATATGATCTCATTTTAAAATGTAAATGAAAATATAATTTTAAGCTAATGAAAAATTTTACATCCAAATCAATACTCTTTTTTTTTTTTGGTGTCAGGGAGACAGTAAAAAAAATGGATCCTGAAGCCCAAATGCCTGGGCTCAAATTCCAGCAGAGCAATATCACACAAGTTCCTTCAGTTCTCTGTGCCTCAGATCCTTGGTCTGTACAATGAGAATGATAATGGTACCACTTCATAAGGTGGTTCTGATGATTACACAAGATAATTTAGATTAGAACAATGCCTAGCACATAGTAGGGCTGTAGAAGTTAGCTATTATTATAATTTTTGTGGCCCGACATTCTCTGCAGCCTAGATTTAAAGACTAGGAGAGACATGGTTTCTTAGAATTAGATTTGATGAGATGACTGTAACAAAGTGAAAAACCAGATAGAAAGGGAAGGCCGTGGGGAGTTATTACAATTTACTCAACATGACTTATGTACTCAACATCTTGGCAGCAGAAACATTTGAGAGTAGTAAATATTTCTTCAGAAAGCACCTAGTTTTGTTTTAATCGGCATGTCTTATCTCCCTTATAAACAAATCATGCCCACCAAAGCTGGGGGAAAAAAAGCCAACAAACATTTGCATTCAACAGAGCTTTTGGTAACATCCAGCAGAGCTCAGTCTTTTATAGCATCTTTTGGCCATAGTGCCTTGGTTATCTTCCAAGATGATGTGTTAAAACAGTTATTTTATGGGGATCACAATGGAATCTCAGAAATAGGGGATGAGTTATATTTCCAAAAAGTAAACTTTTCAAGCCTTATAATAAAAATCATTATTAAAACTTTTGATAGTTATTTCCCTCTAAGGCAGTGGTTCTCAACCTTCCTAATGCCGCGACCCTTTAATACAGTTCCTCATGTTGTGGTGACCCCCAACCATAAAATTATTTTCGTTGCTACTTCATAACTGTAATTTTGCTACTGTTGTGAATCGTAATGTTAATATCTGATATGCTATATGTGTTTTCTGATGGTCGAAACCCACAGGTTGAGAACCGCTGCTAAGGTAACTGAAATTTCAGGGTGCTAACTTTGTAAAATAATTAATTGATACAAAATTCTCAACTATAGAAATGATTTCATATCTAACATTACTTCTAGAGATGTGTGTGTGTGTGTGTGTGTGTGTGAAATCTTAAGTCATCAAAAAGGTGTATAATTGCTGTCCTGGCTGGTGTTGTTCAGTGGTTAGAGTGTCCAGCCCTTGGACCTGAAAGGTGGCAGGTTCAATTCCCAGTCTCTCTCTCTCTCTCTCTCTCTCTCTCTCTCTCTCTCTCTCTTTTTCTCCCCTCCCTTCCACTCTCTCTAAAAATCAATGGAAAAAATATCCTCGGCCGATGATTAACAAACAAACAACAACAAAAAGGTGTGTATCTGCTGAGTGCCTTTAAAATGGTAGAAAGGTGACTCTCCAAAGGATGTTAAACTCTGGGGAGAGTTCTCCATACCTTCTAAATCTTCATAGCTTTGCTGAGACTTAGCAAAGACATCTTTCTTGTTCTAGTTAGCTCCGTGTTGCCTTACACTTCCTGAAGAAGGTTGTAGCTGTGGAGACAGCAACAGGTACTTGTGGTTCCAACCAAAGACAACGTTAATGACAAAGTTGTATTTTTTTTTAAAGCTTTACAGTGATTAAGTGATGGGGCTAGGGGACTAACAAAGAAGTGAGAAACTTTTCCCCAAAATCTCTAATAGGATATGCTCTTCACAAATTCATTTTTATGTTTTATGTAAAAATTCTTTTAGTAGGATGAGTATTTCCTTAGTTAGAGGATGTAGTTAAAGCGATTATTCCTCTTTGATTCAGTCCTGCCAAAACTTCATATTAATAATTAATAACATGCTGAATGAATGTTTTTTAAAAACGGCATCTAAAAAACCTCAACTCATAATTTAGGAAAAATCTCAGTAAGCAGTAGCAGGGAATCATTGCCGACACTCACAGAAGAGAAGCAGTAAAAATTGGTCTGTTAAAATAAAACCAGGCAGGATCACAGACAGTGTATAGTGTCATTAGATTCTTAGGTCATTAGATTATCTTGGCTAGCTCTTTACTGAGATGAGCCATGTTGCTTGCTCTGGGGCCTCCAAGCAAACCTTATGTGGCGAGAATTGACGTATGAATACATTTTCAGCACACCACTTCGTGTTATTTCACAGGCCTCTGACATCTGGCCATCCCCCAAGTAATCTCCAGTCGGTTTAATCAGTGCCTTCATTTTCCTTTGTAATACTAAAAAAGGCCTTTGGGTTGGTTTCTGCTTAGGCAGTGTCCCACATCTGGGAGCAGGGAGATCCTTGAATGAGGACAGGTAAGCTCTCCCGAAGACCTCGGACAATGTCTCCTTGTAGGTCAAAGAAAAAGTGGGAATAAGGGAGAGGAGACATGATCGGAACTCATGCCAAGCCAGCCTTCTCACTCTTTCCTTCCTTTCCTATAAATAAAATAAGGTTAAGGAAAAGGATTTGAAAAAATATTTGAACAAAAATTTTGTCCCAAGCGCTATACCTCCACTTCCTCCTCGCCAGAGGCCACCCAGGGGTTGATTGATGTTCTCCACTGGAGAAGTCTGAAGGAATACGCTCTTGGATAGTTTAAGTGTATCTGCTTTAGTAGGTAACATTTCCGGGCCACACAGAAATGCAACTGTGTTCTGGGTTTGCCTCCAAGTCTACCAACTTGGAAACTAATTAGCTGTTAGGCTTAGAGCATATTATTTTAACTCCTCCAGGCCTTCTCTGCCTCTCTGATTAAAAGAGGGCAGATTAGATGCCCTCAAAGGTGGTAGGATTTCTCAACTTCAGCATGATTGCCATCCTGGCCTGGATAATTCTTTGTTGTGGTGGCTGTCCTGCGTAAGGTAGGCTGTTTAGCAGTGTCCCTGGTCTTTACCCATGACATTGGCATTACCCCTAGTTTTGACACCCCAAAATGTCTCTAGACATTGCCAAATGTCCCTCTGGGGATAGGATGCCAGATAAAATACAGACTGCTCAGTTAAATTTGAATATCAGACAAAGAATGAAACATTTTAAAATATAAGCATGCCCAAAATATTAAATGGGACATATTTATACTTAAAAAATTACATTATTTTGATCATGTTGAGAAGTATGTTTTGACTTGGTAAATAGCAGAATGCTCAAGTCATGGGGCTCTAAAATCAAACCTGGAGTCACCTCTTCCCAGCTCTGTGTCATGCGGCAATCCATGGCAGGCTCTCTAAGCCGCAGCTGTGGGAATTAAATCAATAATTTTATATGAAATGCTTATAAAGAAATGTTTTTGTTCTTTACCTGAAATCCATATTTAACTGAGCATCCTGTATCTGGAAATGCAAACTCATTTTCTCTCCCACCCCACTGAAAAACACTGTTCCTCCCACCCCACTGAAAAACACTGTTCCAGGTAAATTTTCTAATGTATTTCTATTCTTCCTGGAGTTTTCTGGATACGTTTCTCTGTTCTGAAAGAATATTTTTTAACATTGTTAGATAGGGATGTCAGACATTTTTTGTTGTTGGTTTTGTGTGTTTTTTTAAAAGCCCCTGCTGGTTTTCCTCTGGGAAGACTGAGCATACGCTGGATGCACTGACAAAATAGAAGAGAGAGAGAAGAAGGTTTTGATTGAGAGAATGAGATATTTTTTTAAAACATCAGTGTAGAAGTAGACACTAGTGGGAAGTTATAACTTTATTGAACTCATTTTGAATTTCTTACAGCAGTAGGGTGAAGGATAATCTTTCCGAAGGCATTTACAGTTTTGAACCCTGACTTACTTTTTTTTTTAAGGATATTTTACCCATGTCAGCCATCAGTGAAAGCAGAGGGATTCTTCCTTTCTACTCTAAGCTCTTAAGAAGTTATACTAGTACAGAGTATGGCAAAAATAGGTTTACAGTTATTTGTATGGAAAATAATACAATAATTAATAAATACTATTACAAGAATAAATTGTGTTTTGTGTACGCACAACTGTAAACCTACTTTTGCCCCACTCTGTATGTAGAGAGAAGATTACTGTAATAGAGTGTGCATCCAAGGGAATGGATGACCAAATGAAACCAAGATTTAGGTACATTTTGTGTTGTGCTGAACTTGACACACTGCTTTTTCCATTTGAGCCAGACGCATCTCCATCTCACCAATTTAGGATTCTGGCTTTTTTTTTTTCAGTTGGGACTTCCTATCTTTATGAAAGCAGGGAGTTTGAAGATGCAGCATAAAAATGAGGGACACTGGAGGATGTAGAACTGGTGAAATGTGGCAGTAATACTGTAACCTGCAATGCTAATTGGTACTGAAGAATAGAAAAATATTTTATCACTGTGATCAATAGAGATCTCAATGCTTGCTAGAGGCATAGAATCAAACATTGAAGGAGATGCTGAAGAGCATAGCAATTTTCCTCTCTCTTACAAAATTTCAAATCACTTAGGAAAAAAATACATGCAGACAGACAAAAGATAGCAAAATGCCGAAAGATTATTCACATATTTGGTGTGATAGGAGTTAAGAGGAGGGGATCCCACTTTCTTCTGGTACAAAGGCTCACCTTCAGCATTACTGACATTTTGGACTGAAGAAGTCTTTGTCATGGGGGGCTGTGCACAACGGCGTTGTAGGATATTTGGTCTTTACTCATAGAAGCCAATGGCACCCCCTACCTGTTGTGATAATAAAAAATGTCTTCAGACATTGCCACATGTCCCTGAGGAGAAAAATTGCCCTAGTTGAGAAGCACTGGCCTAGAGTGTGGGAGACTTCCTAAAAGAGGTAGCATTTGAGCTGGGACTGGGGGCATGGGTAAGATTTTGAAAGAAAAAAGGTGGTGGTGGTGATGGTGGAGAGCATTTAGGTGAGGGAGATGGCATGAATAAAATGCCAAAGTGGAAAAATCAAGGCTAAGTTTGGAGTATTGTAAGGAGATAAGTTTAATTGTGGTTAATGTTCCTGTGGGAAGTAGAAACATATTTTAAGAAATAGAACATATTTTGTGACTCTGCTTATGCGCATAGTGCCTAAAGTATGTTGACCTTGGTAGCGGTTTAATAATTAATTGTTGTTTTCATTTGAAAGATAGTCTGTACCAACATAAAAAAGGCCTTGAATGAAAGTCTAAGAGATTTCAACTTTTTCTGGTGGGCAATGGACATCCCCTTGAAAGTTCTTCAGCAACAGAATGACATGATCTTGAGAAAATCAAGCTGTTCTGTTGTCAGCTTTTCACTGGTGAGATAAAGGAGTTGCAGCTGAGAGTTGTAATAGCATTTACAAAGCATCTTTGCCTACATTTTCTAATTTGGTTGCCCCACAAAATTCAATATTAACTACTTTTTTTTCTTTAGCCATTTTTCTTTCCAATTAACACTGGTGCTTGGTCATTGCAGTGGAAACGGGCTTTGAATGCATTTCATGCTAACAAAAATTGTTTTCTTCATCCCTCAAGATGTGATGTCATTAGCGGGCTGGGGCAGCTGGTTCACCTCATGGACGAAGATGAAGTTGAGTGGCACCCTGTCCTTGGCAGGGAGGGGCATAAAACCTGGTCTCCTTTCTGTGTCTGGGATCCGGGTTGAAAGCATTTCCTTTGCCTCCTCAGATGAATAAGTGGCACTGTACAAGCATTAAAAGAGCTGACTGTCATATGAATTTGGCATTGCCCCCTCCCCCCCACAATCTCTTGAAGGTCTGTTGGTGGTACCACAGGATTAGCTCTTGACCACTCAGTTCTTTCCATTCCAAAAGAGGCCAGACAGCTTTCTTTCTCCTGCTCCCACATCCCAGGTGCTCTCTCTATTCACTGCAGATCTGATCTTGTCCTGTGGAGAAGTTGCATAATTTAGGGTGTTATGAGGTAATACATGGCTCGGTTTTCTCTCTCTCCAACCCCCAAAACAAACTCCTCTTGTTCCTTGGGTTTCTCAGTGTCTGACTGATGTTAGGACAAAGATGAACCAACCAAAATGGAACTTGGGTAATTAGGAGACAACTCCATCATGGCTAAAAATGGTTTCTGCTAATTAAAAACATCGACAAGCAAAAGATTGTCAATGTGTTCTAGATCTGGTCAGCAGGAAATCAGGCTAATGGTAGAAATGTTTGTCATTAGAAGAAAAAACATTGGGGCTCATAGAATCCAATTCAGTTTCTTGACTTGAATCCATACTTTCAGTCTGGAGTATTTCATACAGTTGTTCTTTGTTATCACTATCTGTGGCAGGCAGAATGGCCCCCCAAAGATGCCTACACCTCAATCCCTGGCTCCCATGAATATGTTATATTACATGACCGAAGAAACTTCGCAGGTGTAATTAAGGCGATGGACCTTAAGGTGGGGAGACTATCCTAGATTATTCAGGTGGACCCAACCTAGTCCCATGCATTTTTAAAAGCAGAGAATTTTCTCCAGTGGGAGGCAAGAGTAAAGCAGCAAAAGAAGTCAGTGAGATTCTCAGTGTGAGAAGGAGTCAACACACTGCTCCTGGTACTGAGAGGTAGGAAGTCACATGTAAGAATCAAAGACAGGCTTCTGGGAGGTCAGAGCCTTCCAGTTGACACCCAGTAAAGAAAGAGGGACCCCAGCCCCTCACCTTCAAGGAGCTGACTTCTGCCAACAACCTGCATGGGTTTGGAAGCAGATTCGTCTGCAGAGACTCCAGGAAGGACTGCAGCTCTGCTGAGACCTTGATCTTATCCTTGTGAGACTAAACAGAGGACCCGGCCGAACAACGCTGTGCCCAGATTCCTGACCCATAGAAACTATGACCTAAGAAATAAGTGCTGTTTTCAGTTGTGAAATTTATGGTAAGAAACAAAAAATTGATAAATTGTTCTTTGTCATTGTTTCTGCCTTCATTACTATCAGCACCATTGTCATTGATTGTGGATTTGCGTCACATATAAAATGACTCAGCCCTAGCTGGTTTGGCTCAGTGGGTAGAGCTTCAGCCCACAGACTGAAGGGTCCTAGGTTTGATTCTGGTCAAGGACATGTACCTTGGTTGCAGGCTCGGTCCCTGGCAGCCTGGCCCTGGTCAGGGCGTGTGTGGGAGGCAACCAATCAATGTATCTCTTTCACCTCTCTAACTCTCTCTCTCTCTCTCTCTCTCTCTCTCTCTCTCTCTCTCTAAATCAATAGAAAAAATATCCTTGAGGATTAACAAAAAATAAAAAGATTTTTCCAAAGCTTCCTTGATCAGAAACTCATACACCTGCAAAGCAAAAATAACTTCTGCTCCTTTTAGTCCTCATCATTAGCTTTCAAAATTCACTATTCTATATTCCCTAGACAACTAACCTCCATCTTTTATTCTGCTGTACAAATATTTACAATAATCTCAGCTTGGGAAAGCAAATCTTATGTCTACAAACCCAGTGGTGGAAAGCACTGCTCTTTCCTCTTCCAATGCTGAGTGGAACCCCAGGGCTCCCTGCACAGTTTCCCTTAGATGGCATTGACCTTATCGAAAGTTCTTCTGAGATTTGAAAAACCAGTTCCTGGCTCAAGCTAACATACATGGCGAACTGAAGTTTTCACTGGAATGCTTTCTCTTAATTAAAAACAAAGGAAGATGACAAATTGCAAATACATTTTAGGGATTAAGTTAATTACCAGTGTTTCTTGCAGAAAAAAAAGTAATTCTTTAAAAAAAGCTAAAAATCTATTTTTAAAAATTCTTTATTGTTTAAAGTATTACATATGTCTCCTTTTCCCCCAATGACCTCTTTCTGGCCACTCCCACCCCCCAGCACATGCCTTCACCCTCTAGTGTCTGTGTCCATTGGTTATGCTTATATGCATGCATACAAGTCCTTTGGATGATCTCTTACCCCACCAAATCTATTTATGTCTATAGCCATGTTCTCTTCTATCTCCCTACCTACATTGAAACCTCACTTTAGCTAAACACATGCATAGGCTCTTAATACTACACAGTTCTGTAGGCCAGATATGCTCATAGCAACTTTGTTTCTCAATCATTTCTTTTTCTGTTTTGGCTAAACATGTCCTCAGAATAATATGCTACTTTTTTGGAGGAAAGTTGTCTCTTCGCTGAGGTTTGGTGAAATTCATTGGATAAGACACCAATGTTAACCAAGGAAATGAATACTGAATATTAAAAAAAAACCTAAAGAAAAGGTGTTTTAAATCATTGGGCAGATGCTTGGCACCAGCTTTTAGAAGCGACCGGCTCCATTAGCCAGTCCAGAAAATGTGCCACATTGTGTGTGGAGAATCCAACTCCCCAAATCAGAGAACTGGTAGGACGTTGTACACCAGACTGACTTCGCCGGGGTACGTCATCCTTGGCTGGAATTCAGTGAAAGATTCATCATTTATCCAGGTGACACTGGGGCAAACCAAGGGTTAGTCTCCTTTTATTGCCAGGGAGAGATTGATGGGTGTGGGTAGAAAACTATGCAAAAGTTGGCAGTTCTCGCTGGCTGGAGCTTTCAGGTTTGTCCAAGTGAAAGTCAAGGGATGCGAACCCAGGTAAACTAAGTGTTTACCACTAAAGAAGCCACCGTCGACCTGAAACCACTGAGGTGCAGAGTCCCATTCACAGAGAGCACACCATTCTATACAGCCACAATGTTCCCTGTGAATGACTGTGTAATGGAAGTCAGTTCATTTAAGTTTTGGGCTAAACATACAAGAGAGAGATTTTTACCAAGATCGGTAGTGGTTACATCCATAGCATTCGCTTAATAACAAACACAGCTATGTCACTGTAGAGATACTTTGGCTCATCGAGTATACGAGTTTGTTATATTTCATAATGATTGCAGCGGTGAATGCTGCTTTTCCATAGTGGTTAGCCGAGTGCATGCCATTAGCTGTGAAGAGCAAGATTGAAATGATGAATGGAACAAGGTGGGGCCTTATTCCCATAAAAATCTAACTATGTCCACAGCTTTAGAAAATGAAAATTTTATAAAAATCTCTTACAAAGTTTTATCTTTGTAATCTATCCAGTTTGTGTGTTTGTGTTGTTGTTGTTATTAATCCTCACTCGAGGATATTTTTCCATTGATTTTTAGAGAGAGTGGAAGGCAGGGAAGACACAGAAAGAGAGAAACACTGATTGGTTGGCTCCCACACGAGCACCGATCAAGCCTGCAACATAGGTACGTGCCCTTGACTGGAATCAAACCTGGGACCCTTCAGTTCGCAGGCTGATGCTCTATCCACTGAGCCAAGGCTAGGGCTGATTGTGTATTTTGAAATTAGTTCTCAAAGTATTCTGTGGCATGATCACCCTCTAAATTGCATAACAAATATACTATGGATACTTGGAAAGTTTTATATTTTTAAGGCTCAGCAAAATAATGGATCTTATGTTTTTTTTTTTGTTTTTTTTTTGTTTTTTTATTTTTCGGCTAAAAAGTATTACAAGGGGATTTACATAAGTGTCCTTT
>NW_005871107.1:5834669-5952061 GCF_000147115.1 Myotis lucifugus | reverse complement strand
ACGTTTGTGTTAATATATTTCTCTGGGAGCTCTCCAGAATATGGGTCAGAAGGGCTGACACTTGGTGGTTGCAGAGGTGGGAGGAGAGAGGATTCAGGTGTGGGGTAGAAGTCAGACCCCATGGACTACTGCAGGTGCCCTCTGGTGGTCCCATTCCAATCTGTCTCAGCTCCAGCCTTATGCTGGACTGAAAGTCCCTGGAATGCTCTCTGTGCTAGTCTGGTTCTCTTTCATCAGTCACCAGCTCTGCGGTGATACAAGTAACACAATTACAGGTAAAGTACCAATCAAACAAACTCTGAGGAGGGTATAAATTATATTATTTTTCTTAATATTTTTATCTAAAGTATTATTGGATTCAAACTTACAAATTTTGATTATCTACAAATACGCACCTACAGTAACAGTATGTGTAAGTCAAATTTAATTTTAAGATGACTATTGAAAGCCATGAGAAAAAGACAAGGGAGTTGACTTCTTGGGCCTTAGGATTTTAACATAAGAATTTGGGAGGAATACAAACATTCAGACCATAGCTGGTCCCCAACAATCTTTTTGGAAGAGTATGGCAGTTGCTCACACTCTAGTCTAGGACATTATACTCAAAGGCTAGTGTTGTGCATAAATACTTTCTAAATTCTTTTCAGTATCTTATAAATTGATCATTCATTTACTTACATAAATCCTTTTCAAATCTGAGCTGCGTGACTAATCCCCAGGGGCGAATATATTCTACTTGTTCTATAGTGTTAAGAGTAGCTTCCTTTCCAATGTCAACTGTAATTGAAAAACAAAAATAAGTTTTAGAAAAAGAATAACTTATTCTTCATTGTTCTGTGTTTTCCCTCCTGCATATGTTAAAGACTTCTATGTTTGCACATTGCAGCCATTGTTCTGTATTTTGAGAGACAGAAAACATGGTTTGCATACTCCAGTCATGACTATATTTGCTTACTAACCCTTTAAACTTTTCTCAGAGCATTTAGTAGCTTAGATTTCCTCCTCCCAACAACCTGGGGGAATTGCTATGATGTAGGACCTCTATGTTAACATGTTGAAAGTGAGAATTCAGAGATCTGGAGACATTTCATAAGAGGTTATTTGGGGAGAATGTAACATCGGCCTATCAAGTTAGCAGCCTGTTTATAACCCCCATCTTTGGCAGAGCTTTCCTATTGGAGTCATTCAACATTTATCTAGTTTCTTTTAGTCACTTTTTGGCTTTCCTGATTTCTCTGTGATATTTGGAAAATCATGTAAATTCTGTATCTTCTTAATAAAGAGTCCACAAGAAGAAGCAACTTCTAGAGGGCCTTTATGATTTCTAAAAGGAGAGATCAGTCTATATTGTTTTCCATCCTTTATTTATTTGAGCCAGAATGGGCCATCTTTCCCAGGAGATCAAGAAAAACATGCTGGTGTTCATCATATTTTCTCACACTCTGCCTTTTTTCCCTGTAGTGTAATCAATTACACAAAGATGCATTGCTCATACATTTTGTGTAAGCCCTGTGCTAATTGCTGCAGGGGTTATAAAAGTGAATTAGACAGTTTTTTGCCCTCAAGCAGTTTATGATCCCGTGGGATGAAGGAAATGGTAAGTACATCAAAGCTGTAATATGCAGACAAAAAGAAGTATAATTTCTGTTTCCATTTTTATTCCTTCCTTGGGTTAAATTTATTTAAAGCTTTCTAATCAAAGCTCTGTGGAATAAAGGAGAGTGAGAAGAGAAAAGCAAAATCCCTGGAACTGAATATCCTCATGATGTGCTCTGAATAGTCTTGCTTCAAAGGATGAAGTCCAGATGTTGGATTTATCCATAGTTCAGTGAATGACAAAAATCATAATAGTATATCGTTTATAGCTTCACTATTTATACATAACCTAAGATGAAGCAGGCATACAACTAAGCATAGCTGGAAGCAGCATTTTCTTTTTTTGTTTTTTTAACCTTCACCTGAGGATATTTTTTCCATTGATTTCAAGAGTGTGGAAGGGTGGGAGGAGGGGCAGAGAGAGAGGGTGGGGAGAGAGAGAAAAAAACAACAACAACAACATTGATGTGGTAGACACAGTTGGCTGCCTCCACACTCGCCCTCATGGGGAGGGGGGCCACCGAAGTACATGCCCTTGACCGGGAATTGAACCCACAACCCTTCAGTCCATGGGCCGACACTCTAACCACTGAGCAAACCGGCTAGGGCTAGAAGTATCATATTCTTGAGTTCATGACATTAAAACTGGTTGTCTTTGGACTGTCATTGTGCCACAATAATAGAATATAACAGAGGTAAGCAGGAATTCTTACAGTGCAACATAGCTAAGACACAAGGACTTGTCTCTAAAAGCTTTCTTTTCAAAAAATTAATTTATCCAATTAATTAGCCAACATTACTGGTATCTAATTCTTGGTTCTTTTTTATTTTATTTTATTATTTATTATTTATATATATTTATTATTGACACTATTACAGATGTTCCCCGTATCTCCCCCACCTGTGCCCACCTCCACCCAGCCCCCCCGCCCCCAACCCCCTTTCCTGGCCTTCACCACACTGTTGTTTGTGTCCATGGGCTATGTATATATGTTCTTTGGCTAATCTCTTCATCTTCTTTTATCCAGTCCCCCCTTATTTTATTGTTTAGATTTTTTTCTTTCTTCTTTTTTAACTTTTCAATTGAATTTATTGAATTTATTGGGGTTTAATTCTTGGTTCTTGACAACAGTTCTTCCCCATCTCAAATATGTTCTTAGCAGATCATGAAGCTCATGACAATGAGCATTGCTCTGCTTGTTCCGTTAGAGATGCATTGGAAATGTTCAAGGTCAGTGTTTGTTTGTATATATCTTTGACATCATCTTTTTGGACCGTACTCGAGGCAGTTACTTCACAGTGAGCACAGAGAGATCCCTGACTGTATCAACATATCAGTAACTGTTACCAAAATATCACAGACCCAGGCTCTCCCATGAGGCATCTCTGGCCAGGAGGACTGCTGTAATAAGGAGTGTGAGGAAGACGAGAAAGCCAATATCCTTATGAACTAAGCTTTATTTCTAATACAAGAAAAGAAAACAAGAACAAAACATTGACTTCAGTTCAAACTCCAGCTTGTTTTCTTTGCAGAGGCCGTTTGCTTTGTTTGTCCACACAACCTCACATCTTTCCTCGCTCGCTCACTGTCACATACTTTAAGAAGAGAAATTCTTTCCTTCTGACTTTTTTCTCTTTCCCTCTGCTTAGAAACACCACAATACTGGGGGCTGGGGCTTGGCTTTATCCTTGTCAGACGGAGGGAGGGAGACGTGAAGGAAGCAGCAAGTGATGCTAGGTTTATTTGATGTATCTGTCTTCCCTACTTCTGCCTTCCTAGTATCTGACTCAGGAATGCAGGGAAATGTCTGCAGTACGATTCCGGCTGCCTGGAAAAGGGCAGGCAGGGGCTGAGGCGGCAGCAGCTACTTGGCCCTTTCTCAGGGGCGCGCTGGAGCCAGCTGGCACTGGCTTGCAGGAGCTGACTGTGCGCATCTCTTCCCCGCTCTGCATTCAGTGATGTCATGTTGGTAGCTTGAAATGGGCCACGATGGGGGTATCTACCCCATGGAAATCTGAAAATGCGACAATCAGGGCTTTTGTTAATCTTCTAGAGGCCTGGAGAGTCCCTCTTAACCTGTCCCCAAAGGCTTTCTGCCTGGGTCCAGAGAAACTTCACTAAACCTGACATATTATGAGCACAAGATGACAACCCACAATGAGTAAGAGAGAGATGAATTCTTCACTTGTGCCATCATCAAGAGATAGCTTGAGGGCAGGGCTTTATTGGTTTTATAATCTCTATGAGCAACCATTTAAAGCTCCATCCAGGAAGTGCCAATAGATGACAAAAGTGTCGTTTCTAAGCAAATGCAGGTTCAAGATAATCTGTGATTCCTTGTTCCAACCTTCAACCAGACGACTCCCACTAGGTCTCCTGTCCCCAGTAGAAACCCTGCTCCCAACTTTGGTACACCCACAGTGACAGCGGAGGGTTTTTGTAGTAGCGACTTCTGTAACTCGCGTGGCTTCTATGATAACAAGGACTTCGAGCATCGGGGACGCTGGCCCCACCATTGCCTTTCGTGTGTGTGAAGTAGGAGTGGTATCAAACCCTGGAGGCTTCTGCGCTTCCTGAGATCTCTTCTTTGTTGCCTTTGATGACATCTCAGCAGTTTCGATGACGCGAGGAGAGGCCACTGGCAGCAAGAGCAAGAGAGAAGACAATGTCAGAAAGTCTCTCGGTGGCTGTCAGGACAGCATTGAGGAGCACAGTCATTCACCCCCTCCTTTGGGGACTTCTAGAAACCACTGAGTAAGGGTCTTTGAGGAGAATCTGCAGGTCCCCAGATAGAGGTGGGCGCAGAGTTTGAGGTCATACGTTTACTTCCAGGTTACTAGTACTGTGATTCCAGGAGACCTGATGTCAAGTTCTCAGTCTGTGAAACAGCAGAGGCACAACAATGTGGAATTCAGTGTAATTTAGCTGTATAACTTACTGTTGGTCAAGCCACTAACAATCAGTTATTCATTCATTCATTCACTCATTCATTCATATTTCAAGACAAAAAAAGGCAAAGAAATCCCCAATGACGTAGCATCTTCCTCTAAAGAAAAGTGAACAAAAGCATAGGGGCCTCTGAGTTGCCATTGCAGATATGACATAATTTGCTAAAATACAAAAGACTTTCTCAAGTTTTTAAAAGAGCACATCAAATATTCACTCTCTTTGAGCCATTGTGGGTAAAACCTATACCACTTGCATAGGGAAGGTGCTTAGTAGTGTTTTTGTGGAACTGGCCTTGAGATATTAATATAAACTTATTCTTTCATAATAAACTTTAAAAAGTTTACTTGGAACTAACTCATTCAGCCAACCAGCTGACATAGGCAAAAGATATTACTGGTTTCTCTATTTGCTTTTATGACTTACCTATGCAGTCGGAATAATTTTACTAGACTGTGAGGTCCATGATATCACAAAGCACCTAGAATTGTTTTCTTTACCTAGTGCCTGGCACTTTGAAATCACTGAATAAGTATGCACTGAATAAAAATAATAAAGTGGATCTTGAAAATAATTCTAGCTTTAAATTTAGTTTTGAGCAAGAAATTTTAAAGTGACAATGAAAGTTCATTCTAAAATTTCCTTTTCAGTGATGCATATATATGTAGGGTATGCTAATTATGAATATACAAGTGACAAAACTATTTAATGAAAACAGTCGGACTGTTTTGGTAAAATCTAAACAGCCTACCAAATGTAGGGCATGATTGGTTTCTAATCTAAGTGAAATCTGTAGAGAAATAGAAAACCTCTAATTCTGTGGTTCTGGCTAGGACTTTTGTTTGAGCAAAATCCAGCTATTTATAATCCTTAGAAGAGAAACTCTATTTTCACACAATTCTTATGTCAGTATCTTTTGCATAACGTATTGTGCAAGATTTTTAAAAAAGTAGTTTTCTGATCTTCTGAGGTTTTGATTTTTTGGGTGTGTGTGTGCCTGTTTTATATTTTTTCTTATGCTTCCACTAGTCATTGGGAACATTTCCTTAGAGCAGAGGTATAGAGACGACAGGGATGTTTAGGCCCATTACCTCAGTTGGCCTAGGCGCAGGGGTCCTCAAACTACGGCCCGCGGGCCACATGCAAATACAAATATTGTATTTGTTCCCGTTTTGTTTTTTTACTTCAAAATAAGATATGTGCAGTGTGCATAGGAATTTGTTCATAGTTTTTTTTTAAACTATAGTCCGGCCCTCCAACGGTCTGAGGGACAGTGAACTGGCCCCCTGTTTAAAAAGTTTGAGGACCCCTGGCCTAGGGGTCCAATAAAGCAGGCTCATTCCCTCCCTAGGATAGCTGGCTGTGCCGGGTGTTGGGGAAAACTTTTTGTTCACAGACTACGCCACCACTCTGGTTTGTCAGCTGTCTGGCAAATCTTTGTCTTTGGCCACAAATGTCATAAGATGAGAGAATATGGATGACTGGAAGCAAACACATCACTACTCCTAGAAAAGCAATCCTCAATTTGCGTTCTGTGCATGGTGAGTCATGCTAGTATACTAAGAACAGAGGAGGACAGAAAACAAGGGGGAGGAAGGTAGAGGACACCCTCCCTGGGTACAAATTTGGAAAATACTCACGTTGGGCATTTTTGTTGGCTTGAATGGCAGCTGATGAAAATGAAATGTCAACAAAATAAGAAAGTAGTATTGAATTACTGGGAAAGTTTTTTTTTCTCATGGCTACATGAGAAACAGACTTTACTATTTATGTACATCTTACTTTTTAGACATTAAAATTATAGGAACAAAGCCAAAATTAAAAATAACCTGTGTTTTGTACTTTCTCCATGCCTAACATAGAACATTCCTTGACCTTCCTCTACCCTTGTTCCCACTATTTAGCTACCATGATGACCACCAAGGTTCACTGCTTTTCTTTTTCTGATGTGAAAGGATAACAGTGAGGGACAAACTTAAGGCTGAACATGCAAACGCAGAATGTAGTCTTACTGTAAATTGCAGCTTGCCCGAGTTAATCCATTATGTTTTGTGATACATATAATTAGTATTTTGCTGCACTTGTCCTCTATTTTGAAGTTCTCCTAAGCCTATATCAGGCCACTGAACAGCTATTTGCTTTTGTTTATCTTTTTCCCTCAGCCTGGAAAGAGCTTATTCATTCCCCGGGGTCCAGTTGGAGGCCATGATCTGAGAAATACTCAGTCCTCAAAGCGTGCCCCTCTGTGTAATCTATAGCCATTTGTCTTTGCATGTTTCTAGTTTTTATGAGCTCAGGAGTTATTCATGACCAGGTCTAGTTAATCCTCAGATCCAAGACTGCTTTTAAGGCATTTCCCAACCTTCCTTCTAACTTTTAAACCTGTTTAAATGTCTGTTTAAAGAACAATTGTCACAAGGGAAATCATTAGGTATAAGCTTCCATTAATATTTATGTATTATGTTTATTAATATTTATGTATTTAGTTTTTTCTATTGTTAGATATAATTTATAATATGCCTCATACCTTAAGAACTTAGCCTAACATTTATAAATAAATATACAAATATTGGGATAAGTGATTACATTTTTGTTCAATCTTCTTAAATTAATTGAGACTTGTTTTGTGACCTATCTTGGAAAATGTTTTATGTGCTCTTGAAAAGAATGCATATGTTTTGGGGTGGAATGTTCTGTAAATATCTATTGTCTCTTTGTTCTAATGTTTTATTTAAGGCCACTGTTTTCTTGTGGACTGTCTGTCTGGATGATCTATCTATTGATGTAAGTGGGATGTTAAAATCTACTATTATTGTATGGTTGTCAATCTCTCCCTTTATTCCATTAATACTTGCTTTATGTATTTAGGTGCTCCTCCATGGGGTGTGTAGATGTTTACAAGTGTTACATCCTTTTGTTGGATTGATTTTTTTTATCATTATGTAATGCCCTTAGTTGTCTCTTGTTAAAAGCTTTGTTTTATAGTCTATTTTGTCTGATATCAGTATCACTTATCCCAGCTTTTTTTTGTTTCCATTTGCATGAACTATCTTTTTCCATCTTTTCATTTTCAATCTGTGCATGTCTTTCTATCTGAAGTGAGTATTAATAGGCAACATAGGCACAAGTCTTGTTTTTTTTCCCAATCCATTCAGCCACCCTATGTCTTTTGACTGGAGCATTTAATCCACTTACATTGAAGTAATTATTGATAGGTATGTAGTTATTGCCATTTTATTATTGTTTTCTGTTTGCTTTTGCAGTTCTTCACTGTTCCTTTATTTCTCTCCTGCTCTATTCTCTTGTACATTGATGACATTTTTTTCTGATTTGCTTGGATTCCTTTCTCTTTATTTTTTGTGTTTCTATTATAGGTTTTGGTTTGTGGTTACCATCAGATTCATCTATAACAAACTTTGTTTATAGGAATCTATTTAAGTTTATGGTTGTTTAAGTTCAAATGCATTTTTAAAGCACTTCATTTTTTACTTACAACCCACATTTGTGTTAATAATATTACATTTTACATTTGTGTGCGTGTGCGTGTGTGTGTGTGTGTGTGTGCGCGCGCGTGCGCGTGCACGCACGCGCGTGTATCCCTTAATTTATGATTGTGGTTACATATGATCTTACTACTTTTAACTTTTAACCTTCCTACTAGCTTTATAATTGGTCATTCTACTACTTTTACTAAATGTTTGCCTTTATCAGTGACATTTTTTTTTCTTTCTGATATTTTATTATTTTTGGTGTTGGCATTTTCTTTTCCACTTAAAAATGTTCCTTTAAAATTTCTGGTAGTGCTGGCTTAGTGGTAATGAACTCCGTTAGCTTTGCTTGTCTGGGAAACTATCTCTCCTTCAATTCTGTACCATAATTTTGTTTGGTGGAGTATCTTGTTTTTTGTTTGCTTGTTTGTTTGTTTGTTTGTTTGTTTTCCTTTCATCATGTTGAATATATTGTGCCATTCCTTTTGGTCTGCAAGATTTCTGCTGAAAATTACCTGATAGTCTTATGGGAGTTCCCTTGTATGTAACTAGCTGCGTTTTTCTTAACACTTTTAAGATTTTCTCGTCATCTTTAACTTGTGGCTTTTTATTATGATGTATCTTGGTGTGGGTCTTTCTGGATTCATCTTGTTTGAGACTCTCTTTGCTTCCTGGACTTAGATGTCTGTTTCCTTCACCAGGTTAGGGAATTTTTCAGCTTTCATTTCTTCAAATAGGTTTTGTGCACTTTCTCTCTCTCT
The DNA here is from genome assembly GCF_000147115.1 of Myotis lucifugus. Lineage (NCBI taxonomy): Eukaryota > Metazoa > Chordata > Mammalia > Chiroptera > Vespertilionidae > Myotis > Myotis lucifugus. The sequence continues at coordinate 5,943,269 of NW_005871107.1, read as the reverse complement.
CTTCTTCTGGAATCGCAATGATGCAAATGTTGGTATGCTTGATTTTCCCAGAGGTGCCTTAAATTATCCTTATGGGTAAAATTTTTCTTTTTGCTATACCAGTTGGGTGATTTTACTACCTTGTCTTCCTGATTGATGATTTATTCTTCTGCATCAGCAAATCTGCTGTTGAATCCCTCTAATATATATATAATTTCAGTTATTGTGTTCTTCAGTTCTGATTGGCTCCTTTTTATTTCTTGTGTCTTTGATGAAGTTTTCACTGAGTTCATCTATTCCTCTCCCAATTTCATTGTGCATCTTTAAAACCATTGTTTTGGACTCTATCTGGTAGATTGTTTGCCTGTTTTGTTTAGTTGTTTTTCTGGGGTTTTGTCCTTTTCTTTAACTTGGAACATACTCCTCCATCTCCTGATTTATGTTTGTCTGTATGTGTTAGATAGCTCTGCTACATCTCCAGATCCTGAAAGAATGATCTTAAATAGAAGGTGTCCTCTGGGACTAGTATACCGATCATCCCTAGTCACCAGAGCCACGTGCTCCACAGGTGTCCCCTGTGTAGGTTGTGTGTGCCCTCCTGTAGCAGTTGGGCTGTAATTGCTGCAGGTGCAGTGGTAGGTGAGATTGGTCCTCAGGCTGACTGGCTGTGAGGACTGACCATATGACTGTGGATGACCTGCATGGAGAGGAATCTCTTTGGCGGGGCTCTGGTGCCAACTGAGGCTTCTCATTGTGTGTGTTGATTGGGGAGCTGCTTGTGTGGAGCTCTGGTGTAGTTGCTGTTTTTGTGAGGCTTGTGACCACTTGGGAGAGATTATGAAGTGAGCCAAGGTCAGCTGCCACTTATGCTGGGCTTGGGGACTCTTGGGAAAGTCTGCAATACAAGCCAAGGCTGACTGCCACCTGTGCTGAGCTTGGGAGCATTTGGAAAAGACTGTAATGCAAGCTGAGGCCAGCTGCCTCCTATGCTGAGCTTGGGAGCACTTGGAAAAGACTGTGCTGCAAGCTGAGGCCAGCTGCTGCCTGGGCTGGACATGAGGGCATTTTGGAAAGACTGTGATGCAAACCAAGGCTGGCCACCACTTGTATGCAGCGTTTGGAGTCACTTAGAAGGGGCTCCAGCATGGGCTAGCAGAGTGGGTGGGCAGAATCTCAGGGGAACACCGGGGTGGGGTGTACAGTGTTAGCTAGGTTATTGGAGAGTGACTGATTTGGTTCCTGCTGTGCCTGGCAGGCCAGTTTGAAGCACAACAACAACAACAAAGAAAACCAGGGAAGAGTGGTGCCCATCAGTGCTTTCATCCCTAGAAAGAGTTTAGGCCCTTGTCCTAAATTTAATCAATTTAATTCCTCCCCATATGACCCAGGTACTTCTCGAACTGCTGCTTCCATTTTGGACCTGAAACAAGTGATTTGTGCAAGAGCCCTTTAAGAACAGCATCAGTGCCTGGTCTGTGTGGCTCTGTGGTTGAGCATCGACCTATGAACAGTTTGACTCTTGGTCAGGGCACAGGCCCGAGTTGCAGGCTCGATCCTTAGTAGGGTTGTGCAGAAGGCAGCCAAACAATGATTCTCTCTCATCATTGATATTTCTATCTCTCTCTCACTCTCCCTTTCTCTCTGAAATTAATAAAAACATACTTAAAAGATTTTTTTAAAGAACAGTATCATCTCCCAAAGCCTTTTATCTCTCTTGGACATAATCCTTGATGTTTTACAAAATAAGATATTATAGGAACTCCTCTTCTGGGCATTGGTGCCCTGGGCGGAGAAGTCTGGTGTGGGGCTTGGACCCCCTTGCTTCTCAGGAGAATTGCTGTGGTTCAGATATTCCTTCTATTTGTGAGTCACCACATTGGGTGTGAATCCTAACCAGAGTCGTACCTGTCCCCCAGCCTGTCTCCATGTGGCTTCTTCTTTATTTCCTTAGTTGTAGGAATTCTGTCCAGCTACTTTTCAGGTGGCTCTCTGCAACAGTTGTTCTATATATTTTGTTGTAATTTTGATGTGTTTGTGACAGGACATGTGTTCAGAGTCTATCCACTCCATCATCTTGATCCTGCCTCCTCTTGGACTATGACATACTTGAGGGAAGAACATATTTTATTATTATTACTATTATTATTATTATTATTATTATTTTGTGATTGCTTGCACTAGTATGGTTCTTGTGTGCTTGTTATTTGGAACAGCGGTGCACAAAAACAGTTTGTGAAATGAAATAAAACCCACAGTTTTCAAGTTCAGAAAGCCAGGGGGCTAATAGTACCAGATCAGTATGGTTTCTACACTGATCTACTGCAGAACCTCCTCTCCACCTTCCTCAGGTTAATTTAGGAAGTGGTCCCCAGTGGGTATCTATTAGGCCCTCCAAATGCTGCCTTGCCCTGACCTGGCTTGAAGATCTCTTGATGCCTCTGCTACCTCTGCTGGTTCCAACATTGACCAGGCACTGTTCCACAAATCCTCCCCCTCCTACTGCACGGCCAGTTCTGAAAGCAAAGCCCCAGCTTCTTAGCCTTTCCAGGTGCCTCTTTGTTTCCATTTATGCCTTTATTGCAGGCCCCTTCCGCTTCAGCTTTGGCTGCATGTCCATCCATGGAGGCATCTTCAACATCATATTCTCTGCTTTGCACAATATTCCCTCTTCCCTTGCAATGTGACATTGTCCTTGGATCAAGTTTGTGACAGACTGCAGCTTTTTTCTTTTGGACAATTCCTTTCCAGGAGTTTCTTTGTTCACCCAGCACTTAGAGTTTGCTTCTCGTCTCTACTCCCTCCCCCATGCATTTCTGCCTGCCATCCAGTCTTGTCCAGACAGGACCCAAACTCAAATGGTTTCCAAAGACAGGTGGGTAATAACCAGGTGAAGCTTCTGGAGTGTTTGCATATTAAACCCATAGGGGGAGTCAGTACTAAAAATTCTCTCCTTTTTTATTCTTGATACACAAAACTTTTGATGTAGTTTTTGTTTCTCTCCTTAGGTACGGAGAGGAATTTCTAGAGGAAAAACATAGTGCAAATGTAGTAATAAATAAATGGCAATTGACTCTTGGATCTCAATGTTCATAGGTCATGGAGAGTGGTTAAGGATGAGTGGTGAACTAGGGAGTACATGCTCCATTTAAATGGGCCAGCCATGACTCAACTCAAGCTAAATGTCATTACATAGGAAGATAGGCTCAATAGCAACAGATCTTCTGATTTTTTTCAATAAAACCTGAAAAATCTAGATTATTTTGTAAAAACTTCTGATAAAATGTGTCTGCTAAACACACACACACACACACACACACACACACACACACACACACACACGCACCCCATATCTGCAAAGAGGTTTTGAACTATAGGGCATTATTTTGTAACCTACAAGTCTATCCCCTCAAACAGGGCGCCTGCTGGAGTGTGAGTAATAAGTAGGCCTGTAGTCAGTCATGCAAACAGTTACAATTAATATAATCTTTTCCAGCTGAGCCTAGTATTTCTAGGTTAAGTGATGGGAAAAACAGAGCGTTTCTAGTTGAATTTGTAGACATGCTGAGGCTTCTCTCTAATTTGGATCTTCGTCCTACCTTGCCCTACTGCTGGTTCTCAGCGTGGGGGCCTAGGACCGACAGCATTAGCGTCACCTGGGAACTTGTTAGAAATGCAGACTCTTAGGTGCCACCCCAGACCCATGGAACCAAAAACTCTGGGGGTGGGATCGACAACCTATGTGCTTATAGCCCTCCAGGTGCTTCTGGTGTACTCTGAAGTTCGAGGAGCTCTAGGACTTCAGAGGAGCGTCTCCACCTGCAATATGCTCCTGGAGCCCCGGCAGGCAGGTACAACCCCAGTCTTCCTGCTCCCCTACCCTCAGCACCAGGTTTTAGGAACCAAGACACATCTGCTCTGTACACCCTGGGTTCAGCTCGGCTCTCCAAAAAAGGAATATCGGACTGAGACACAAAATAGGATGTTGGCACATCGTAGTGGAGAAAAGGGGATTTGGGAATTCAGCATGTTGAGAGGGAAGTGGAGAAAAAAATATGTTCCCAGATTTCTTACCCTCCCTCTCCCATGGCTTATTGGACATAGAAGAACAGCCTAGCGGTACGAGTTAAAGAAATCTTGTCCTCGCCCTACCTACCTTCAACCCAACCTCTTACAAATGGCTACTTCTGTTTTAATTTCAAGCACTAGAGTTAGTAAAGGGTTAATTTTATTCACTAGGGTTAATGCAGACTAAGGAATAGGGAGTTAGGGTATTCACGCTGCTATGTGATTTAAATTTAGCCAGATTGATTTCTTAACACCGTTCTGAGATTCTGGAAGGGTGAGAGTTAAATAGGTGGGCAAGGGGTCATGTTTGGGCTTAGGGCACACTTCAGGCAAGTCTGGGCTGGAAAGGCTCCTTGTGGAGTACAATGAGATCACTGGGATCTCATTTTTATCATTTTAGTGAAAGGCACAGGTGAGAAACACAGGTGGGGAAACAAGAAAGGCTCCTAAAAGAGAGTGAGGGCCAGCGAAAGACAATGGATAGGCTTGTATCTTTTCCTCTTATCAAAACTCCTCATCAGCACCCTCTCAGAGGTCCTGTGCCATAATTGCACTGTTGGAAAGTCCCTGAACTCGGCTTGCTTCCAGGCCCCAGTATGAGTCTTATTTCTTGCTTTTCTTTTTCAAAGCTAGAGTAGGAGCAAGAGGGATTTAAAGGAAAACTGCTTTATATCTATTGGCTGAAAGTCTATTAGTACTTTATGGTTTATAAAACTGCAACCAGTGTTGTTTCACATCCCATAAAACTCAAGGGCATAATCCTAATACTTTATTTCTTTCTAATTGAATTAAATATTGCTCTTTAGTTACCTCTTCTATATCCCTTTCCTATAATCCCCACTTGAGGTAGAGAATTTAACCTGGACATTTCCTGGTAAGTTCAATTTTATCTCGTAATTCTTTTTCAGTTAAATTCAATGCATATAGGTCAGTCCTAGAACAAATCAGAATTCCATTTCAGTCTCTCCTATCTCTCCTCCCAAGCTACTCACTTCACATACAAATTGTGCTTCATCTGTGGGGGAGGGAGGAGGACAGGTTAGTTCCTGGTGGAACTAACAGAGTGGGAGCACCTCCAGGATCTGACTCAGATTTCCAGCTGTACTGCTGCCAGGACTGGCCACATAATTTAGGGGGGCTGTGCATAAGGGAAATATGGGGCCTCTAGTTACAACGTAATTAAGAATTTCAAGACAGCACCTGGCTGATGTGATTTAGCAGTTGTGCGTCCACCTGGGAAACAAGAGGTCATTGGTTTGATTCCCAGTCAGGGCACATGCCCGGGTTGCAGGCTTGATCTCCAGTAGTGGGTGTGCAGGAGACAGCCGATCGGTGATGTTTCACTCTCATCCCTTTCCCTTCCTCTCTCTCTAAAATTCAATAAAGGAAAAAAAAAAAGAACCGCATGTGGGGCCCTGTGCAACTGCGCAGACCATATATCTCTGAAACCAATCCTACCTGTGTTCTCTGTTCTCTGTTGTCATCTCCCAGCCTGGCTCCCAGTGAAAGTTATGGCCACGGCCCTTTCTGGGGATGTTTCCTGTCTCTCCTGCTCTCTTGGAACCTTACCACAACTCTCACAGGTGCTGCGTGTTTCCTGAAGTGAAGCTGTGCCTTTGGTTTCTCCCCAGCTTTCGTGGTCTGCGTTGAAGCCCTCTGCCTTGGTGACTCTTCTACTAGCATGTTGCTGCCTTTCCTAGACCTTCCACCTTGCTGGGCACTTGGCCACTTCTGTATGTCCTCCATATACTTGCTGAACATCAGTCTCCATCATCCCCTTTGTACAGACACATGCTGCTAAGTGTCTGTTGTTTATCTGCATTTCCTATGGCGTGACTAATGCCAGTGGAAATCCTACTCTGAAACTTTAGCCTGTCAGGTTCTTCCACCTTAGATTCCTCAAACTTTGCGATGGAACCCTTTATATTTATATCCTCCCTCAATTTATCTGGAAGAGAAGAATAAGATAGGTGGGCAGATAGCATAGCTACTACATTATCCGCCCCACCCCCCTGCCCCCATTTTCAGCCACTGGGTGTGAGGGGGTGGGAGTGACAGGAACCATTTCCACTTCTCCCACTTTAAATGCACCCATCAATCATACTTGTCACACAGTCTAAATCAGGGTTGGAAAACTAAGGGCCAGGGGTCAAATCCATCCACACCCATTTGTTGGTGTATTGTCTATGGCTGCGTTCATGCTACAACAGCATATTGAATAGGTGCAACAGAGACCACATGACTTGCAAAGTCCAAAATATTGAATATTTACTTATCCCTTTACAGAAAAAGTTTGCTGACCCCTGTGCTAGACATCACAGTTGAAAACAAAGTGTCTTTGTCTCTGATGGTACCTATATTGGGTGTTGAGTGGTGTCTGATGACCCCACAGTTAATCTGCCACTGATTAATGCTCCCTGCATTACTACTGCTAGGAAATAGTTTTATGTACGTATAGAGAGTAGAACAGGCATTATGATTCCACATACACATAGTGGGTAGAATAGGTATTATTATTCTCATTTTACAGAAGAAAAAACTGTGGGTTGGAGAGGTTAAGTAACTTGTCCGAGCTTATAGAAGAAGTGACTGTGGGGTTAGAGGTGGGGGCACAGCTCTCTTATTCCTTGGAGTTAATAGCAAACAGTTCCAGGAGGATGCAGTATGTTAGGAAAACAAATGCTAAGGATTTTTGTATGAGGTCATGGGTCCCCTTAAGGTCCACTGTGGGGTTGGGTGGTATGACTAGAGGGTGGAAAAGAGAGGTGGCTATGGATCATTAGGTTAGAAAAAAATTATTCCAAAAGATGGTGACTCATTTTCTTACATGCTTCCTGCCCACACACTGAGTCTGAAACTTGTGCATTGTGGTAGCATGACATTTTAGATAAATTAAATTCCTAATGTACCTTAATTAGCTAATCTCAAAGTTCTCTTTATAGTTCTTGCCAGCTTTTGCATGCAGAGCAACCAAGGTTATGAAGATTGGTTGGATGACAGAATTCACAGCCCTTCACACAGCATCTTTAAAAATCAGATAAACATTTTTGATGACCTTGTGGCTTCAGTTGCTCACCTAGAATGTGTTTCAATAGGAATAATTTTTCCTTTACTCCTCGCTTGGTTATAAAGTAGCTAGGCTCTGTTTTTAATTTAGGCTCCCCATACTCTGATCTAATCCAAGGGATGCTTGGGGACTGCTAGAAAAGACACGAGTCAGGAGGAGTTCAAAATAGACACAACCCATGACCCCATACATTACAAGTGGTTTTAAATTGTTCTTTTATGTTAAGAAATGGTCTAGAGACTCTAGACTCTAGAGACCATTTAAAGGACGAGGCATTTAAAGGACACCTGAATACAATTGGCATATGTGCAGGCAATTAGAATGCATGAAGTCATCGTCAGCACACAGCTATGTGCAGTATTTCATTTTCTCTCCTGTCAGCATGAAGCAGTGATATCAGCCAAACCACCGCACTTTTTCCTCGAGGAGATTAATCCGTCTTGTTAACATTGACCAGCAATTGTGATTTGCCTCACATTTCTTGAAAATGCAATCAAATTATTTTTAGAATATTTGCAACATAAAGACAAACATTTTTTTCCTAACAGGAAATTTTGTGCAGTTGGTTCACTAGAATAAAATCAGCTTCTGCACAAAGTAGAATTTTTCTCAATTTGCCTAAAAATCAGTTCAATTTATATCCAGTCGAGTAACAGTTGTTATGTGCCTGAAGTCTTAGTGACTTTGCCAATTCCGAAAATGTCAAAAGTCAGAACTGCAATAGCAAAGTTCCTCTTTCGCTCCTTGAAAACCTCAAGCTCTGAGAAGTAGAAAGGCAGGGTGAGGGGAGCATGGGGAAGAGATTGTGGTCTTAGAAGAATAAGGTTCTTCTAAGGTTGTGGGATACACAAGTAGAAGTTAGAGGAAAGAATCTACTGGTGGATACTACGCTCTGTGCCTAAATGTATTTCAGCCCCGTGAAACGGTGCCTGTGAATTCTTTGGTATCGCAGTAGCTCTGATACGGTGGTAAAAGCTTCCACCCAGATTTCTCCATGCACGTGGGAAACCCAAACATTCTAGTTCAGGCTTTCCAGGTACTGGCCATATTGTTTTGGACCAATAAATAAATCTCTCTAAGCCTCACTTGCCTTATCTTTTATAAGAAGAATAATTCTAGTACCTGCTTTATGGATTGTTATGAGGATTTCATGAGATGGTACTCTAGATATGTGTACTTAACCCAGTGCCCAGAGCATAATAAGCTCTGCAGTGAATGTCAGCAACTATTATTGTGAATAAAAGTAATATTTAAGAATAATTGATCAAATATATACTGCTGAGAGAAAGTCTAAGGTTTTTGTCTTCTGGCTACAGATAGGTCTCTTGTTAGTGGGAGGAAATGACTGATTCTTATATAATTCTGGTGTTGGGCCTTTTTAGAAGTGATGAAGTATAAGGAAATCTAGTCCTGGAAAACCAGGAATGCGGTGATTTTCCAGAGATGTTTTCTTTGTTAGATGAAAAAAACAAATATTTAGAACTCAAATTAAATGATGACATTCTTTAGAGGCCACAGATACTATTAAAATGTCTGAAAAAATTATAGTGCTCAAACAGAAAGAATATAGGTAAAATTTATTAGAAAATAATTTTGAGGCCTTGCTCTTTTTATGTAATCAATGACCATCGATTATATACTATGTCTAGTGGATAGTGACATCAAAATTATAAAAAATAAAGTATTATAAATAAAACAATATTTAAAATGTATTTGAGGTTAAAGGATGAATCACTGATGTTGAAAGTGCCAGAAAAAGTTGTTATTTTGTCATTACTTTACATAATAGTATATTTCTAGATGGTTAAGTGCTTTTCTCTTTATTACAATTGACAATAGCCTTATTTCTGCGATGGAAAATAACAAGAAACCCCCCCCCCCCACCACGTTATAGATGCTAAAAATGAATATAAAGAGGTAAACTAATACCCCTTTTTATCAAAATGTTGGTAAAAAAGGTCACTCTATTTTACATTCAAAGTTTTAAAACCCTCACATGGTATGCTCATTTAGACCCAGGTCTCTAACTTTAAAAGATTTTTTTTTATTTCTTGGTAGTTTCCTGATCTGTTATCTTGTTTTTTCTTTGTTGTGTTATTTTTTGTTTTTCTAGAAATCTTTTCTAGGTCTGCTGTTATCTTTCTTGAAGGATATTAAAGCGAATTTCATCAGATATTTCATCATGGATTTAGACTAGGGTAGAATAACATTTTTCTAACTTGCCACAGTTATAATATTTTCCTAGAACTCTTTTTTTTTTTTCAATTTGTTACCTCTGACAGGATACAAGTCAAACACCCAGTTTGCTTGGGTTTTAAAAGGATATTGCCTTTGCCCCATTGGAATGACTAGTAAAGACATAAGTCCAATGGGCAAAGTGAAAAGGAGTACCTTGAACTTTTGATCACAACATCACTGCAGTGACTTCAAGAAAATCCCCTTTCTTGAGAGATGAATTCTAACTTTCATAAAATTACTTAGAAGAATTTTCAGTTAGTCTGAATAGATCTGTCCTAGTAGAATGAAATATTAGGTTATTTTGAGGGTTTTATGACTATTAGATAATGAGAATTGAAAAAAAATGTCAACATGGCTTGTTGCATAAGTAGGATGAAGAATATTTTTTAAAATTACAAAGGATATTTAAGGGCAAACCTAGTAACACTTATGATCAGTCTTTGCTATTAGAATGAGTAATAATCTTGTGAGAAGTGCTTGAATATTTTATGAGTTGGGATATTTATAACTAGAGTAATCCAAGTAAATAAGATACTCGGGGAACAATCTGACATTGATGGAGAATGAACTAGCTGATTTGATTGGTCTTTAGCATCTTAAAATCCACATAGAACTAGAACAGATGTTTCCTTTTGCCGTTAGTTTTGGGTGCTTTGGGTATTGTCATTTATGTTTAAAAGAAAGAATTAGGACAGTTCCTTGCTCATGTTCTGAAAGCCTCACTTGCAGCAGGCCTTTTGCCAGGCCACACTGTCAAAAGTAGGCTTTTCTGTAATTGTGTGCTTCCCGTTTTATCATGTACTATAATTTTTCCTTATAATTCTATAAAGTAATTTAAAAATAGAAATTATATAAATAAAATTATTGCAACATTGCACCCTGTGCACTAGGTAGGTTCTTGAAAAAGTATATAGATAAATAAAAGCAGGAACAGACAGAGGTTGGATACTTGAGAATCATAAGAAAGCTGCCAAAACCTAATTCATGCAGAAAAGAAGTTTTTGTTGGTAGGAATGGGAGTGTTGTGACCTACATTGAATTATAACATGAAAAGACAAATCTAAAAGGAGGTGAGAGCAGGAGTGAAAGTGCTGGGGAAAATCAAGGTCACAATTTGCGGGAGCTAATGAAGATGGGAACTAGAGTGGGTGTTTAATAGCTATAGACTTTATCCTTTAAAATATATATATATATATATATTTCAGAGAGGAAGGGATAGGGAGAGAGAGATAGAAACATCAGTGATGAGAGAGAATCATTGATCAGCTGCTTCCTGTACGTCCCCCACTGGGGATGAGCCCACAACCTGGGGATGTGCCCTGACTGGGAATCAAACTATGACTTCCTGGTTCATAAGTCCACACTCAACCACTGAGCAATGCTGGCTCCGCATTTATCCTTTCCTTTTTACTTGTTCAAATGCTCTAGAAATACTTGTTAGTTCATTATAAATGACCCAATGTCTTCATAAACATTTTCTGATTCCTAGGATATCATTCATCTGACAGTATGGTCTAGTTATTGCCCAATTTCTGGGGGTTGGGGGGTGGAGAACAGGAGAGAGATGATCACAGATTAAAGAGGAAGGTTTGGAATAACATTTGATCTTTCTTTTCTTCACACCCTAGTCAGCAAATTCCATGCAAAGTATTGTGGACTAATTACTATGAAAGGAAAAGTGTATTTTGTGAATTATGTTAGGACTAGAGGCCCGGTACATGAAATTCATGATGGGGATAGGAGGGAGGCCCTCAGCCCAGCCTGCACCCTCTTCAATCCGGCCTAAACTAGCAGTAGGACATCCCTCTCACAATCCTGGACTGCTGGCTCCTAATTGCTCACCTGCCTGCTGGCCTGATAGCCCCTCACTGCCTCTGCGTGCTGGCCTGATCGCCCCAACTGTCCCCCCTGCCAGCCTGGTCACCCCTAACTGCCCCCTCCCTGCCGGCCTAGTCACTCCTAACTGCCCCCCTCCAACCGGCCTGGTCGCCTCTTACTGCCCCCCTGCCGGCCTGGTCGCCCCCAGCTGCCCCCTCCCTGCTGGCCTGGTCACCTCCAACTGCACACCCTGCTGACCTGGTCGCCCCCAGCTCCTCTCCCCCCCCACCCCTGCCGGCCTGGTCGCCCCACACAGCCTGCTTGTTCAGGCATTTGGTCGTCCCTCACTAACCCCCCTGCCGGCATGGTCATAGGCAGCCATCTTGTGAGGGTTAATTTGCATATTACCTCTTTATTATATAGGATAATTTGCTTATTAAGAGAAGAATCTGTGCCCCAAATTACATTGATTAAAAACACACACATTACAAATCTGATGTGATTCTTTGGTTTATTTAAAACTTTCTCTTGAGGAGAACTTTCTTTGAAGAACTTTCTTAGTCTGCACTAAGATGAAGCAAAGGCATTCTTGGCTTCCTTCAGAAAGTTTATTACCTTACGTGTCCAAAACTTGCAGCCATGCGATCAACTATTAAGCTTACAGAGTGCCAGATGCCTTTTCTGTTACCTGTCTGCCACTCCTCTCAGCACAATGGACAGGATTTGGCCAACTCTGATGAAATGTTTACTGTTGTTCCACTCTGGGGCTTTTCACACAATAAGTCTGTGATGGTCCCTGTTCAGACTTTGCATCTTGTTTTTATAAGCTGTATCCTTAATAATTGACCAGGTTCCTTCTCCAGTAGATTTAAGATCTGTGTTTTTATTGATTTCAGGGAGGAAGGGAGAGGGAGAGAGAGAGAAACATCAATGATGAGAGAGAATCACTGATTGGCTGCCTCCTGCACGCCCACACTGGGGACTGAGCCTGCAACCCAGGCATGTGCCCTGACCGGGAATCGAACTGTGACCCTCTGGTTCATAGGTCGATGCTCAACCACTGAGCCACATGGGCCAGGTGGCAGTAGGTTAATGATTTTAGAAAAAGTATTTTTACTTAGCAAACTAATTTCAATTGCTGTGTGAGTTTTGCATGGAGGAAGACATGGATTTCTCCGACTCTGTAGTGTGAAGTGAAAAAACAATGCCTTAGTAAGCATTTGTAGATTTATCTGGATCATCTAATTTACAGGGTATTCCTCCCCTCCAATTTGTATGTGTTTAACCAGTTAACTACCACGCATCCAAAACTGAAACTATCCCCATATTTTGAATTTAATTTTAAAAATCAATTAGCAACAAATATTATAAAAATAAATATAGTACTCACAATTTGGGTGTTCTTGAATATTTTCAGCTAAAAATTCTCACAAAAAATGATTTTAAAGTTGGTCAGGGCTGCCACTAAGGGAAAACATTTTTTTTATAGATGCCCATTGCCGTGTGGGGAAGGTCCGCTGCTTGTGTCTACAGACGCTTATGGCGGACAATCGGTTAAGAACTTAGGGGAAAACCCTACAGTGAGTAGGCATTTGGAATCAGACCTGGGTTCAAATCCTAGTTCTTCTATTCACTAGGAGTAGCTGTGTAATCCAGAAAAATATATTGAGTTTCTTTAAACCTTAGTGGTCTTATCTTTAAAATCTCACATCATAGGGTTGATATAAGTATTGAATTAGATATTGTATGTAAAATGCTTAACATACTATGTAACACTTCAGAAATAATAAGTGAGAGCTATTATAATAAGGAAGAGTATGAATGACCCTAGATGTGATACATGGAAGTTCTCTATTGTTTGGACATTTTCTCCTCACAAAATAGAAAAAGGTGGCTTCATGTGGACATTATTAAAGATAGACTTGGTTACACTATTGAGAAACTATGTTTTTGTACCTCACATGTTGTCTAATTCCTTCCTAAAACATTACTTGACTAGTTTGTTATCTCAGTTTGCATTCCTGAGATAGAACAGGTGTTGATTGCTGACTTTGTTGTGGAGAAGAGATAGTAAACCCCATTTGGCTTATCAAAAAAGGACTAACATCCATGTGCAGATGTCAGAGGAAAGAAATGAATGTGAAATTTCAGTGTCACAGAGGAAAAATATTTGCTAAGACATTAACATCATGGATCTAGCACATGAGATTTTCCACCAGCCAAAGTAAATTAAGGAGGAAAAAAATAGGGAACTTTAGATTTTGACCTGATATAATATAATTAGATAATTTTAAAATGTGTTTTTTCTATAATGGATCAATTCTGTAATTAATTAATTCAATAATTAATGTTCATCAATGAATTAATATAATCCTATAAAAACTATTAATGCTATAATAAAATTTATTTTAAAATACTAATATCAGACTAAAATTTTTAGAAAGAACTAAATATAGAGTTGGTATAAGAAAATACTATTTTCTGCATGTTTGCAAATACAATTGATTAAGTAAATGCATGTCACATATAAATAGTTATTCATTTATTCTATTTTAGGAATAGTCTAGTGTTGTAGATACTATAAAAGATGCATAAAATCCAGGGAAATAAGACATAAACACATGCTACAGTCAAATACAAATGTCATGTATGATTAAAGCTAAGTATAATTAAGTTTAATACATCACCCCTCACTTCCTATGCTTTGAGAACCATCTTCTGGAATTTCTATTAACCCATGTTCTAAGTTGAAGTTGTCAAATCAATATTTGATGTACCATTCCAAAGAGCCTTAAGATCTTATAGAGAAAGTTATTTCAGATAAAAGGAATTCACATGTGGTATGGAGTCATAGGGAGTCACAATTCAGTTTGGGAAGCCCATGTGTCTTAGCTGTGATGTGTAACAGGTCAAGAGTTAAATTTGAAACTTTCTATTCATCATCTCTTTTTTCTTTGGCTCGGGGCTGAAAGCAGCCCACTCTGCCCACAACAAGCTGTGATGAAATACAGCAGGTCTGCTCTGAAGTGCTCTGGCTCCCATTACAAAGAAACATCTCTTCTTTGTTCATCATCGAAGTACAAAAGATGCTCTAAAATTCCAAGGACAAATCACTGAATTAACCAGAAAACAGGGTGCAGGGTTAAGGACCACCCTACCTCTTGTGTTTATATTGTTCATAGTTACAGTGCTGTAGAGAGTACACACACACACACACACACACACACACACACACACACACAGTAGGAGTTCACTTCAAAAACGAAGCATGAATGTAGATTTCAAGATTTGTTGGAAGAATTGAATATTTGCTATCTGAAAGGAAACACCACACTGTATTTATTTTTCTATTATAAACCTAGTGTTTTGAAAAGCTTTCCTTAGTTTCTTAAATATGATTGGGTTCATAAAGGAAATTTACTTTCAGAAAACAACATCTCTGTAGTTTATCTGGGATGAGTCATGAAAATCTTGCTGCTTAGTTGTTCTGAGGAAGGACTATTCATCCTGTGAGTTCTAAATAAGCCCATGCACTAACCTACTATATTTAAGGGTTTAGGCAAAATTTGTAGTGTAGCCCCCAGGATATTAGAGCTCTCTTCACAGCACTTTGAATCCTAGCTTTTGAGTTCAGTATATTTACAACATACCTGTTGGTTAAGTTCTTTTGCTATTTACCACATACCTGTTGGTTAAGTTCATGGAATGACTCAAAGGTGCTTCCCACAGGACAGGTTAGCGACTGCTTTTGTTTTGTTTTTTCCTGTATTTTGCTATAAAATATACTGTTTAAAATTTTGATTTTGTAGTTGATCTGTTTTCTCACAATTCTTTGTGCTTTTATTCACATTCCTGTAAATGACTGACATTAAGAAAACAAAAGCAACAACCTGATTTTGAAAAAAAGAGGCCATGGAACAATAGAATTCCGTATCACTAAAAATTACACCACCCTCTTCCCTTGACTTTTCCCGTTCCCTCTCTCTATGTCAAGCCCCTCTCCAACCTTTGTGGATTTCTCTGCACATTGTGACTTTCATTTGGTTCCTGGAAGGGTTTGAGGTTTGAATTTTCTGATGGAGTTGGAATCACTTTTAAAAAATAAAAAGTTTTATTTTACACTTTAGATCCACAGAATTGTCGCAAAGATAATACTGGGGGGTTCCCAAATACCCCACACCCAGTTTCCTCTATAATCAGCATCTTACATTAGTCTGATACATTCACCATAATTAGTAAACCAATATTGATACATTATAATTGACTCAAGTCCATACTTCAGAGTTCCTTGATTTTCCCCTAATGTCACTTTTCTGTTGCAGGATCCCACCCCGGATGCCATATTACGTTTAGTTGTCATGTGTCGTTAGGCTCCTCTTGGCTGTGACAGTTTTTCAGATTTTCCTTGTTTTTTTATTACCTTGATAGTTTCAAAGATTATTGGTCATGACTTTTATAGAGTGTCTCTCATTTGGGATCTGTCTGATGTTTTTCTCATCATTAAACTTGGGTAATGTTTTGAGGGAGGAAGACCACAAAGGCAAAGTGCCTTGCTTATCACTTCCTATCAAAGAAACATACTATAAACATGACTGATTACTATTGATGTTGACCTTGATCATTTGGTTTGAGATATTTGTCATGTTAGAATCACATTTTCACTTTTTCTTGAAGACCATCAAGGCGTTTTTCTGAAGATTTTAGTAATACATTAAAGCTATAAGGAAGCTAACTGAAACTGATCTTTTGTTTTTTCTTTATTGGTGATGTTGTAAAGCTGCAACAAGTCTTTAAGTAGTTAGAAAAAATATAATTTCAATGGTGGTAAAATATCTAATCTTTCTTTGTGTTAGGTGGGAATGAGATCCCGAAACCAGGGTGGTGAAAGTTCATCCAACGGGCATATCTCCTGCCCCAAATCCTCCATCATAAGCAATGTTGATGATAAAAGTCTCTCAGAAGATGCAAAAAAGAAGAACAAATCAAATAGAAAGGAAGATGATGTCATGGCCTCAGGAACTGTCAAACGACACCTAAAACCATCTGGAGAAAGTGATAAAAAGAATAAGAAATCCTTGGAGTTATCCAAAGAAGACCTCATCCAGCTACTCAGTATAATGGAAGGAGAGTTGCAGGTAGAATCAAATTTTCTAAACTATTGTGTTTCTAGTTTCTAAGCTATAAAATAAGAGATTATGAATCTGTCTGTCTCACTGAATTACTAACTTCATGGGGAAAAGGGCTATGTTTTTCTTATTCATTTTAAAATCCCTATTGTCTGGCATCAGTTTGCACTGAATATATATTTGTTGAATGAAAAAATAAATGAATAGCTGATTTTAAGCTTCTCTAGAAGCAGAAAATTTCTTCATGATATGATTTTGGTAATAATTTAACACAGGCCCTATACTTAGTAGTAGGTAATCTAATTTAATTAGGTAGCTTATTTAATTTAGCCTTTGACTATGGTTGAAAATCAGAAAATTCATGATTATTAGAAGACCAAGATCAAGTGCCACTTTTGATTTTTTCCAGAAGGTAGAGTAAAAGAGAGATCAAGAGACAGAGGGAAGAAAGAGGGAGAAAGGGAGGGAAAGAGAAAGAAGGCTTTGTTTAAACCAGCCTTACACTTTTCTTATTTTTATAAGTTTCAGCTTAATGTCATAGGATTTGAGATGCACACAAATAAGCAGAACATTGTGTTGTGAAGACCTATTACTTTCACAAAGTATTTTCAAGTCTATTATCTCATTCAATATCAATAAAAATGTGGGTACCATTATCTATTTATATATATAAAAGGCTAATATTCTAAGTGTCCGTCCAACTGGTAGCTATGATACGCACTGACCACCAGGGGGCAGATGCTCAATGCAGGAACTGCCAAGCTGCAGTGACTTGGCAGCGGCGGTTCAAAGGTGACACACCCTGAAACCAGAGAGAAGGGAGCCTGATTCCTCACGGGGCCATGCAATTCCACCTTCGGCTGGGGCACTGTCACCCCGAATCTGGTTTACTGCACACTTGTGTTTGCATTACACACCCTGTATGACAGCAACTTTGCAGAGTGCCCTCTCGCACTCCGGGACCCCTTGGGGGATGTCGGAGAGCTGGTTTCGGACTGATCCCCGCAGGCCAGGCCGAGAGACCCCACCCGCTGGAGGGACCCCGCTCACTCTGCAGACGCCCTTCGAACCTCGGGCCACCCTAGGTGCGGCCGGCCAGGGAGGGACCATGGGAGGTTGGCTCCAGGGTGTGTCTGGTCCTTCTTGTCCAGTCCCACCCTGCTGGCCACCTTCTAATTAATTCCTTTCAACGTGCACGAATCTGTGCACCGGGTCACTAGTAGTTTATAATGAGGAAACTGAGGTCCAGAAGGGTTAGGGGTTTGTCCAGATCTCATCTTAGGCCTCCTCCTTCTTGGTTCAGTGCTCTTTCCACAGTCTGTTCTCACTAACCTTCTGTAGCTACCTGAGCCATGTCCCCCATTCAGTGTCTGTTCTTAAGGACCCAAGAGGAAGTTGGGATTCTTCTGAGTACCTGAGCTCTAGACAGTTATATTTCTGGAAGTGGGGAAACCATAACTTCTTTTTCTGGTCTGTGTTGGGTCGGGGTGGGGTGGAGGAGAAGATGACGTAAGAGTGGAGATGCCGTTTCCCTTTTTGTTTTCGTTAGGTTCTAGGGCAATGATTTTCAACTGGTGTGCTGGAAGAATTTTTTAAAACATGTAATACCTGACTATTAGTCAGGGTCATTGACCTCTGTTCCTTTAAGATTGTCAAGTGAAAAGATGACAACAGCCAACACAAACAATAGCTGTCCAGTGTAAATGAATCAAAATTATAACTATTTTTTGTCAGATTGACAAAATATATATTTTTTTGGCGTGCAGCAGAATTTAAGTAATTACTTTATGTGTGCCATGAGATGAAAAAGGTTGGATACTAGGGGAATACTAATGATTGTGTGAGATAAACCTTTGTTTGGAGCTGTTAGCATCAGAGGTATTATTTTCAACCTACCCTAATCTGTTCCTGTTCTCATCTGTGTGTGCACATAGATAAGGAAACCCCTGGGGTGAAGAGAAATAGAAAACATTACAAAACTCAAATTAAAACAAACAAACAAACCTGATTGAGCTTACCATTTACCTTTGGATAAAAATCACATTTGCATTTCACAACAAAAGATGAAATTTTCCAGAGCACCACCATTACTAACAATAGCTCCACCACTCTCAGAAATGTGGTTAATGTTTTGTCTATTAACATATTGTGTAAGGAGGCAGAATATATTAGTTCAAGTTTTTAAGCTGCCCCCAGCAGACGTTATTGACCTGAGTGGAAGGTACAATGGTTGCCTTTGAAATCATCACAAAACAACGTCACTTCTCTCCAGGCAGGGTGGCCTGTGTGGAGCCTGTGGCTCTTCCAGACTCTTATTTCTGCAGAAGGCTGTTATATCATGGTGGATTCTGAAAGGCATTTAAGGTTCATGTGGCTTTTATGTTTGTCGTTGCCAGATACAAATCCATAGCCTGGGCTTTCAAATACAGGGTGAGGCACACATAGGTTTACAGTTGTTTGCATGGGAAAGAATACAATAATAAATAATAATACAATAAACTCTGTGTTTCATGTACTCACAACTGTAAACTTACTTTTGCCCCACCCCTGGACATACCCAAGACATCAAAGAAATTAGCAAGAAATACATTCTGCTCTCCATTAATTTTTATGAATACAGGATACCTTAGTTTATACAATAGATGTATTTCTGAGCAGTAATAAGTAAGTAAAAAGTGTAAGATACTTGTGGGGGAGGTAGTGAACAAAAAGAGATATGAAAAACCTGATATTTCAAGGAATTCTATGGTGCATTCATTTGCAAAGCAAATAATTCATCCTCCACATACTTATATGAGCTCATATACATATGTAAGTATGTGTACTTGTAAATTCAGATTGTGCAATATTAGACTTGTTAAAAATGAGGATGTTCCTATATTTAGAGCTGACGATATGTGTTTGGGTAGCCGACACCTGTACTTTATTAGCATTATCACATGGGGGGGAGGTGCAGCTAAGAGTGGGAGGCAGTTGGCATTAGCAATCATGAGTAGGCTGGTAAAAATGTGGCAGCTATGTGCCAGGTTTGCCAGACTAAAGATAAGAAAACAAATCTATATAAAGATTTTGTATTGAGAGGAGAGGCAGGGATATGCCTTGTGAGACAAGTTACCCCAGCTCAGGTCTATATGCCATTTGGCTAGACATGTCTGAGCATTTAGTGTGTTGTCTCCTAGACCTTCACAGTCCACCTATTACTCTTCCTTTATAGAGTGGCCATACATACTCATATACTCTTACTCTGGAGGTGGTGTTCCAAGGTTCTATAAAATTTTGGGACTGACAGGCATTTTGAGATATCTTATTTACCTCTTTTATACTATATGTGTAAAACTGGCGCTCAATGTATGTGAGTTGCCAGGGTTGCTCAGCACTTTAGTTACATTTGCTCTAGACCTAAATTCTGTCTTATCTCCCCAATATTATAAGTCCTCTTTTCTGTGTGTCACCCTACTTCTCTGTCTCTCAGTCCAATGCCCCTCCCACTGTATCATTTACACTCTAGAGATATTCAAGGGTGGGTTCCTTTATATTTATTCTTTACCTTTAGAATTTCTTTCAAGCAGTCTAATGTGAACTTTGAGGCCAAAGCCATTCTGTGAAAAGATAAAATCTTTTTAGGTAAGAGAAATAGAGTTAAGAGAAATGTTTCACATCATGGAGGTGGAATATAATCTAAGCCATGAAGTTTGGTTGTGATCTGGGAGTGAGAAAAGTGGGAAGATAGCAGTACCATATGGCCATGGGCTGGGTACTATACCAATTGGGGGGCTTCATATTCACTATGCGGGTTGTGCCCTGAAGTTGTGCAACAGCTTAGCCTTGGGGGACTGGAACTGCTAAACAAAAGAAGTAGGGTGGCCCAGCCAGGGTTGCTCAGTGGCTGAGCGTTGGCCCATGAACCAGGAGGTCACAGTTCAATTTCCAGTCAGGGCACATATCCAGGTTGCGGGCTTGATCCCCAGTGTTTTCAAGTCACACCTTAGTAGATGGTGCAGGAGGCAGCCGATTCATGTATCTCTCTCATCTCTCTCATTCTATCTCTCTGTCCCTCTCCCTTCCCGTCTCTAAAATCAATAAAAACATTTTTTTTTAAAAAAAAGACACACAGAGAAGAGGGCTTATAATATTGGGGAGATAAGATTAATATCAGGCCTTGGCTGGTGTAGCTCAGAGGTTAGAATAATACCAGGTCTACCTGTAGGAGATGTACCCTGAAGCACTTGGGGAAAAGGAGGGGATGTAGGCCCACACAGGCTTTTTATGCTAATTCTCTTTCTCAGACTCCTTGTTGATCTCTTCATTCTCTCCAACTCTGTATCCAAGGTTCTGGACATTAGAGATAGTTCTGTAGATTTTCTGGTTCTAGTGGTCTGCCACCTGGGGAATCTATGATTCCATCTATGGGAATTTGTTGAACCAACATTATAAACAGCATGACCTTCATTGTTAGCATTGGCACCTTGCAGAAATTTGCAAATTTGCTGTCCAGATATCCAGGGAACTCTTGAAGTGCACCTTTAATGGACATATATTATAAACGGAGTTGTCCTTCCCAGGAACCTTTGCATTTTAAAGTATCATGTCCTGAACTGGTGATGTCATGACCTTTGTAGACAAAAGCTTGTTGTTTCAGCACAGTGACTGGCTGGCGCTGCCTGCATAGAAATTGCAGACTGGTTTTGTGTCATTGACTGCTTCCAATAACAAGTGCTTTTCAATAAATTGGAACATTTTTACTCTCTGGGTGAAAAACTGGTCACATATTTCCCAGACTAAGCTGAAAATAATAAAATAGAACACCCAGACCATTATTTAGGCACCATGATTAATTTCCCTGTGTATTTGTCCAAAAATAGCACTTTAAAGAAGTCATTCAATTTGGCTGTACTAAAAATGACTAAAGTTCAAAGGAAATGATACTGACATAAAAAAAACCATAATACAGGAAAATTTGGCAGAAGGATATTCTTATAAAATGATTAAAAAACAGTGTCCTGCCCTAACCGGTTTGGCTCAGTGGATAGAACGTCGGCTGCGGACTCAAGGGTCCCAGGTTCGATTCCGGTCAAGGGCATGTACCTTGGTTGCGGGCACGTCCCCAATGGGGAGTGTGCAGGAGGCAGCTAATCGGTGTTTCTCTCTCATCGATGTTTCTAACTCTCTATCCCTCTCCCTTCCTCTCTGTAAAAAATCAATAAAATATATTTTAAAAAAAAACAAACAAAAAAAACCACAGTGTCCTTCCTTGGCTGGTGTGGCTCATTGGTTGGAGCATTGCCCTGTACACTAAAAGATTGTGGGTTCGATTCCTGGTCAGGGCACATACCTGGGTTATGGGTTCAATCCCAGGTCAGAATTTACAGGAAGACAACAGATCAATGTTTTTCTTTCTCTCTTTCTCCCCCTCTTTCCCCTCTCTCTAAAATCAATAAGTATGTCCCTGGGTGAGGATTAAAACAACAACAACAACACAGGATCCTAATTCTTTCTTTTTCTTAATGCAAAAAAAAAAAAAAATTAGCTATTTTATGTAGTAAATTTGCTTGATGTATTCCACTTGAAAATCTTTTTAAAAAACCAACCTCAAATGGGGTTCATCATTTTCCCCTTTATCCTTTTAGTTAGTTCTCTTCCACCTGAGTATGAGGAGGCTCAGAGAAAGCTGGATACCATAACTTTGCATTTTCCAACCTGAGTCAGAGACAGAGTCATCCATACATTGAGAAATCTACCTTCATCCTGGGAGACAGGCAGAAGAAGGTGTTGTATTTCAAAGATCATTTATGGAATAGATAATATGCCTACAGATAGTTAAAAGTTTTCTCTTTTCTCTCCTTCTGGGGTTCCTAGCCATTTCCTTTAATATTGTTCACTAGTTATTCTTTACCTCTCCACCACCTACTATAGGTGAGCCCTCTATCTGCTCTTCTTTCTCAACAAAAGTTCATTCATTCTTAGGGCATTAATTAATTGATTGATTGACCATACAGTGTTTGCAAAATATTGCTGTGCTAGAAGTCTGAGGAATGCAAAAGTGAATAATAATAATACTCAAAGCTAAGATTTGATGAGTTCCTACTATGTGCCAAGCATGGCTTTAGGCACTGGTTATTACAGCAGTCATAAAGAAAGAGTTTATGACCTGATAGGATAGATGAGAATGTATAGGAATGAATATTCTATGGGGTAATTGAAATGCAAATTATGGGAGTACAAAGGAGGGAAAGATTATGAAAATTTCAAGAAATGAGTAAAAGCTTCATTGAAGAATTGGTCCTTGAAGAATTTGTTAGGTTTGGACGGGTAGAGATTAGCATAGGGGCAACATGAGCAGAATCAAACACAGAGTAGGTGAGAAAGTATGGGTCATGTTCATCAGTGAACAATTTGCCTCAGTGGAGAAGTATTTGGTGGAAGTAAAACTATACCACCATTTGGAGACTATACACAAGACATCTAAAAAATAATAGTTAGAAGGTATGAGGATCCCAAGGGAGTGGAATGATGCAGAAGCCAAGAGAGTCAAGATTGTCAAGAAGAGAGGGGTGTGTCAGGCATATCAGCAGAAAGGTTCAGTTAGATATGACTGAAGGGTTATCATTGGGTTTGTGAATCTGAAGGTCATTGGGAACATTTTCCAGAGCAATTTCAATGAGTTTAAGCTTATTTTCATTGGTTTGAGAAATGAAGGGAAGTTAGAGAATTAGAGTAACATGTTTCTGTTGAAAATCCAGGAATTTAGAAAAAAATTTTTTTATAAGAGTTATTCAGATTTTCTGTGTTGTTTTGTTTTTTTTTTAGACATAGCCAAATATCCCCCCTCCCTTATTTTTTTAAACATAGCAATAAATTGTTTGGCATGGAGTATGCCCTTAGTACACATTTGTTGACCTCCTGCTTTGAAATCACCATGTTGCTTTCCTCTCCCTTTGAGTGTTAAGTGAAACATGGGATGATTAAAAAGTAAAAGGCTAAAACAGTGTGTCTTGAATGCCAAGTCCTGGGGGGAAGTGTAGAACCCAAAAGGTTTGGTAGTTGACCTTATCAGTGTTGACTTTGAGTCTTGATTTAGTTCCTGTCTGTGTAATAATGGGTTGTTATGATAATTATTTTACAGATGCTGTTTGGAGAGCTTTGGATAAGAAAGGAGGACAAAGATAGGAGAGTAGCTAGAGGGAAACTCAGGTCAAGGGAGGGTTTTGAAAAAATGAAAGAGACTTTACTGTGTTTATAGGTTAAGGGGTTATAGGACCCGAAAGGAGCAGAGTCAAGGACAGAAGAAAGAGCAAAGGTTTTTGATCAAGCAGAGTCTTGGAGAAGGCAGGAGGGAACCAAAGGTATGGCTTGGGGGATGACCTTGGGTTTGCCCTTGAAAAGAAGGGAGACCCTTCATCTTCTGTGACAGAGAGAAGGAGAAAGAATGGGTGGGGATGAAGATAATGTTTATAGCAGAGCAGTGGGCAGTTGAAGGAAATCTCCCTAAAGCTTCAGCTTTCTCAGCAAGAAAAAGACAAAGTTATGTTCTGAAAATGAGACCTGGGCCAAGTAATTCTGATATGCTGATAATTCTGAGGTGCTGCTGCAGGGAATGCTAGGGGAAGGTGATTGTGGATAAATAGGAGCGTTAGTGAGTGGAGTTTAGGATTCAGCTAGCAGAGAACCATGTGTTTGCAGTGGCACAGTCTGTTTAGGTATATTATATAGCACTAACTCTAGGGTTGCAGTTGTCCAAGTGGCAGAAGTGAAAGAAATGGATACAATGCCCAGCAAGGAAGAGATATAGGGAGGAATGAGCAGGGCCATGTTGGCGGCGGGGGGAGTGGGCGGGGAGAAGGGCACGAGAGGGCTGGAGAAACTTGAATCTGGGCTATTTGCACTTTTCATTGTCTGTGTGCTGCAGTTTTAACTAATGCAAGGTCTTAGGTGCGGTCCTTGGAGTATAAGTGAAGCAAATAGAATTAATGAGATAGAGGAATGGTAAAGTGAAGATATTGGCTAAATCTCCCATATGAATATTGAAGCTTCGGAGGATGATGGTAGGACTTGGAGCTGAGAGCAAGTCTGTTTCATTTAATAAATCTGAGGGCTGAGGACCAGAAGGTCAGTAGATAACTGCTTCCAGAATACTTTTTTGAAGTGTTTCTCTGATCATGTCATTCTGTTCCTAGGAATTTAATAGAGGTCTCTAGACCCTCTCTGATTGAAATTTAAATTGCTCAGACTGGTCTGAAAAAGCTATTTATTAACTGATGACACCCACCCCCTTAGCTATAAAAGTTCATCTTTAGAATTCCTTAACATGACATTCTTAATGTCTGCAAAAGACTTTGAACTATATAAAGTAAAAGTATCATAGTATAGTATATATAATGCTATTGAATTAATAATAATGGTCTCAAATATTTACAATGATATTCCTAATACACTGCTATGATTTTGCTTTTCTGTCATTTTAAAAAAATATATTTTTATTGATTTCAGAGAGGAAGGGAGAGGGAGAGAGAGAGAGAAACATCAATGATAAGAGAGAATCATTGATGGGCTACTTCCTGCATGCCCCACACTGGGGATCGAGCCTACAACCCAGGCATATGCCCTTGACCGGAATCGAACCTGGGACCCTTCAGTCCGCAGGCCAACGCTCTATACACTGAGCCAAACCGGCTAGGGCTTTTCTGTCATTTTTAACAACAGATGCCATGATGACTGGAAAAGAAAGCTGTGATACATTTACACATTGGAATACTACTCAGCCCAAAGGAAATCTTATCTTTTGGGATAGTATGGATACACCTGGAGAGTATTATGCTAAGTGAAATAAGCCAGTCAGAAAAAGATAAATACCATATGATTTCACTTACATGTGGAATCTAATGAACAAAATAAACTAACAAAATAGAAACATACTCATAGATATAGAGAACAGACTGAGAACCGTCAGAGGGTAGAAGGTAGGGGAGCTGGGTGAAAAAGGTGAAGGGATTAAGCAAAAGACACACACAAGACAAAACCTCATAGACAGACAACAGTATAGTGATTACCTAAGGGAAAGGGAGTTGGGGGGAGGTAGGAGAGGGTAAAGGGTGATGGAAGGAAACTTGACTTGGGGTGGTGAACATGCAATACATATTACAGAGGATGTGTTACAGGATTGTACGCCTGAAACCTCCATAATTTCATTAACCATTGTCACCCCAATAAATTAAATTTATTTTAAAATGAAAAAAATCCTCCATTAGGATGGTGACAATCAGTTCAGATGGAATTACCTGGTACAATCAAGCACAGTAGGCTTATACTACAGTAGGCTTATACTACAGTAGGCTTATACTACAGTAGGCTTATACTGCCACTTATCATTTTTTTTTTCTTTAGAAATGGCTTTTTCTTTTTTTTTTTTCCTAAGTGAGTTCTGTTTGTCACATGGCAAGGCTCTCTGTGAATCTCTGTACTTCTGAAGAATGAGGCTTTTAGCTACTCTCTATGGCTTTTAAAATTGATGACTCACCTGCACTTAATACGCTCCATCTTTAGAATCTCAGGCTGAGGTCACCCTGAGCGAGGCTGCCCAGTGAAACCTCACACCACCCAAATGGTCAGCGTGCTGAGAATGGTATGTCTTTGCTAAGTTTAGGAAGCAGTAAAGAGACAGGTTGCTTTCTGGTTAAAATCAGGACCAGATCTTATTTGTTGTTGAAGCTGATGCTTCAGAATCTCATGTGTCTGGTAGTATTGTCGTTGTTTTGGCAAAGAGCTTTGGTGTCATTGGTCAGGAAGAATATTTTTAGTGCTCTTAATAGAACCAGAAAGTTGGCTTCTCTGCAGTGAGAATAATGTACCATTGGCACTACAGGGGAGAATCTTAGTTTTATTGAGAAATTTAAAAACATATATTAATAAAGAATGTTCCATAAAATAAATCTACTTATTATTTTATGAATCCCTGAATAATGGAAAATACTTATATAGGTACTATGTGAAAGATGGAGATTACTGCCCCCCCATGACTGTAACCTGCATTTTTTGTTTAGTGAAAATGATCTTTATTATTTTAGTAAACAAAACTATATCTAAATATCCAACTTACCTGTATAAATGTTTCCCAATTTTGGGGGGCATGTGCTCTTGTTACATGGAACCATTTTTATGTAAAATTAGGGGTTGTACCAATAACTGTTATGAGAAATGTTTGTTAAATGGAGTATAATTGAGGTATAAAGCATTCGTGATTTCAGAAGGACTTGGGAAAGTAAGATCCAGACCTGTGGTATCCTAAGCAACTTTTAATGAAGAAAGAAATGTTCTACATCTGTGCTGTCCTACACGGTAGCCAGTAGCTGCATAGGACTTGTGAGCATGTGAAATATGGCTAATATGGCTGAGGAGCTGAATTTAAAATTTTAATGATAGGTAACTTAAATTTAAATAGCCACACGTGGCTAGTGACTACCAAACCAACAACACAGAGATAGAGAAACAAACATGGTACTCATCTGAAAGATAGAGAATAAAAGGAAAAAGTCAAGTCCGAACATAGACCCTTAGAAAACACCCATGGTGAAGGGTGGGAGGGGAGAAAAGAAATGGCCAAAGAGGAAGAGAGGACATGGTTAAAGAGAAAGGAAAAGAGATCAGAGCCGTGATGTGTCAGGGGTCCAGGGAGGAGAGAGTCCCAGGAAGGGGACATTTCCAGTCCTCAGAGCTGCTGCAAAGCTGGCGGGTGAAAAGTGAGAACATGTCATTTATTGAGCTGACGTTTAAAAGGTGAAGTGTCAAAGGAATAGTGCTAATAACAGATGGCTGGTGTCCAGAAGCTTGGCCAGACTTCACTTTTGAGAAGTCTGTAGGTAGAGAAGGGTGGCAGGGCTGGATCTGAAGGAATAGTAGGAGAGGAGAGGCCAGAGCATTTTATTTTATTTTATTATTTTTAAATTTCTTTATTGATTAAGTTATTATATATGTGTCCTTATCCCCACATTACCCCTCCATCCTCCCCACTCATGCCCTCACCCCCCTGTTGTCTGTGTCCATTGGTTAGCCCTATATGCATGTATGTAAGTCCTTTGGTTGATCTCTCCCCCTCACCCCCACCCTCCCCTACCTTTCATCTGAGGTTTGACGTTCTGATCGATGTTTCTCTGTCTCTGGATCTGTTTTCGTTCATCAGTTTATGTTGTTCATTATATTCCATAAATGAGTGAGATCATGTGATATTTATCTTTCTCTGACTGGCTTATTTCACTTAGCATAATGCTCTCCAGTTCCATCCATGCTGTTGCAAATGGTAAGAACTCCTTTTTTACCGCATCGTAGTATTCCATTGTGTAGATGGACCACAGTTTTTTAATCCACTCATCTACTGATGGGCACTTAGGCTGTTTCCAAATCTTAGCTATGGTGAATTGTGCTGCTATGAACATAGGGGTGCATATATCCTTTCTAATTGGTGTTTATGTTTTCTTGGGATATATTCCTAGAAGTGGGATCACTGGGTCAAATGGAAGTTCCATTTTTAACTTTTTGAGGAAACTCCATACTGTCTTCCATAGTGGCTGCACCAGTCTGCATTCCCACCAACAGTGCACGAGGGTTCCTTTTTCTCCACATCCTCGCCAGCACTTGTCATTTGTTAATTTGTTGATGATAGCCATTCTGACAGGTGTGAGATGGTACCTCATTGTCGTTTTGATTTGCATCTCTCGGATGATTAGTGACTTTGAGCATGTTTTCATATGTCTCTTGGCCTTTCTTCTGTCCTCTTTCGAAAAGTATCTATTTAGGTCTGTTGCCCATTTTTTGATTGGGTTGTTTATCTTCCTTTTGTTAAGTTGTATGTTCCCTGTAAATGTTGGAGATTAAATCCTTATCGGTGATAACATTGGCAAATATGTTCTCCCACGCAGTGGGATTTCTTGTTGTTTTGTTGATGGTTTCTTTTGCTGTGCAAAAGCTTTTTATTTTGATGTAGTCCCATTTGTTTATTTTCTCATTAGTTTCCATTGCCCTAGGAGCTGTATCGGTGAAGATATTGCTTCAGCATATGTCTGAGATTTTGCTGAGGCCAGAGCATTTTAAAGAAAATTCCAGACGTTCTATCATTTCACTCGCAATAAGGAGATTATAATGATTGTCTTCAGGGCAGGTACCATCTAGTAGTCCCTGGTTGAGAGATAGCTCTGCCACTAATCTTGGCCTAACACATCCAATGAGAAAATACATAAAGTGGTGCAAGGGCTAAGGTAACAGGCAGAAAACAAAGCCAGGATGTGTATCATCACCTGATGTTTCCTTGGAACATCCTCACTCTTGGTCACTAGGATGAAGGTTCTGCCAAGCCAGCTTCTGGATTCAACATGCAACACTTTTAGGAAAAATTTAAACAGTGATCCACTTTCTGTTTATTTATTATTTTAAAAAAATTTTATATTAACCAAATGGAATTACAGGGTAATTTTCAAAGAGCATCTATCTCGTCTGTCTTCTAGGAGTTTGTAATTTAAAATAGTTCTTAAAAAGAAAGACACGGACAAATAGAAATTTTATTAAAAATAGTCAAACAAGCCTGGCCGGTTTGGCTCAGTGGTTGAGCATCGACCTATGAACCAGGAGGTCACGGTTCGATTCCCCGTCAGGGCACATGCCTGGGTTGTAGACTCAATCCCCAGTAGGGGACGTGCAGGAGGCAGCTGATCAATGATTCTCTCTGATCATTGATGTTTCTATCTCCCTCTCCCTCGCTCTCTGAAATCAATAAAAATATATTTTAAAAAATAGTCAAACAATGTAGAAAATGGTGGAGAAGAATTTACCTATGTGAGGATATAGGTACCTGAATAGGATGGAGGGAGAGAGGGGGAGTAGGCATGTAGTCAGGAGAAGATTAGGAAAAATGTCCTAAATATTTAATGTCCCAATTCCCTGGGAAACAGAGACCTTGATGACAATAATTCCATGTCTAAAGAACCCTAGGAGTTTTGTTCAATCTCGCTCCTTTTATGTAGAAAGTTTGAGGGCCCTGACAAGCTGGAGATAAAGATCATGGAGGAGCTAGCAGGAAGAGGACAGGGAGATTCAGCTTCAGCTAAGTCAGGTGCATCTTTCTGGTTTACACTACTCATATACAACATTTTAATAGTTATTACATGTATTTTAAGGGTAAAATGCAGAACTGCATGCTTAGACCACGGTGGGTTTAAATTGATGATGTCACTGTAGCAGCACTGCTTACAACTGCTAGCAACTTGACAATGTTTACAAATTCCAGGGCCAGCCTTTAACCTCTTTTTTATTCCCTTCTCTCTTCGGAACAGTTCAACGACACTCCTGAAAGTCACTGGGCAAAGACTTAGTAGATAAAGAATGGCCCTTTTTTTAGGTGCTTCCTTCCTCATGATCTTCCCTTGTTTCGGCCCCGGTGACCTTCAGGAGACCTTCCCTGGTACAGTGGTGATGAGGGTTTGTTCACCTTGTGTGACCTGTGACCTCAGGTTTGCAGATGGGGTTACAAGTGCAGATAATGTGTAGATTATTTTCTTTGCAAAGCTAACTGGTCCAGGTGGCATTTGAAATCTGTCCTCATGAGCATCACATCAACCAATCATAGACCAGACTCAAAGCATATAGAGCGCTCAAAGAGAACCTGGCTGGGTAGATCAGTTGGTTAGAGCGTTGTCCTGATATGCCAAGATTGTGGGTTCTATCCTGGTCAGGACACATACAAAGAATTAACCAATGAATGATAAATAAGTGGAACAACAAAATCAATCTCTCTCTTCCTCTCTCTCTCTCTCACATATTAAAAAAAAATTTTTTTAAATATATTTTATTGATTTTTCACAGAGAGGAAGGGAGAGAGATAGAGAGTTAGAAACATCGATGAGAGAGAAACATCGATCAGCTGCCTCCTGCTTTCGGCTAAAAATTTTTTTTTAAAAAGAGAGAGAGCTTAAAGAGAGTCATGTTACATGGCTGTCAACAGAGAAATATTTTTATCCAAACCATCTATATTTAAAAGAGAAAGGAGGGCACTGGTGAAGATTGTTGAAATTATTTTCCTGTGATAGTAGTACATAATCGAAAGAAAGGATGTAAACTTTGATTCACAAAGACCATTGTCACTTGGGTCTGTTTAGCTAACATGTAATGCTATCTGTGGACACAGTCTTGTTCTTCAACAATGTATATGCTTGTATTGGCAGGAAAGAGCTTCTATGGACCTTTCTGAACAGCAGCCATTAATCTCTAGCAATACTTAGTCCCACGTTAAACATTTCCTGATCAAGAGCCTGAAAGGAAACCAGAAACAATGTGCACAAATTTTAGCAGACCCTCCTCTCCTCCTGCCTTTTAAAAGTAGTAATAATGAAAACACATTTGCAAGTCCATGGTTCTATGGGGAATAGCTGATTTATGAGGTAAATCAGCGATAAACCAAAGGTTTGTATGCTCCTAAGCAGATGTAGGAAATGGTCTCAAGGGCTGAAAAGCAACACTTGCACCAATGAAAATGAGTCTCCCTTGAGTAGTGGTGTTACTGTTTTTTAAATGTAAATGGGTCTGTCCTGTATCAACATATTATAGCCCTTGCAATGGTGAAATTTTTTTATATATGTTATATGTGTGTGTATGTATATATGTATATAAAATATATATATACACACATATCTATATACATATGATGTTTTGAATTAGCAAACTTTTTTAAAACCTGAAAACAAGTGTAAGATGAACTGTGTTCTGAAACAATCAGAATGTGCACACTTATTTTTTTTTCTTTTCTTTAATGGAATGTAAATTCTTGGCTTTGAATTGACAAGAAAGTCATTTGACCTCAGATAAGGTCACAGTTGCATACAGAACTTAAGCCCTGTGTATTTGTTCTCTTTGCAATATCTGACATGACTTGTTTATAGGCGGTTGTGGCATAACATGTCAGCTTTGAAGTGCCAGGTATGCTGACTGCAAAATACCTGGACAAAGACCTCTCCTGAAAAGAGACTTACATATTCTGAGCAGGAGACACTTCCAGGGTCTCTGAAGAGTTAAGCACAGGAAACTCTGAACATTCATTTCCTTCTCTCCGGAGCTGTAATTGCTTAAGGGGGAGGGGATGTAGGCTGTAGGCTTCCTCTCTGAGACAAGATGCAGGTGGTTGGTTGTAAGGTCCCATGTGTGTCCCCTTCTCCCCCTCAGTTTCACTGCCTCATTGTAATGATCTTCACAGATATCACTGTTGTTTAACTACAGCAGAGAGGGGATCAACAACCTGGTCATTTGCCGGAAGCCGGTCCATCCTTGCTGCTTGACACAGTTGCTGCAGGAAAGAAACATTTGCACAGCATATGTTTCAAGGGACCTGGCATATATAGCATATTGTTCTTAATATGTTTGCTCTCCTTAGCGCCATGTGTTTTAACCAAGGTCACCTCTCCGAGAAAGGTTGTTTCCCCAGGTGGGGATTTTTCCCTGAGGTTAGGGAGGGGATACAACCCCTTAACTAAGTGCCAGGCGGGTAGTTAATCACTTTAACTACAAACAATCACGCTTAAGCTACATAATCTTTACTCCCTGGAATGGAGATAAGAAACGCCCTAACCTTTGCAATAGAAATGGACAGGATTAAAATCAACTGGTATGAATACAGATGTAACAAGATAATAAACATCAGATCCTAACCAGAACTTGGCTGGAGATCCCGACCAGAACTTTGGCTGGAGATCCTGGCTAGAGGTCTTGACTAGGCTGCTGATCAACTGAAGGCTGTCTCCGTGTCATTCCTTATTCGCCGACTCCGTCCACACCTTTGGGGACCCCTGGACCTGCTGGGGTTGGACCCCAACAGTCATTCCTATTGATTTTCTGCCATATAACAGTTTGTTTCATTGACAAGGGAATAATTGGCAGACAGTTATGGAATGCCAGCTAGTGAGTGGAGGGAGTGCAAGGGGGGAATAAGCCCAGAGTCCCTGACCTCAAATAACGAAGGAGATATGATCTCCACTGTCACTGCCTCACTTCAGGCATCTTTACCGCCTTTCACATGTTTTTTTGCAATAGCCTCCTACCTGGTATGCCCTTCCCACAGTCTTGTTACCAGTAATGCTCCCTATCACAGCAAGAGTTAGCTTCTTACAATGCACATTGACCAAGTCTTTCCTCTGCTTAGGACACTCAGAGGCTCCCTGTGGCTCTGAGAGGCTTTTATGGACTGGCAGCTGCTCACCTCTGCAGCCTCATCTGTCATTGAATTACCCCAATCTGCGTCCTGTCAGCCTGGCTTGCCTGCAATCTCCTGAACATTTCCCGCCTTAAATGGTGTTGAGAGCCTCTTCGTACAGGGAGGGGGCAGGTATTCTCTTTCATTATGTATTATGCAAATGATTTGAAACAAAAGGCCCTGATGTTCCACACATTCAAGGTGGGCTGATTCTTATATGTGCCTTGATTGTATTGATTGACTTCCGTCCTACTTTATTTTTAATGCTGTTTCTACCTCAAGTGAAGGTCGTTAGGCAGGGAGGCAATTCCTCTGGCAAACACCTACTGTTGGGCTCCTGCTTAAAAGCTTTTTCCATTACCTGTCATGACCTGCTCACGTGTTTGCTCAAGGAGTTCATGTTAGAGGACTTCCGTCCTGGCCAGGTGTTTTTATATTTTGATAGAGTATCACTCCTGTATCTGTTCCAAGGTGGAGTATTATTGTAATTACATACTCAGAAATCCTGTTGTAATTATAAGGCAAGGCAAGTGTGTGGATAAATCTGAGTCCAAACATGAAAATATAATTATAGGGGTAATGTTGATATATTTTTAAAAAATGTAATGTTAAAAATATTTTTGTGTGATTTAAAACAACAGTTTCATTATCTTTCATGTTTTTTATTATTGAGGTATAATTGACATGTTCTAGTAACATTAATTTCAGGTGTACAATGTAATGATTCAATAATTGTGTGTATTGTAAAATGATTATCACAATGTCTAGTGAAAACTTACAAATGTTTTACATAAAAATTTGAATGGCTAATTCACACATATGGTTGAAAAGCTAGAAAAAATATGTAAAAAATATATATTTTACACAAATAGAGCATATTATAAACACTGTTCTGCAATTGGTCTTTTCAGACATCAAATATGCCTTATTACAATATTATTGACTATATTCCATATGCTGTACTTTACATCCCTGTGACTATTTTGTAACTTCTAATCTGTACTTCTTAATTCCTTCACCTTTTCACACAGTCCCCCATCCCTCTCCCATCTGGCCACCATCAGTCTGTCCTCAGTGTCTATGAGTGTGTTTCTGTTTTGTTTGTTCATTATTTTGCTTTTTAGATTCCACACATAAGTGAAATTATATGGTACTTGTCTTTCTCTGACTGACTTCTATCACTGAGCATAATACTCGAGTCTAGGTCCATCCATGCTGTTGCAAATAGTAAGATTTCATTCTTTTTCTTAATAGCTGAGTAATATTCCATTATATACATATGTGGCACTACTTTTTTATCCACTGGTCTACAGATGGGCACTTGAGTTGCTTCCAGATCTTGGCTATTGTAAATAACACTGCAATGAACATAGGGGTGCATTTATTCTTTTGAATTAGTTTTGGGTTTCTTTGTATAAATCCCCAGAAGTGGAATCGCTGGGTCATAAGGCAGTTCTATTTTTAATTTTTTGAGGACCCTCCTGTTTTGCACAGTGGCTGCACCAATCTGCATTTCCACCAACAGTATACAAAGGTTCTCTTTTTTCCACATCCTCACTAACACTTGTTGTTTATCGATTTATTGACGATAGCCATTCTTTCTGACAGGTGTGAGGTAATATGCCATTGTGGTTTTAATTTGCATTTCTCTGATGATTAGTGACATTAAACATCCTTTCTTATGTATATTGATTGGCCATCTGTATGTCCTGTTTGGAAAAGTGTCTATTCAGGTCCTTTACCCATTTATTCAAATTTTTGTTAATTTTTATTAATTGATTTTAGTGGGAGAGATCTGTTGTTCCACCCATTTATGCATTAATTGGCTGATTCTTGTATGTGCCCTGACCAGAGATTGAATCCGCAACCTTTGCATATTGAGACGATGTTTTAATCAACTGAGTTATTCAGCCAGTGCTTCTGCCCATTTAAAAAAATATATACTTTTTATTATTGATAGTATTACAGATACCTCCCCTTTCTCCCCCTTTAACCTCCTGCCTCCCACCCCATGTCTTCACTACCCTATTGCCCATGTCCATGGGCTATGCATCTTTGGTTTATATCTTCTTGTCCCCCTAACCCCACATCGAGGTATGTCAGTCTGTTCCATGACTCCATGCTTTGGGTCTTATTTTGTTGGTCAATTCATTCTGTTTATTAGATTCCACAAATAAGTGAGATCATGTTATATTTGTCTTTCTCAGATTGGCTTATTTCACTTAGCATAATATTTTCCAGATCCATCCATGCTGTCCCAAAGGGTAAGAGATCCCTCTTTTTTTTACAGCTGCATAGTATTCCATTGTGTAAATGTCCCATGGCTTTTTTACCCATTCATCTACTGATATTCTGCCCATTTTAAAAATTGGATGGTTTGGGGGTTTTTGTTTGTTTGTGTTTGTTTGTTTGTTTGTTTTGAGTTATATGAGGTTTTTTTAAAAAAATTTTTGCATATTAATCCCTTATCAGATGTATCATTGCCAAATATCTTCTCTCATTCAGTAGGTTGTTTTTTTTTTTGTTGTTTTTTTTTTTTGTGTGTGGTATTTTTGCTGTGCCAAAACTTTTTAGTTTGATGTAGTCCTATGTGTTTTTCCCCTTTGTTTCCCTTGCTTGAGGAGGTATATCAGAAAAAAATATTGCTAAGAGAAATGTTAGAGATTTTATTATCTATGTTATCTTCTAGGAATTTCATGGTATCAAATCTTACATTTAATCTGTAATCCATTTTTAGTTCATTCTTGTATACAGTGTAAGAAGGTGGTCTAGTTTTGTTTTTTTAAAAATATATATTTTATTGATTTTTTTTTACAGAGAGGAAGGGAGAGGGATAGAGAGTTAGAAACATCAATGAGAGAGAAACATCAATCAGCTGTCTCCTGCACACTCCCCACTGGGGATGTGCCTGCAACCAAGGTACATGCCCTTGACTGGATCGAACCTGGGACCCTTGAGTCCGCAGGCCGATACTCTATCCACTGAGCCAAAACGGTTAGGGCTAGTTTCATTTTTTTTTGCAAGTATCTGTTCAGTTTTCCCAATACCACTTACTGAATAGACTGTCTATCCTCTATCCTCTATCTTGTGTTCTTGCCTCCTTTGTCAAATATTAATTGACCATATAGGTGTGAGATCTCTATTTTTTTCATTGATCTATATATCTGTTTTTATGCCATTACCATGTTGTTTGATTACTATAGCCTTGTGGTATGGTTTGATATCAAGTAATATGGTATCTCCAACTTTGTTCTTTTTTCTCAAGACTGCTGTGGCTATTCAGGTCTTTTGTGATTCCAAATAAATTTTTGGATTATTTATTCTAGTTCTGTGAATAAATTTATTCTTAGTTTCCCTTTCTGCTAGTTCATTATTGGTGTATAAAAATGCAATCTATTTCTGAATATTTATTTTGTATCCTGCTACATTACTGAATTCATTTATTAGTTCTAGTAGTTTTTTTGTAGAATCTTTAGGGTTCTCTATATACAGTATCATGTCATCTGCAAATAATGACAGTTTTTCTTTTTCCTTTCCAATTTGGATACCTTTTATTTCGTCTTCTCTTCTGATTGCTATGGCTAGGACTTCCAGTACTGTGTTGAATTAGAGTGGCGAAAATGGACATCTCTGTCCTGTTCCTAATCTTAAGGGAAATGTTAGATAGCAAGAGGGAAGATGTGGGAAAGATTTGATAACAGAGAACTTATAAAATAGTAGTATATGAGAGTGGAATAGAAGAATATAATGTGATTTATTGGTAGCATTAACAACCAGTTAAGCTTAGTGATCATGAATTTAAAGTGAGATCAGTTGGCATGATAAGTTTTCTTTACCTGTGGGTATAAGCATTAGAGATGGGATTCAACCAGTAGTTGGATTTAACCAAGGCTTTGGTTTGACCAAGTAAATATAAGCAAGGGAGAGAAAAGACATGAAATTGAGGGTGTATGTTATTGAAATTGAAGGTGGGTGAGAAGGAAAATGAGAACATGGGAAGAGGGGAGGTGAAGGCCAGTGAAAATATACTAAAATCAATGGATTGCAGATTCTGCTGCCATCAAAGTGTTGTTAGAGTTGGGGTCCTAGAGGGAGTGAGCTGGAAATATGGGAGATAGTAGTTGAGAATTGAAATTATAGTTGGTTGCAATTTATGGTAATAATGACAAGGACTAGAGTATAATTTGACCATAGAAGTTGAGAGGCTGAAGTAGTGTGAAGGACAGAATTATTACAGAGAAGTTCAGGGAATTGGGAGGTCATGATAGCAGAATATAAGGTAATGTGGAAATCACCAAGGAATTTGACAGAATTTAGAGAGAGTAATAGCAATCCAGGAGTTAACATCTTCAAGAAAGAAAGAAAAGTGAATGACCCCAGGGATGTGAATGGCACCTGGCTACAAAATGAAAGGATGCAAACTGATATTGTCATGAGATTCCAAGCTAGGGCATTTTAGGGAAGAGGGAGAGAGAATGATCTGGAAGCAGTGATGCAAAGCAAGGTGGACATCGACTCCACCTTCAGGCCCACTGGTACCAGGAGAATGGGAGGGCTCTTGGGGCAGCAGTGTTCTCAGAAGAGTGTCAGGAAGGTGGTTCTCAAAGTTGTCTGCAAATGCTGGGGCCACACTCCAGACCAATCAAATAGCAACCTCTGGAAGTAGGCGGTGGGCTTCAGTATTTTTAAAAAAAGTTTTACATGATTCCAATGTTCAGTAAAATTTGAAAATCACTGCCTTAGAGCAAGTGGGTGATGGGAACATTCTCAGAAGAGTTTGTGATCTTAGAAGGGGCTTGTATTTGAATGTGAGTTTCAAAGAGCACAGTGAAAGAATTTCAGGAGATGGGGATGGGTGAGATATAAGATTAGGAAAGATGACGGCAGGGCCAAATGCAATTTGAGCTTGGGAGGTGAAGGGTACGAGTTTTCTCTGGGTTTTGTACTTGTAACTGAAGTGCCAAGTACCTTTGCTTTAGAAGCTGCAGTATTGAGAATACACAATTGTTTTCTTTATTTATGGCTTTGGTGAGTCCTTAGGAACCATAGCTAGAAAAAGGAATGCTAGACATGTCAGGAAGAGATGCTTCAAATGGTTTAGCTATGGTTAGGTCGTCTAGGGATGTAAGTCTTCAGAAATGATCTCCATGAATATGACACCATCTGTGCCGTGGCCACTAGAACTTGAGTTGGAAAGAGAGAGCCTATGTTGCTGTAGTTCCATGGTGCCTTGCTAAATTAGCTCCTGGGATTAAGCATGTATGAAGAGTGGCTGCAGAAAGAGGGCATTCAGACTTCATGTTTATTGGCCTTGATGGTCCTGGAGAAATTAGAAGGAAATCTAGGGATATTCCCATAATATTATTCAAGACCAGCCACTTTTGAACATAAAATGATGAGTTCAGCATTGAGAAATCTGGCAACACAGATTGTCTGATCTCATCCACCTGCCTCTTCTATTTAATCATCTTCACCACGCTTTCATCTGACCATTGGCTTGTGGATAATGAAGCAAGATAATGACAGCTCAGTTAAGGTTCCTAACCACAGAAACTCAGTAGAGGTCAATGCATATCAATTGTCTGAAATAATAATATCTGGCAACTTGGTAACCGCAAATAAGCTGCAGGAATTTGAAATAACTAAGGGGACCATGAGCCATTTTATTGACTCTACTATAATCAAGAAAGCACTTTCCCTGAAAGTTTCCAGCTATTAATATGAATGTTGGCCAGTGGTTCTTAGTCATTTATTATGAAAAAGCTGATGCACTGGGAACATTATACAAGATAGTAAAACAGAGATTTTTAAAAGTCAGAACCAGTGTCATGCTTTCTGATAAAGTTCAAGCTTAGGCTGTCATAAAAAATTCCTAAGGGCCTATAAGTAATGAGACAGTGATATATAACCTGCTTAACCAGTGTGATCCCACTTTAAATGATGACTGATTATTGGCAGTAGTTGCTGATAAGCTTATAACAAAATCAAGTTTTTTCAACATCTTCCCTCAAGAAGACTAAAAAACTTGGTTGACTATAGGAACTGCATATGGGAAAAAATTATGCTTGTAAATAATGCTTTACATATGCACTGATCTGAAAATTGAGGTAAAAATATTGAATTACATATTTTGAGCTCAGCAACCATATTCCTATTGCTAATAGACAAACAATGTATTTTTTTGACAAATAATATATTTGAATTTCAGTGAAATGTCAATTACTTTTTGAGGACATTGATTTAATGACATGTCAGGATTCCTTCAAGTATGCCCAATGGCATTCAAATACTTATTTTAAAAAAATTGTCCTGGCATAAAAATTGCTCATTTCACATTTAAAAAACTAATTAATTAGCATATGGATTGTTGCAATGTATTTACTAGTGATTTAGTATAATGGAGAGATCTCTGGTCTGAGAATCAGGAGACCTGAGCTCTAACATATACTCAACAACCAATTAGTTTTACCCCTTGGACAAATTACTGACTTTTCTGAAACTCTGTTTCCTTAACAGTAAATTAAGTTGTTAAAGTTATTTCGTACTCTAAATGTTTATGATTCCATGAATCATATGTTCTACTAAGGCTTGGAGCCATTTAGGTTGGTCAAAGACTAGAACTAACGTTAATGACTTCCCTGTGCTGTTCCAAGCTCTGGGACTTTTTTCTCATCTTTCCTTCCAAAAGGTGGCTTGATGAACAAATAGCTATAGGGATTATCTTCCAAAATCTCATTTCTCCTGGATTATAAAGTCATACAAGCACAGGATTGTGTCGTACTCATTTGGGATCCATCACAACAACCAGCAGAATAGCAATTTCACATACAGCAGCTAAATGAAGGCAGGAACAGGGAAGGAGATAACTACTGCTCCATGTATGGTGTATGCTGGTACCAGTGAAAAGAGAAGCAGTAGCTATGCCCTTCAACTTTCATCTAAAGAAGGGAACAGGACAAATCAAAGATTTTATTTAATCACTATAGTGAAAATCACAGTAGAGATCCTTATTTCAAACAAATTCAACATTGTAAAATTCTAGTTCACAGAATTATTTAATTTTTCCCTTGGAATTAAATAAATTGTTTGAGTATTAGATTTTCATCTAAATTTGGATTAAAGATTCAAGTAAGAAGAATGGGAAAACAGAAAAAGACTAAATTGAGAAATAGACATGTAAAAATAGAGGCAACCCGATCAATTTATTGAAAAACAAATAAGTAAATCATAATCCTTAGAGCTGGAGAAATTAGCATTAGCTCCAATGTGTTTCATTCTTCTTGAGATTTACATTACATTTGAATAAAAAATAAAGTGGTATGTATTTGAGATGTTCTATATTGATACATATATATGGAGACTTTATATAGAATAACCCCAGTTCTGGGGTTTGGTTGCCTAGATTTGCATCCTGACATCACCACTTATTAGTTGTGTTACTTTGGGCAAATCACTGAATTTCTTTGTGCCTGCTTCAGATCCCTCATCTACAAAATGGTAATAATAATAATAGTTCCTATCTGATAAGGTTATTATGAGGTTTAAATTTGATAATGTTTGCAAAGCACTTTGCACATTTCCAGTTACTATCAATAATATTGCAGAGAGTAGAGAGCGAGAGAGAGAGAGAGAGAGAGAGAGAGATTGAGAACGCATGTGTGTGTGTTCATTAAAATTTATGAAAAACTTTCACTCTTAAGTTTTTAATAGAATTAGCCCTGGGGAGTGGAATTTGGAGAGGATATGACATATACTTTCACCTTTTTAAAATGTTGATTCTGTAATGTTGATTTTTTTATAATCAATATTTATTACATTATAATTTTAAACCTTTAAAAATATCCAGAGTAGATCTAAAGAGAGAATTTATCCAACAAAACGAATCCAAAGAGAGTGCAATTTAAACAAATTTATTCAGAATCAAAGCAGCAGAAGAAGCCATAAATAGCAATTCCTTTTGGGGGAGGTGGACAATATTTCTATGCACATTCAAATCTAGAGTCTTAGTTAATCCTTTATGTTAGATAGGATATTGCAATTTCCACCAGACTTGAAAAAGCTGAGAGATTTCCTGGATCATACTTACCACTCACCTAGTAAAGAGCAGGACTAGAGCTCAAGTGCCCTGATTCCATCAGAGCCCCTCCTCTGCTTTAAGACATCCACAGTGTTGATCATCTCCCATGGAGCCCCAG
This sequence comes from Myotis lucifugus, assembly GCF_000147115.1. Taxonomy (NCBI): domain Eukaryota; kingdom Metazoa; phylum Chordata; class Mammalia; order Chiroptera; family Vespertilionidae; genus Myotis; species Myotis lucifugus. The sequence continues at coordinate 5,902,559 of NW_005871107.1, read as the reverse complement.
TTGTAAAGAGGGAAATAATAACTCATTAACATAACCTTGAGACCCAGCAGAGTGGAAGGTGACATTTTCTGATGAACTGGCTAATTTGCTTTAGACCTGTATAAAGACATAGGTGAAAACTCTCAAAATATATCGTTAACATTCTGGCAATTTCTTATAGCTTATAAAATTTAAATATATTCATGTTTTAGACTTTTGTTGCTGGTAGACTAAAGCTTTTCACCTTGTAGATAATTTAACATGGTTAGCGTTGGTTGAGATCTCCTTTTTCTGGCTGCAGATTCACAAGATCCCCCAAAGAGCCCATTCAGTAATTGTGATGCATTCCTGTAGCATTTAAGACTAGGCCCTAAAAGCTCTGCTTTGTCTACTTGATCTGCAGCGACCTTTAGAGTTTGCTGTCCATTGAAGCGAAGGTCTTCCTTGTGAAATCATAGAATAGTGCCCCAGTTCACTTTCTGTTACTTGATATCACTGAACAAAACTACCATTATCAGTGTCTGAGGAAAAAGAGATATGGTACCCTGTCTCTTTAAGAGTTTAAGAAGAGCAAGCACAGTAGAGTTAATTCTTTTGGGGGCCGTGCCTTGAGAATTTTCTGGCTCAAAATCAAGCTACAGATAATTAATTATGTCAGTGAAAAGCTCCGATGGCCTGTTCTCTTCAGAGAAAAGTGACATCATCCATAGAATTCTCTGGCAATAAAGAAGAACAAAGCTGTGAGTGCAGGAAATAACAGACAGATGTCCATGAGTGCATATTTTATCTACTTCAAAGTGCATTGCAGAAGTCATGCTCTAGGGCTGTCTTCCAGCAGCAGTGGCTTGGCAAGGGGTCTCGGAGAGTCAGAGAAGTGAGTTTGCAGGAGTGGGTTCGCCGCCTCACACGCTCTGGCCTGAAGACAGAAGTGCAGCATTTTTAGGGAAGTTACTAATGAGATGACACTGCTAAGAAATGTTGGCAAGATCATGGCAAGCCAGTCAAGTTATGTTGTATGGGGAAATTGGGCCAGTTGGTGGCGGTACCATTTGTGGTTGAATGTTAGTACAGGAAACATTACCCAGCAAATTTCATTGCTTCCCTTGCTTTGTGCTCATACCATATTTTCACAGAAAACCGTTACTGACCCCCACAGCAATTGCTAATGGAAATAGTTTGAAGTCAAATAACTATTTGCTATGAATCATGTGACCTTGGACAAGCTATTGAATCTCCTTGAGCCTTTTTAAAATCTATAAAATGGAATTGAGAAATCAACGAAATAATACCCCTGAAAAGAATTTTGTTCACACAGGGTGCAGTGTAAGTAGTGGTTGTTACTAAATTCAGCCCTGTCCTCCCCACAAAATAGGTTTGTTTTATATATTACATGTAGAGAACCAGGCTTATTAGTTGAATTAGATGTTTACCTACACATGCAATTTTAGGCATGATAGAAAGATCAGTGTTTCAGCATTTCAGGTATCAGAGGACCAGAAATCCTGCCAGTAGAGATGTAGTCTTCTAAGTTGAAATTACCCATTCCAGGACTCTCTTTTAAAAATTATCTTATCTGATTTTTCAAAGCAAAACCAATTCAGTATAGGTTATTTATATCATGCATTCTCAATGAGAGTGCTTTGTTCCCACCTGTGTAAAAACTGGTTCTTAGATGGGGTTAAAGAAATTTTAGATGTTACAATGGTTTGTGACCCTCAAAAAGATCACAGTAAATAAACAGATATACAGTATATCTGAGGTATTAAAATTGCATAAGAAGGGCCACTATGAAAAACATATCTAAAAAATCTTAGGAAAATAAAACTGAAAAACTTTAAGAAACATAATTGTAAGTACAGTGTACATACAAATTTGAATATGTATTTGTTAATAAGCATTTCCCACATCATTTAACATCCTTGAAATATAATTTTTAAAGTCTATAAAATATTTTACCCTATGGAAATATTATATTTTACTCAAATATATCCTTGTTACTGAATATTTAGATTGTTTCTAATTTTTTACTGTTATAAACAACATTGCAATGAACCTATTTGGTACTAATCTTTGTCCTTCTTGCTAAACTTCTCAATTAAAAGGTATGAATATTTTAAAGGTCTCATGTACATCTATTGCCAAATTGTTTTCCAGAATTCATATGACTTCCCAACAAAATTATGAGAATTCCCATTAGTCAAACTCTTATAGTTTAAAATTCTGTCCTGTTTTAGGGGTGAGCAATGGTACCTCATTATTGCTTTTGTTTACATTTCTTTGGTTGTTAGTTAAGTTGAACTATTTCCTAATGAACATCTTATGTATCAGTGAATTGTCTATTTTATACCTTTTGTACATTTTTTTTATTTTAACTTAGGGTTTTTCTTACTGATATACATAAATTCCTTATAACTGAGGATAGTTACTCTATATCTGTTATAATTGTTACAAATATTTTCCTCTCTCTATTTTGTCATTTAATTGGCTATGATTTATTTTCCTTATAGAAGGTCTAATCCTTTTTGTCATTTCAGGGAAAATGTTTCCCTCATCCAGAAGTCAGATAACCACCCATGTATATTCATTCATTCATTCATTCATTCATTCACTTGTCTTTAAACAGAAAATCACATCAAATGAGGTTATGTATTGATTAGTTGATGAAAATGTCATGATGAGAGGCTTGTGGGAACTTTATTTCTCCCAGGAGTAATGATTCAGTATTCTCAAATTCAGTGTTTTTGGTAACTTTACAGAAAATAACTATTGCAGGTAATGGGAATTAACTGCATTACATTTCTATTTTTTCCTCATATACAATAAGGAACCTGAAGTCATAGGGAAATTTGACAGGAATTTCACGAACATTGATGAAAGTAATAAGCCAATATCTTTTGGAATCTAAGTTTTCTCTAGTGAAAGGTAGAAGGTAGATTTTTAAAAAGCTATTCTCCTCAAAGGAGAAAATGTACATGCTTAGAAAAGGAAAACACAGGAAATTGTCGTTGGATAAGTAGAATACATACACACAACACAGACACACTTTATTCGTACATGTAACAAATGTTTATTGAGCACCTACTGTGTCGGTCACTGTATTAGGGTTTAGGGACACAAATGAGAGCAAGAGGCTTCTGGCCTCACTGAGCTCTCAGGGAGGAAAAGGCCAATTGTAATTACAAAGTGCTGAGCACAGCAATTAGGGACGAAGCAGGCATCAGAAATGGCAGTTGTACACACTTCATGCCCATTCTCAAATCACAGAGCACTACATAGCTCCTTAACACTGGCATGTAGGTAACAATACTAGTACACATGAGATTTACTTGTTGAAAAAATGTTTGAATGTGCCCCATCTCTGGTACAATATAGTAAAAAAGAAAAATAACTGTAGGCGTGGATATAGTCAACCACATGTTCTCTTTGAAAGGGTAGATTAGGCATTTCAAATTGTGACACGGCACCAGAGGGCCATATATTGCTCCTAAAAAGCAGTTGGCTAACAACAAATAGTATAGAAGTTTCATGGCTTTTCAGGGATCTCATTTCTTTAAAAAAGGACATTTCAAGTGGAAGCACTAATAGAAATTTTATTAAACATCAAAGATGCAATTTAAAAAATTACCAGATCTCTTTTGAACTTATTTTTATTTTATTTTCCTATATCGAAGGGCTTGACTTCTGTTGCACCTTCACTTCTAGGCAATGCCTGCTTTCAGCACGTGTGCCAGCACAAGATGTGCTCTCTAACATTGTTTCTTACTGAGGCCAGGTTTTAAATAGATACTCAGAAAAGTTTAGAAAAAAATGGGAAGTCATTTCTGCTGCGATATAATCTTTTGACAGTGGCGATGAAAACTACAGATTCTAGAGTAAACAGTGTGGTCCACATTCTTGAATTAAAGAGGGAGCTGCTCCTTCAAATCACATCAATAAAGAGTGCAGGAGGCTCAGAAGCACCGAGCAAGCCAACGTGTGTTGCCAGGTGCCTGTTAGGTTTGTGGCATAGGAGTCTCGGATTTGGTTTGGGCAGCCGCAGGATACTGAGAGCAACGGGGATGAGGAAAACCTTAGCCTTTGACTTCCTGAATCAGGTTGTGGAAAGCCTTTTGACTAGGGTGCCCGGTAGGTCCAGCAATTCCACATCAGCCAACTCACTCTTATGAGAAAAGAGGAAATGGACTTTGATTGGCCATCTACAGTATTCTGGGCATCATATTAGTCACTTCACGTTTATTTCATTCTTCTGCAGGTGGGGAAACAGAAGTTCAGAGCTAACCAGCGCAGGTCACAGAGCTATAGTAAATGGCAGAGCCATAATTTATCTATTTGACTCTCAAAGCACAGAGTAACTAACATTTGCCAGGTACCTTTATACATTAGCCCATGTAAAACCTGTCAGGTAGCTACTGCTATGCCCATTTTACAGATGAAGAAACTGAGGTCAGAGAAGCTACCTCACTCATTCAAGATCACACTAGTGGTAGTGCTGATGCACGTTTCTAACTCAAGTATCCCAAGCACATGCTCTTTCTACCACATTGCTTCCCTTGAGTAGGAGTAAAAATAAGCGAAAAACTGGCTCTAAGTATACATCAGAGACTTGTTTAAAGAGGAAGATAGAAAGCAAGTAGGTTAAGGAACCACATAACAATATACATCCTGAGTACACCAGAAAAATTGATACTTAGATGACCACCAGGAGTTCTCAAAGCATTAACTTATGTACATTATATTTTTTAAGAGGGGAGGGACTTTATAAGTCATTTCAGGATGTTCTTATTCCCAAATCCTTAAAATTAAAAAGCTTTAATGTTTAAAGTACTAACCCTTGATTACTTATGAAAGTAAATATACAGTATCATATTCTCTGTGGGTTCACAATGGCTGAGATTTTCTTGTTAAAAAAAATTGAACTCTACTTGTTTTAAGTTGGCCAAATGTATGTTATAAATATAGAATTCACTTAGATCAGGGACTGAAGTGAATACACACAACAAATCCCAAAGGAGCTCAATGTTATGTGAGTCAAATAAAGGAACTCAATGTTATGTGAGTCAAATAAACCTCAATTATAATTCTATCTGGATGATGTAGTCTTACCTTCTTTGATTGAAATATTTTCTCTTTTGGAAAAGTGTTACTCGTATTTCTCAGCCCTCACCAGTCAGGTAAAAATTGAAATAAAAAGAAACGAAGTTGTCTTTTTCCTCTCCTGCCTCTGCTCCCACCTGTTCTGTGGCAATAGGCTAGAAGCCCTCAGAGGATGACCCACATTTGTTCACTAGGCTACCATTTGGCATTTGGCATTTTGCCCTTTTTCCTACTGCAACCCACGCTGGTAATGACGGCTGCCCCTGCAAGTGCCTGCTGGAAGCACAGCCAGCACTGCTCTCTCTCCTGTGTGTGCCAGTTGATGTGTACTTGAGGGCAGCTCGGGCTGGTGTCTGCACTGAGCATGATGCAAGATACGGAGAGGGCTGCCCCTTCCTGCCCTCACCCTTCTACTGAGGCTCCAAGTCTTGAATCCTAATTTACCAGCTCCCTAGTTATTATTTGAGTCTTTGATGGCAGTCCTTCATACTGGGACTCAGGCATGGGTTCTGGGGGTGGGCTGGAGGGGAGTCTGAGTGACAGAAACCGCGCTGCCCTCAGACTCACCCTTCCCCTCTGACCCTGCTCCATTGTCCTTCAGCCAGAATGGTGCCCTTCCTCCCTTGGGATGGGTTCTTTCTCAGGAAGAACCTTGATTCCTCATGCAAATCGCATGTGGCAGGGTCAGCCTGCCAGTCAATCCTCCAGACAGGATTACATCGGAGGATTTCACTTATGCTTGAAAAATAGCTTTTAGAGACCATCTGAAAAGGAGACAATAGGGAAAAGTAAGGATGTGAAGAAAATTTAACCGAATAAGCAGAGTCGTATATACCAGAGACGTCTGTACAGAGAGAGATGTCTGGTACCAGATCTGGTACAGATGTTTTATCTGTCCTGGATCGGTCTAGCTGGTTTATGTTGATGGGATTAAATTTACGGACCTGGATAAACAACCCCAGTGAGCAAATAATCACCTTGTTGTGCCTGAGCAATGGCTGCTCTCATGTTTTAAGGGATTCAGCTTCTCAACTGATTCACAGAAAACTGGATTCGACTTGCCGGACCTGATTCCATATAGGGGGTGGGCCGTGTAAGGGCTCTGCCCAAGGTCTTTATCAGCACAGATCAAGAAGGTTGTCGTCTTGTGGAATTTGAGAAATTACACATTGTAAAATCCCAGCACTGCACGGGGGACCCTGTGACCGTATCTAATTTCAAATCCAGGACACAGCAGCTGTTGTACTATTAATATCCCAATGTGTGTAAAAACGAAAAATGAAGAAAACCACATAAGTAACGAAAATGTGTTCAAATCCATGGATGACTGTGACTTTCAGCTAACCGCTAGAAAAAATATGACTACACTTTTATGATTTATTACATGGAATCCTTTTTTTTTAAGTGGCAATCTCTAAGCAAAGGATTAGCAGTAATTTTACCCTTGAAAACCACCATTCTACCTTCTGTCTCTATGAATTTAACTATTCTAAGTACTTATATGAAGTATAAGTAGAATCCTATAGCAGTTGTCCTTTTGTGACTAGCTTATTTCCCTCAGCATAGTTACCTTCCAGGTTCATCCCCTTGCAGCATGTCAGAATTCCCTTCCTTTTTTAAGGCTAAATAACATTGCATTGTGTGTGCTAGTATATACCACATTTTGTTTATCCATTCATCTGTCAATGGATACTTGAGTTGTTTCCACCTTTTGGCTATTGTGAAGAATGTTGATATGAACATGAGTGCCTGCTTTCAATTCTTTTGGGTCTGTAACTAGAAGTGGAATTGTTCAGTCATATGGTAATCTCTTCTTAACTCTTTTTTTTTAAATATTTTATTGATTTTTTACAGAGAGGAAGGGAGAGAGATAAAGAGTTAGAAACATCGATGAGAGAGAAACATCGATCAGCTGCCTCCTGCACATCTCCTACTGGGGATGTGTCCGCAACCCAGGTACATGCCCTTGACTGGAATCGAACCCGGGACCCCCCAGTCCGCAGGCCGACGCTCTATCCACTGAGCCAAACCGGTTTCAGCTCTTCTTAACTCTTTGAGGAATCACCACACTGACTTCCATTGTGGCTAACCTATTGTACATTTTCATCAGCAGGGCACAAGCATTTCAATGTCTCCACAACCTTGCCAATATTTATTTTCTGTTATTTGGATGATAACCATCCTAATGAGTAAGAAGTGGCATCTTACTGTGCTTTAGATTTGCATTTCCCTAATGATTAGTGATGTTGAGTATATTTTCATGTGCTTGTTGGCCATTTGTATATCTTCTTAGAAGAAATGTCTATTTAAGTCCTTTGCCCACTTTTTAACTAGGTTGGGTTTTTTTTTGTTGCTGAGTGGTAGGCGTTCTTTATATAGCCGGGATATATATGATTTGCAAATATTTTCTCCCATTCTGTGGCTTGCTTTTCACTCTGTTGATTGTGTTCTTTGATACACAGAAGTTTTAAATTTGGATATAGTTCAGTTTATCTATTTTTTCTTTTGTTGTCTGTGCTTTTGATGTCATATCCAAGAAATCATTGCCAAATCCAGTGTCATGAAATTTCCCCACCTATGTTTTCTTCTAAGCATTTTAGCTCTTACATTTAGGTCTTTGATTCATTTTGAGTTAATTTTTTTATATGGTATCAGGTTTCTACCTTTCATTCTTTTGCATGTGGATATCCAGTTTCCCCAGTATCATTTGTTGAAAAGATTGTCCTTTCTCCATTGAATAGTCTTGGCATGCTTATTGAAAATCATTTGATCATATATTCTAGAGTTTATTTGTGGGCTTAATAATCTATTCCACTGGTCTGTATGTTTGTACGTATGGCAGTACCACACTGTTTTAATTATTGTAGCTTGGTGGTAAGTTTTGAAATCAAAGTGTGAGGCCTCAAACTTTATTCTTTTGCAAGATTGTTTTGGCTCTTTAAGGTCTCTTGAAATTCCCATTTGCATTTTAGGATGGATTTTTCTATTTCTGTAAAAAAACACCATTCGGATTTGGAGGAATTTTACTTTTAAAAAGTCAAGGATCATAGTGATAACAAAGGCAAGTTTTAACATGAAAAATAGCACCTGTCTGTGATATTTTAATAAAAGATTTCTTTTGGATGATTTTCAGTCTGAAATGCTAGAAAAGAGTGATCTTTAATGAATAAGTTGTATAAAGACTATTAGGCTACTATTGACCATATAGTTGTGGAAAGAAATTTCTCCAGAGAAACCCAAAGACACATTTTTAGCTTCAATGACCCTTTAAACCAGTGATGGCAAACCTATGACACGCGTGTAAGAGGTGACACGCAAACTCATTTTTTTGGTTGATTTTTCTTTGTTAAATGGCATTTAAATATATAAAATAAATATCAAAAATATAAGTCTTTGTTTTACTATGGTTGCAAATATCAAAAAATTTCTATATGTGACACAGCACCAGAGTTAAGTTAGGGTTTTTCAAAATGCTGACACGCCGAGCTCAAAAGGTTCGCCATCACTGCTTTAAACTAACCATGCCTACATCTTCTCCTTGTATGTTGTATTACTAGTCATGTTAACTTTGCATTCTAAAATTCAGGAGAAAATATTGGTTTTATTTCTATAGTAATAGCTAATACCATCATAAATTACATAGCTGTTTTTTCATGCAATATATTTATAATTTCATATTTACTTAACCTGGATAAATAGGATAATTCAATTTGTCTGAGATTTAAAGATAGTTTATTTCCTATTACAACATTCTGGAATGTACTATTTTTTCTTACTCAGTTTACATATTTTCTTTTGGAATAAACTTAAGAAGAACAAAGTGACTCCTAAATTGTAGACAAGAATGTCAGATGAAAGAATGGAAGTTAACAAAATGTAATTGTTTAGATCTTTTAAACAAGGCTAAACAGTTAAGATTGTCCTGAGAATTTCAGAGCTGGTTTATGCCTCTCTGACTTCACATCACTTATCTCACTTCTCTTTATTTCAACAAATATTTACTGAGTGCCTATCATGTGGGCAGACACTCTTTTAGTAGACAGTGTAGACACAGTCCCCCCTTCCTCAAAGCAGCTCACAGCCTAGTAAAGAAACAGACAAGTAAACTAATAAATCACTTTATCTAAATAGGTCCGGAACATTGAGCTGAGTTTCCAGAATGGGAAAGCATTCACAGATGGGCATGCCTTGGTCTTCCCGGGTCATCTTTTCTAGGGTTCCTTGGCTCACCGCAGCAATAAGACCATATTGAGGGAGTTAACTAAATAATACAAAGGAGTGATCATGTTTAGGAACTGTGACATTCTGGTTCTTCGGTAAGCATAGAAATACTTATTCTTTCCTCCAAATGCTTCCACCATTTAAGGTCAGCAGCTATTGACAGAGAATTGCCTTGTTCGAGGTGTGCAGTGTCAGATGGTAGGGGCAGGCTTCTCAAACTTCCCAACTGAATGTGCTCCCTCCAAACCTAGGCGAGTGGACCACCATACTGGGGGTCATGGTGGCATCATCGAAGAATCTGTCCCAAGCTATCTGCCTCAACTAAATATTTTTTAAATCTTGTGTTTTTCCCCCTAAACATTCAAGTGAATATTAAAATTGCATTCATGTTTTGGAAGAGTTTTAAACTACCACCCACCCCAAGTCTTTAAGTAATCTGAATGCTTCAGGAGGATGCACCCTGTTTAGCTATGACACATGGGTGTAAGAACTAAGCATTCTAGCCCTAGCCAATTTGACTCAGTGGATAGAGCATCAGCCTGTGGACTGAAGGGTCCCGGGTTCGATTCCAGTCAAGGGCATATGCCCAGGTTGCGGGCTCCATTCCCAGTAGGGGGGATGCAGGAGGCAGCTGATCAATGATTCTTTCTCTTCATTGATGTTGCTCTCTCTCTATCCCTCTCCCTTAATCTCTGAAATCAATTAAAAAATATATTTTTAAAAAAAAGAACTAAGCAGTCTCTCCTACTCATTGTGGGTTCCCCCCAAATTTAAAAAAACCCACAAGTTTAGAAAACAGTTTAAATTGTCACCTGGCATAATCATGATCAATGGCATTTGCCTTGAAAGAAAGCTAAGTTTTGGAAACGTGCCAGTGAAACTCGGTTCCTGAGAACACTAAGTCCACTATGGCTGCCCTGCTAGATGCAGGGGCATTTTGGAATATCTAGTCTTCTGTCCACTTGGTGTTTGCCCTAGGATGACCAGTTCATTCCACTTTGCCTGGGACTGTTCTGATTTTCAAAAGCCCCACCTTAAGGGATCCCACTCTTCTTAGTCCCAGGCAAACTGGGACAGTTGGTCACCCTTATTTGCCCAGATCTGGCAAACACTTCCAACAGTTTCCCAGGACCCTTCTGGTTTAGGCTACTGGTCTGAAGTGGCTGTGATTCCTCGGTGGGGAAGGATCAGTGGAACTGATAAAACAGTGAGAACAGGAGAAGCCTCTGGGGCAAGGAAGTCTCTGGGAATCACACAACCCTGCTGGGAACCTTGAGCTAACATAGCAAATGTTTTAAGCGCTTGTGGTGGTGAATTGGTTTATCTGTCTTAAAGCAGTGGTTTCTAAGGGCGACTGTGCTTTAGATATTTTAAATCTCAATTTCTGGGCTGCACCAACCGATTCAGAATGTCTACCTTTTTTAACACAGTGGGTGAATGATCTACCATACAAATCTGACTATGTCACTGTCCTACTGTTTAAAAATGCTAAGGCTTCTTGCTGTTCCATGATAAAATGCAAACTCACTGCCTGGTTCACATGGCTTTTCATGCGTTGCCCATTGGTTATCACTCTAGCCTAGGGGTCCTCAAACTAGGCCCGCAGGCCACATGCAAATCCAAATATTGTATTTGTTCCCATTTTGTTTTTTTTACTTCAAAATAAGATATGTGCAGTGTGCATAGGAATTTGTTCATAGTTTTTTTTTAAACTATATTCCGGCCCTCCAACGGTCTGAGGGACAGTGAACTGGCCCCCTGTTTAAAAAGTTTGAGGACCCCTGCTCTAGCCTCATGTTGCCCCAGCCCATGCATCTAAACCTGTTTGGCCTTTGCCTAGTCTTCTCTTGGACAAGAACACTCTAGCCCTAAGGACTTCTCTATTTCTCTGGCTCAAGTACTTGTGAAATTTTGGGTCACTTCCCCCAGGAAACCTCCTTTGCTAGTTCAGTTCAGGTCCCTGTAATTCCTCCATTTTAAGACTTATCATGTTATATTGTAAATGTCTTTTCAATTGTTTGTCTATGTGCCTGTAGACCTTAATCCCTGAGGATGAAATTATATCTCCAATACTAAATACAGTGCATGATTGGGTTTAGCCCTCTTTTGAACTATGCCTCTGTGTGGCCTCCACCTGTGTCCTGTCCTGTCCCTCCATCCCTCACTCCCAGATACCCTTCCCTGACTTTGTAAGATGAAGCACACTCACCTGCTGGCCCTGGGCTTTGCAGAGTAGCTCTTTGCTGCCCCCACATGTTTTGAATCAGCTCCTCATGCAGCCATTTGAGACAACCCCTTGCTCCACCTGGTCCACTCTCAGCTCTGCAGGGACACTTTTGCTCTTGGCTTCTATGTGCCTCCCTTGGCACAGAGAGGAACCATGTAGAAAAGAAGAGAAGGGTGCGATGCCTCTGTGTCTGTTTCTATACCCTTACCCTTATCTCATATTTATTCTCCTCCATCATCAAGATTAAATAAAGATTTTTATTAAGACTCTTCTCCTTCAACCCCCCCTTTCTCTCCCTTTTCTTGAGTCCTCTTAATGCATTCTTCCCTTTGCAGCTACTAAGCAGCTCCCAGAATCCCAGAACTTTAACCATTTGCTTCTGATAAAGCTTCGGTGTGAAAAATAGTAATGTTTGAGGACAGGGGCTTTCTTACATTTTTAATTCTTTTTATACAAAAATAACAAGGTTTTCAAAAATACAGTTGTAAAGTGGTTTTGTCCCCAAAATGTAGGATCTTATTTACATAGATTGAATCATATGTTTAAAGTATTGTAAAAATTTGCTGTGATCCATAGTTATCATTTTTCTTATTGTTGTTAATCTTCACCCAAAGATATGTTTTCCATTGATTTTTTTTTTTTTAGAGAGAGTGGAAGAGAATAGGGAGGGGAGAGAGGAGGAGAGAAACATCGATGTGAGAGACACATAGATCGCCCCCCCTCCCCTGCCCCCCCACCCCCTCCCCTGCCCCCCCACCCCCACCCCACCATCACCACCAGCAGCTCTTGCCCTGATGGCAGACAATTCAGTTCCTCCCTGTATGTCCCTGGTTTCTTTCAAGCTGCTGCCCTAATGCTGGAGCTCAGAGGGAGTGAGTTCCAGTAAATCCATGTGCAGGCCCTTTAAGAGGAACTGCCTGGGACTTCAGCAGCCCTCCATCTCACTGAGCCACAATCCTGCTGTGTGTTTTCTTTTTTTTTAATGTAATTTGCTGATTTTTGAAAGAGAGAAAAGGGAGAGGAACATTGACTTGTTGTTCCACTTACTGTTGCATTCATTGGTTGATTCTTGTATGTGCCCTGACCAGGGATTGAACACACAACCTTTGCATATTGGGGTGATGCTCTAACTAACTGAGCTGCACGGACAGGGCTATCCATTTGTTTTTACAGCCAGAAGCTAGGGGACTTCTCCTCCTGGCACTGGAATTCTGGGCTGGGAGGCCTGGTGGGGGGGTTGGGACCCCTTACTCTTTAGGGGATACCTCCACAGCTAAGATATCCCCCCTGATTTTTATCTGCTATATGTGGGTATAGGACCAACCCACATCATGTCTCTGCCCCTCCTACCAGTCTTGATGTGGCTTCTTCTTTAACTCCCTAATTGTAGGACTTCCATTCAGCCAGATTTCAGGTGGTTCTGAATAGTGGTTGTGCTGTAGTTCAGTTGTAATTTTGATGTGGTTGTGGGAGGATTTGAGTACTGTGTTTACCGATGCCACCATCTTAACCCATTGACTAAATAGGTACCACAATGTTAATGATTGGTTTAGTATATTAAACCCTTTTATGTAACAGCAATTTATAGCAACACTTGTTTTCATTCATTATGGTAATTATTATAGCAATTAAAAAGCTTTTAGTAAGTTCATGATGAACAGTGTGGTTCTAAATATATAATGCACAGTATTACATCACCATAGCATCTTTTTCTTTGGTAATTAGTCTATGGTTGTTAAACTAAGAATGAAATGTGAAGTGTATGTAGCAATAGCACATTACAATAAGTTCAAGCATAAGCACATTTTTTTAGGGAGAGAAGAAATAGGTGTCTCACATCAATTGAAAAGAAATCTTCAAATAGAATAGGAAGATTTGGTCAAGAAGATAAATACCAACAATATTTACATGTTTGTAAACTGAATAATGGTTGTTCTGTAGCTTAGTTGTAATAGCTTAAACTTTTAAACTGAAATAGCTACCTATTTTCAGTTTTAAAAGCTCATTATTTACACTATCTTGTTAGGGCCTTGCATTTCCCTGTGATATAGAGAGGTTGGTGTCTCTACATTATAGGCAAGGAAACTGAGTCAGGGAGACTAAGTAACTTTTGGAAAGAGGGTGTTCTGATTTAAAAATTCCTTTTTGAAAAAATGTTAATGGCAAATTGTGAAATGTCTACAGTGTTAAACTGTATCAGTCTTAAATGTTATATTTTGTTAGGGAAAAATATATCTTACAAAATTTCTTCTTTTTTTTTTTTTGCAGCAAAAAGGCATCTAATGATGGGGACCTAATAGAAATTAAATTGTTATTGTTGACTTGGCAGCTACTGTGTGCCAAGTTCTATACTAGGTATTTTATATACTGATATCTTATTTCATCCTAAGAACAATTGTTTAAGAAAGTTATTATAATCCTAATTCACAGACAATAAAATTAGGTCAAAGTAATGTTAGCAACTTGTACAAATCACACAGCACAGGAGGGAGGGGAGTAAGAGATCAACCGAAGGACTTGTATGCATCCATATAACCATAACTAATGGACATAAGACACTGGGGGGTAAGGGAGGGCAGGGGCTTGTCAAGGGCGGGGGGGGAAAAGGACACTTATGTAATACCCTTTGTAATACTTTTAGCGAAAAATAAAAAAAACAAAAAACAAAAAACAAAAAACAAATCACACAGCACAGCTGGGACTGGAAACAAATTCTGAGTTTTTGCAAAGCTGGGCTCACTCTATCATTCCATGCTGTAAATATTATTTTCATGTTAATTCAAATTTTTATTTGCCTGATAGCTTTATTTAATTTCCTCTATGCTCAGATCATGTAAGTTTATGCTAACTAGCAGGACAATTTATACACTCAGGATTATTTGATTTACATTTGAGAGTCATTCTCTGATTACCTCAATCCACAATTAGAGATAAACATTTTTTTCAGAGATGTCATTTGTGGAGATGCCATATGGGAATAGTTCTGCTGTGATTTCTTTAGCTATCTAGTCAGAATGTAACTAATCAGAATAAATATTAGGTGGGAAAACCTATGATCGTTATACCGTTCTGTTTTTAGTACCACTTATCTAGTGACTGTTGTATCTGTGGCTTCACTGCTATGTTTGAAATAGTTATAAAAGGAATCAAGACAATATCAGAGAGTATAGAATAATCATTTGGGCCGTTTTGGTGTTACGTCCTTCTTTGTGCTAAACCCCAGAGGCACTATTACAGGCTTGTCTATACGCAGAATGAAGGCAGCTTTCTCAGCATTTGGTATGACAAAAAAAGAGCACTTTCTATTTCATTATTTGCCTTGGCTTCATTTATATGAAATAGGAATGATGAAGTTTTTCTCCTTTCTTTATAAAGTATAACTTTGTTTCTCTTTATAAAATTAATGATGTTCACTGTAGAAAATTCAGGAAATACATATAAGCAAGGAAGAAAGAGAGAGAATGAATGAATAAAAGCAGCTCTAGTCTCAATACAATATTTTAGTGCCTATTTTCTAAGCCACTTCTTTTGGTGTTTTAATTTTTTTTCTAAATTACTCGAGAATATGATCAAATCTATTTTCTAAGCTTCAGTAAAAAAATTTCTCCTGAAGATTTTGAGTTCTGTGTTTATTCGGTTCCTTTACTAATCATCTATCTATATAAAATAAAAGCCTAATATGCAAATTGTCCCCTTGGGCAGTCGTTTGACGGGGAGACAGGGAGTTCGACCACTCGTTATGACGTGCGCTGACCACCAGGGGGCGGCACGGAACATGGTAGGCATTGGTGATGCACTGTGACTTCTCGCCAGCTACCTGGGGGCAGGGGTGACAGGGACGGAGGTGTGGTAAGAATGCAGGGTGTCCACCGAGCTTGCTCTCACTCCCCCTGCTACCCTCCACTGGGATCCCAGGGCTTGCATGCTGGGGAAACCCCTGTGCTCAGGTGCCAGGCATCCGCGAGGAGCCCACCCTCCACCCATGTGGCCCCTTCCAGGTGAGCCGGGCCATCGCTGCAGGGGCTGGTCGGGCTCCCCATGGGTTTGTGCAGGAGCCGGTGAGCGAGGCCAGCCGGGAGAGAGCATACTGCCTGCCCGGCTTCCGGACGGTGCCACTGGGCGGCCAGGGGCCCACGCTGTGCCCTGGCCCACGGCATCCAGCCGTGCTCACCATATCTCTGTGTGGGGACTTGGATGCTGTGACTCAGGCAGAGGGGGGTGTGTGGAGGCCCAGGGACCCAGGTGCTGCCCAGGGCCCAGAGGTCAGCTGGGACCTGCCCTTCATGCCAGATACTTGCGTTTCAATCACCAGCCAGGCCTAGGGACCACACCCGTGCATGAATTTCGTACACCGGCCTCTAGTCTATATATATAAAAGCCTAAGCGACCATCTGACCATTCAACTGTCCAACCAGTAGCTATGACGCCCACTGACCACCAGGGGGCAGACACTCAACACAGGAGCTGCCGAGCTGCAGTGACATGGCAGCTGCTGTTCTTGGGTGATGCACCTGGAACCAGAGAGGAGGGAGCCCAATTCTGGAGTGTGTCACCCGAGAACTGCCCTCTTGCAATCCAGGACTCCTCAGGGGATGTCAGAGAGCCAGTTTTGGCCCTACCCCTGCAGTCCAGGCCGAGGGACCATACTGGTGCATGAATTCGTGCACCAGGATTCTAGTCTACTATAATCTGTTTCAGAGAGCAGAGGAGCTGATGACTTGAAATATTTACATTTTATGAGTCAGCATCTCAATTTATTATGCAAAAGACAGTACATTCTATGTCTGCTCTAGAAGTCTTTGTATTTCACATATTAAAATGTGAGCCTTTACTTTATCTGATTTAATAATTAAAAAAGAATTTAAATTACAGTTGACATTCAGTCTTATATTAGTTTCAGTACAGCATGCTGGTTAGATATTTATGTAACTTACAAAGTGATCCCCTCTATAGGTCTAGTACTCATCTGACGCTATACATAGTTATTACAATATTATTGACTATATTTTCTATGCTGTACTTTACATCCCTATCACTATTTTGTAACTGTCAATTTGTACTTCTTAATCCTATTACCTTTTTCATCCAATCCCGCAATCTAGTTCATCTGATTTATATATGGAAAAGAGACAGTTGTTTGTTATTGAGACTTCTAGGTCACCAGTGTTCCATTGTCACCATTTCTTTTTCACTTCCAAATGTAATTCCAAATTTTCCTTCCTGTCATTCCATAAATTCACAGGCCTATGTTTCTTTCTTTCTTTTTTTTTTTTCTCTTAAGACAACTCATTTTCCTTCAGCTTTAACCAAAGCAAAAGGTTAACCTCAGGAGTATGGAGTAAGGTGATGACTCCTTTCTATGATCGAGAAAAGGAAATGCACTTGAAGATGTGAAATGCACGGGAATGGGGAAGTTTGATTAGATAATATCAAGGATTGGTATTCAGTATGGTTGCTAAGCCTCTTAACTGATTAGTGTGGAACAGTACTCTCAACTCTGGAATCACCTGAAGAGCTTTAAAAAGTACTAATGCTTAGTTCAGTGATGGCGAACCTTTTGAGCTTGGCGTGTCAGCATTTTGAAAAACCCTAACTTAACTCTGGTGCCGTGTCACATATAGAAATTTTTTGATCTTTGAAACCATAGTAAAACAACGATTTATATTTTTGATATTTATTTTATATATTTAAATGCCATTTAACAAAGAAAAACCAACCAAAAAATGAGTTCGCATGTCACCTCTGACACGCGTGTCATAGGTTCGCCATCACTGGCTTAGTTTCTTCTTCTAAAGACTTGAATGTGATTGGTCTGGGATGGCCTGGGCATTGGAATTTTTTAAAGTTCCCTAGTGAATCCAATACAGTCAGGTTTGAGAACCATTATTTTAGAAGATGCTATCAATATTCACCTGTGTGAGCACTTCCTGCCTGAAGAACAATAACAATCAACATACCTCGGGCTCCTCTTCACAGGGCCACCGTATATCGGTATGGAGTTATGCCTTGCACAGAGGTGCCTGGCAGAGGGAATAAATAGGGGCTGAAACACAGCCCACTCTTTGCTCACGAGGCAAGCTGCACTCCGACTCTGGGCTGTATCTCCTGGCACCTTTTCTAACTTGCACGAAGACACTGTACAGCCTCGTCTGACACCGCATCTGTGTTTATGTCCTTTCACCCTACACGGAGACACATGGCCTTTCCATTGGACTATTTGTGACTTTAATTTTCTCACTAATCCCAAACCACTAGGTTCTTCAAAATTAATATTTTCCATTTTTGTCTTGAAACGAGCACATTATATGTGGCAGAAACAACATGGGAAAATCTGCAAATTCCAGTCCATTGACGTTTCTGCAATAAATTAGTCTTTGACCATCTGGAATTAGATTTTTTTTTGGAGACTATGAATTAACAATAAAAGTGAGGAACCTCAAGAATGACCAACTGTATAATGGTGCTGTCAGGGCTAACTAGTCAGCACCCCCATGTTTAAAATACCATGAGGTTTGTAACTTCATAGCCATAGTTAGCATTACACAGGGAGAAACTCTGTTCTATTGTCACAGACTGAACTCTGTTGCCAACCAGTTTATTCTTTAGTGTAAGTTAAAATGTAGTCAGGATACTTCAAACCCATCACCATTACTGGAAAAGCAAGTCTATGACTAGATGGGAGTACATTTAGCAAGTGTCAGCTTCATTATAACTAGAGGGATAATCACCACTAACCAGTAGAAAGTACATCCAGATGTATTTGCATTATGTGATGGGGACCATAGTCAATATGATTTAAAACCTATAATTATGTGATTTTCTCAAGAGTTTCAACATGATGCTAACGTTTTGCTAAAAAACAAAAACAAAACAATCTAACTTATCTGATTTTCGGTCTGTATGTTAAAGGAGTTCAATTTCACCTTCAGTGTGAACACATTAGTTTGAAAAGCCCAGTCCAGCAACATGTGAATTCTCAACCATGTGTTTCTGTGCAAAAGAAATCACTTGATGGGAAACAGGAAATCACTAGTACAGGCTGTTTTGTTAATTACACATGGAGTTATAACTAGAATGGGAAGAGCAGGTTTTTATTTGAAATCAGATTTGAATACTACACTGAGCATAAATAGAGAACTTTCAATTGTCATTGATCTTCTCTGCACTGAAAGGGGGTAAGTATCCCAGGATCAGTCCTACGCCCTCTTAGAATCACTGCTATTTAGAAAAAGCAATTTTTATGTAGTTAATATTAGCACAAATCCTTTGCTGCCTTCCTGCTTCCTAGCAACCTGAAGCAGAGTATATGCTTGCCAATCTGCTTTCGGTAGAAATTAAGAACAGAAGACCCAGTGATTTTGCCAATCGCCCTGGAGAGGTGGGGGACGTATTCAGTAAGCTCCGTGCTGATTTTGTGAGCCCGGCATGTGATTTATGTTGCCAACCGTCTGACCCTGCTGCACTTTCTACCACAGGCCAGGGAAGATGTGATCCACATGCTGAAGACGGAGAAAACCAAGCCTGAGGTTCTGGAGGCTCATTACGGGTCTGCGGAGCCAGAGAAAGTGCTGCGGGTCCTGCACCGAGACGCCATCCTCGCCCAGGAGAAATCCATAGGAGAAGATGTCTATGAGAAACCAATTTCAGAGGTAAAAACATGACACCAGCAATCCCCTCCGAAGGGAGCCTCGGAGTGATAGCTTAACATCTTTGCATTTTACATGCTGTCACAATTTTCTTTCGAAGGCAACGCTTTTATGATACAATAATGTAGAATTAAGCTGAATTAAATAGCTCATGAATGATTGTAGATACATTTCAATAATAAGAATTTTAGAAGCATTTCCTGGAATATACTTAAAGCCTGAAATGTATTTTTCATGTGATTATGATAGTTACATGCTCTTACAGTCTGTTATTCTTTCATTTCTCTAAGAGATTGTGTGTGCAAAATGTGAAGTGCCTATTGGTTTTAGCATTGGGTTGTCAAGGTTATTATCAAATTGATAATGTAAAATTAAATTGATTTTATTATTGATATTTATGGTTTTAAAGCCACTGTGCTTTGGTATCTTATATCTATTCAACTCTGTGATAATTAAAATGATCTTATATGAGTAACTTAAATACAACGGTGAAGGCAAAATCCCAATGAAATGCTTAAGGCAATTCTTTAAGATGAAATGAAATCTATTAGGGCTGTAGTTAATAATTATATATGAGATTTTATTGGGAACTATTGCCATTGTTATTAATTACCCATGATGCTACGTGTTAAAAATACTGTCACATTGTAGTAGAAGTTTGATGCTGAATTAGGGAATCAGTTGATGGATCTAGCCATATTAACTCTTCAGAATTCATGTAAAAAAATTCATATATGTGAAATAAGTATCATAAATGAAAAAGAACACAGAAATTTAGTATGAAGCAATTTATTATAATTTAGCTTTTAACTTAGTCTAGTCTTTGCACAGCTCAGTTTGACAGTTCTCAGACAAGAGCTGCTTTAGACAGTATTCACAACAGATTGATGGTCTTATAATTTTCTATTTTCTGCAACAAGGATAAACTGAAGCTCTGTTCTCATCTTTTCCTAACATGCTAAAAGATGATAGGATGCAGTCAACAGGCTGGCTCCACTTTACTGTTTGAGATCCATGGTTACTAGCTGCCTGTGGCCTTGGTCATGTCACTTCAGTTCTTTAAGCCTCAATTTCCTGCTCTGTCGGGTGGGAGAAACAACAGTGCACATATAATACAATTGTGAGGATTAAATGAAGCAATGCCTGAAAAGCTCTTAACAGCATGTCTGGTACATGCTAGGTACTCAACAGATATAACCGTTGGTATTTGCTTGGATCTGAGCGTGATAATTGCTCACACACTTAATTAGTTCCAAACTTGGAGGGATTTGAGGAGTAAATGACATATAGAGGTCAAAATACCAATTTTATGTTATTGTAATCACCTGGATTGGAGAACTCAGCTTGGATAAATGGTATCATTTGAGCTTCCTAATTCTTTTCTCCCAAGTTACAGCTTGGAATGACCCCTCAAAGGAGAGGTAGGTCTGTAGAGCACACGCACTTACCCAGAACCACTGCCTCCAGTGCACCGAGTTTTATGGACAGTATGCAGAGCAAGGAGTTTCTGACCCACCTTCAGAAAGTAGACCTAACCCAAATGCTCCTACCTCATGGACAGAAGAGCAGAATAGAAAACCACCCACCCTGTGGGTTGTCCTTTTGGAATTGGCTAAGCTGGGCATGAATCTTGGTTCCTTTCTCTCCTCAACTCAACACACTAAAGAGTTATTCTTCCTTGGGGAGGAGTGAGTGAGGAGGTAGAGAAAAGGACAGAAGCTACTTTTCCCAATACTGCCAAAATGGTGAGGTCCTGCTTTGTGAGGGAAATAGAATGCTAAAAGGGGCAAAGATTTATCTTCCACTATCTACAGATATTTGGTCTCTGAAGACTTCAGGCTTAACAATCAAGTTCATATTATGCAGGGGCAGGAGTCCTGCTTCCAACTTCATGAGGCAAAAATCCCAATACATCACTGTTCCATTAACCTCCTGGGACCATGAGTTCTTAAGAGTTCCTAGAAGCCATGCTACACCTCAAGCCAAAAAATTGCTGCTCACTCAAATATCCATACCAAATTAGGCACAGCTGGGTTACTCAATAGCACTCACTGATTATGTAATCAGTGCTGGGGGACAAGCTGAGCAACTCCAGTGGCCTCACCCCAGGACTGTAGCTGCTCCAAAAACCCACATGGATAGAACACGTTAAGGCTAAGGCCCACCTCCTGTCCAGGCTGCCCCAGAACACTAAATATCAATATGTGCTGTTTTTTCTCTAGATGACCTTAAAATGTCTATCTGGGTATCTCGTTCAACTATCAAATTAATAAAGCTCCCATCTGCCCCTCCCAAGTTCCTTGAATGGATTGAGGAATAACTACAAAAGTCTGATAGATGACTTCAAATATTTAGCTTTATTATTGACATAAATAAATAAATGACCTCAGCAGGCTTTCTATGCTTTCCCTCCTAGACTTTGGAGAAACCACTTGAGAGAGAGTTGAGCCTACAGAACACGTATGTCATCTTGTGGCAGGCAGAGTAAAGAATAAGAAAAGAGAAGGTTGAGCTGCTTGTTTCCAGTTCCTTATCCCAAATACAACCTTCAAATAAGTCACCCCTCCTTCCTTAGTGAGGAGTCGGGGAGGGTATGAAGAAGTGGACAGAGGCTGCTCTTTCCAATACTTTCAAAAGCATGGAGAGTCCTACTCTATCATAAAGGAAAAAGGGGAAGGAGTCGCTCCTTCTACATTTCTGATGATGAGGAGGAGGTTTCAGCAATGCTTGACAAATTCTAGAAAATATGGCGAAAATCACATTTGTAAAAGAATGGGAGAGTCCTTGGGGAGAATGTGTTGTAATATGAAGCTATGAGAAAATCTCTTCTATAGACTGTCCTGTTAAGATGGCAGAAATTTACCGGAACCCATAAAGGTACAATTTGCCAATCTCTGATGATCTCAGATATTAGCAGCCTCCAGTTAACCTGGGCTTCTTCACCAGTCTGTCTGGCCACTTGCTTTTAGGAGATCTAGGCAGGCACTGAGTATTATGGGGCAGTATCTCCTTTATTTTGGGCCCCAGAAATGATCCATTCACTGTAAAAATATGCAACTGTAGAGGGAGCCTTGGATCCTTCTTATGATGAAAGGCAAACATGGAAAGCCCAGCAGGAGCAGCTCTGATGCCGTTGCCCTGTGGAGCTACCCTCTTGGGATTTAGGGAGTTGGTTGTGAGATTGAGAATGCATTTTCAATATGTCAGCTTCAACATATCTAGAGCTGTGGCTCTCCACTGGAGGAGGCTTAGCAATTTTCCCCACTGGGGTCTATTTGGCAATGTCGGGGAATAGTTATGTCACAACTAGTGGTGATACTACTGACATGTTGAGGGCAGAGGCCAGGCATGCTGCTAATCATCCTCCAGTGCACAGCACAACCCCCAAAATAAATAAATATGTGGCCTAAAATGTCAGTAGTCCTGAGGTTGGGAAACCCTGGACAAGAATTTGAAGAGGAGAGCAGGATTGGGAACTATCAATATTATAAGATTCGATCCAATTTAGCAAACATTTACCGAACCCTTACTTTGTTCTAGTCACTGTGCTGGGAGCTAGGAATTAAAAAGATGGTTAAGGGGTGATCCCTTAAGATCATATAGCCTGGCCAGAGAAATAGGCACAAAGCCCTGTAATAATATTTGATAAGACCTCTTTTAGTTTGAGATACGTGCGCCCTACAGGTTCTGGAAGCCTCCCTGTATTTATCATCTCTTGGAAAAGGACTTTTTATGTTGTAGGTCTTTTCATATTTTTCCTAGAAATGCATTTAATTGCAAACCTTAAAAAGAGATGGTGATGCTGATAATCACCTTTCAGGGGAGAAGTTTGGTACATGTACATGCTGAGCTCTTATTTTTTCTGAGGTCAGGAGGGATATTATCCTCTTTCTTTCTGGCCAGAGGGTTTTGTACCATCTCATGAAAACAGGGAAAGAGTTTGTTCTGAAAGTTTAGGAGCCATACATGTGTTCACAGTAGAAGGGCCAGAAGGCCGGAAGTTACTGCAGTCTTACTATTGACTAGTTTGTAAAGCCAAGGGGCCCAGGGAAAATAAAGGCACGGGGGAAATGTTCTCCCCTTCAGGTAATAAATTACTAGGCCAATGTAAACAAATTATTTAGCGTCATATACAAATAAAGTAAAATATTAAACTCTTTCCCATGTTTGCTTACTCAGCTGGACAGACTGGAGGAAAAACAGAAAGAAACCTACCGGCGCATGTTAGAGCAACTGCTGCTGGCGGAGAAGTGCCACAGGCGCACGGTGTACGAGTTAGAGAACGAGAAGCACAAACACACTGACTACATGAACAAGAGCGACGACTTCACCAACCTGCTGGAGCAGGAGCGGGAGAGGTAAGAGCACACGTGTCACCGGTCACCGCAGGGTGCCTGCAGCCTCATCTCTGTCACTCCTGGCAGGGCCCAGACTGTGCTCCAGTGACACCACAGACCGGTGCCCAGTCTCCTTCCGATTTCTGAATGGTTTCTGACCCTAGAGAGTGAGACAGACTTTTACCTGGAACTATTCATCTGAATATGTTTGAGGGTGCCTTTAAGTAGGACTCCACATCCCCACTAGGATGCTGAAAGCCAAATACGATAAAGCTGGAAACCAACTCGGGAAGTTTATATTTGAACTTGATCAATGAAGCACCTACATTTGAAAAGCCTCTCTACTAATTGCCTTCTATTTGAAATAATCTACTTGCTCTCTTTGGGACTGAAATCCATTTATTCAGGAAGGCAGCTTTTAAAATTTAATTTAAAATGAAACCTATTCATTCTTTTTAAAAAATATGTATTTTTTTATTGATTTCAGAGAGGAAGGGAGAGGGAGAGAGAGATAGAAATATCAATGATGAGAGAGAATCATCCATTGGCTGCCTCCAGTATGCCCCCTACCAGGGAATCGAGCCTGCAACCCAGGCATGTGCCCTTGACTGGGAATCGAACCAGGGACCCTTCAGTCCACAGGCTGACGCTCTATCCACTGAGCAAAACCAGCTAGGTCCCTATTTATTCTTAATACCAGTATAGAAAATCTTAATATATGGTTATATAAAAATTACTTAATGACTAGAACTACCTGCTTTTCTTTCCAAGGGTTGAAAACTCTTAAGACAATGTAAAAAATCAAAACAAAACAAAAACTTAGTGTGTTGAGCCTTGCTTATCTAAATGTATTTGTTTTAAATATATTTTTATTGATTTCAGAGAGGAGGGGTGAAGGAATGAGAGATAGAAACATTAATGATGAGAGAGAACCATTGATCGGCTGCCTCCTGCACACCCTCTACCAGGGATCAAGCCCGAAACCCAGGCATGTGCCCTTGACTGCAATTGAACCTAGGACCTTTCAGTCTGCAGGCCGACGCTCTATCCACTGAGCCAAACTGTCTAGGGCAAGCCTTCCTTATCTACCCTTGTAGGTAGTTTTTTTTTTAGGGATTGCCACCTTTGAAGCCAACTGCAGATTGACAAACTCTATGTTACCCCTTTTTATTTTGGCATCTTCTTTTTAACTTATTTTCTCCTTTTCCTTCCCATAGCTGAGTAGTTAAGTCTGTGAATTTCACAAGCTTGGAAATCAATGACTTGAATCCTGATGCTTTGAGTTACTGAGGGTGTCTGCTTCTGTGTATGGGTCTTGCAAATTGAGAGCCACCAGGATTGAAATGATAACAGGGGATGGAACAGCTTTATCAATCCCAGCTTTATTATCTACTTAGTTACTAAAAAGAGATCTGGGCTCCACAGATTAGTTTACTTACCAGAAAAAAAACTGTCACAATAAGAGAGGAAATAAAACATGAAACAGAACAGGTTTGTGTTAGCTTTTTAAAAAAAGTATTGGTAATGGTTACTTATTATTAGACTTGGCCTGTTTCTTGGGGAAGCAAAAATGGAAAAGAGAACAATGGCCGTACAATATCCTCACTTGATGGTTTCTTTAAGCCTGTTTTCTGCTTCTGTACACTCAGGTGTATCAGCTTCATGTTTGAATAGATTATTTGATTTGACATTTTGGTAACCAAGCAGTGAGAATAAACTCCACCTCCTCAATCTCTGTGAACTTTCCAACCTGAAGCATAGGTATTGCAAACAAGGTCCTAATGAGAGTATACATTACATATCTCTGTAACAGATCCTGGTTACATATCCGGTGGCAGAATGTGGTCAAGTAAAAGAGTACCAACCTGTTTGATATTGATTTTTTTTAAAGTTCTGAAATCTAATAATTTTAAAGAACACCTGTGTGGATTAAATATCTTCTGATCACTTTGTAAACTGTTTCATTCAGAACCAGATATGTCTTTTCTAAAATGTCACACCCCAGGCCAGTGCCTGAAGTGGCACCAGTTCACTTAGACTTGTTGGTTTAAATGCAGTGTGTGGATGGAGAGACTGTATTTACCCAGGGGGTTTCTTTTGCTTTCCTTTTTGTTCTCCTAATTCCTGTGTTCTGTGAGAGTCACTGAAATGATAACAGGGGATGGAGAGCTTTATAGTTCAAACAGTACTCTTATATCAGTTATACAACGAGCCTATCCCAGATGTGTTTATCTACGAATTTCATGTTGCTCAACTAACTCTAGATAAACAATTACAATCCCTTTTTTGGGAGATAATTTTACTAAGACAACTCCAACAAACTAATCTTTTGAGCAAAATGCTATGTAGAAGGTTTTTAAAATCAAAGTAAAATTTTAAAAAATTATCTTAAGATGCTTTTTATACTTTGACCAGCACAACTGGGATATGTCACCAAATTTTCATGTTTTAGATAAGAATTCACTAAACAGCTTTGACTTTCACTTAAATATCAAACCACTTTAAGGTTTTGAAATAGTATTTTTTTACTCAACAGGTTATACTTTAGTGTTGTATATTTTTTACTGTCAACGTTTTTCCCCCAGGTCAGTCCCCTGACTGCCCACCAGTGTGTATGTCACTGTGGGCGCACCCTAACACACTCGTTTTGTTAAGTTAAACACCCACTAGGATGCTGGTAAATTAAGTTGGCATCTCTGAATTTCTCTGCGGTCTGAGGCGTCCACCGTGACTGGTCTGTGGCGTTCGGGGGCAATGAAGCCTGTAGGATTTTCTCAGAGGTCAGGCTTGGGATTCTTACTGCCCTTTGGAAACTGCCCTGCTAAATCTGCTTTGAGTTAAATCCTCTTTTTGAAGTAAGCGGTCATAATTAGTTCTACTTAAGGGGGCTGGCAGTTTCCTGACCCCCAGGCTGGCTTTCCCATGGGCCACATGGCAAGGAAGGTCCTCCCTACAAAGACCTCAGACCGGGCCTGGCGCCTAGTTCCCGGGGGCCCAGGTGCTCTGGCAGCCTCTGCCGGGGAGCCTCTCGGCCTTCGCGGTGACACCTGCAGGGGAAGCGAGCTGCAGCTAATAAAGAAACAGCGTTTCTCGGCACTAGCTGGAGTCCCTGCCTAGACTGTTCCAAGTCCTTTGTTTGCTTCTTTGTTTTGCACTCCCTTTCCCTTCTCTGCAAAAGTCCTGTGTGTGTGTGTGTGTGTGTGTGTGTGTGTGTGTGTGTGTGTGTGTGAGAGAGAGAGAGAGAGAGAGAGAGAGAGAGAGCCAGCCAGAGCCAAGAATTTCCCTTCAAAACATTTAACTTTGTTTCTTCTGTGACCATGAGTAAAGGAAGGAAGTGACTTGAGATAAGCCGAAGTGGTTTGCTTCTTATAAGCACCCCTCTCCTCCCCTTCTCACACTGGGCTGTGACTCCGCAGTCTTTCTCCACCCCAGTCAGCTTGGCATTTGGTGGTGGTGGGATGATGGGGGAGGGGTCAGAGCCAGGGGACTCTACCGAAGGTAGTATCTAGGCTCCATTCTCTATAATTATATTGCTCTGTAAGGGGTTCTCACATCCAGAGAAATGGTTAAAGGTAACAAAAAAGAACCCAGGCATACAAGATCAGTAGCCGGTGTTGATAAGCAATCCAGATTCAGATAGTTGACGAAACCAGGAATCCAAGGCTCTGAGCATTGCAAAGGAATTCTGAGATCAGCCATTTCAGGTCCCTCATTCTGCAGGTGGAGAAATTGAGGCCCATAAAAGCAGGTCACTGGTCTAGCACTTTTATGCAAATGAGTCTTTTTGTGCAAAATGGCTTGTTTTATGTTTTCTTTGTGTGTGTGTGTGTGTGTGTGTGTGTGTGTGTGTGTGGCTCCCCACCTCCATGCTCTTATGTCCAAACTATGACACAACATCTTTTTTTAAAAATATATTTTATTGATTTTTTACAGAGAGGAAGGGAGATAGAGAGTCAGAAACATCGATGAGAGAGAAACATCAATCAGCTGCCTCCTGCACATCTCCCACTGGAGATGTGCCCACAACCCAGGTACATGCCCTTGCCCGGAATCGAACCCGGGACCTTTCAGTCCGCAGGCCGACGCTCTATCCACTGAGCCAAACCGGTTTCGGCAACACAACATCTTTAAAAGGCAGAATGATGGATATTGTCCTAACAGCGATATTAGGACCAGTGGTGTCTCTAGACCAGTGGTTCTCAACCTTCCTAATGCCGCGACCCTTTAATACAGTTCCTCATGTTGTGGTGAACCCCAACTTAAAATTATTTTCGTTGCTACTTCATAACTGTAATGTTGCTACTGTTATGAATTGTAATGTAAATATCTGATATGCAGGATGGTCCTAGGCGACCCCTGTGAAAGGGTCGTTCGACCCCCAAAGGGGTTGAGACCCACAGGTTGAGAACCGCTGCTCTAGACAGTCGAGATAGGAGAAGCTTTGAGATAGCATCTGTTGGAGAAGCAGCCTGGGGACTTGTTTTGAAGCCAATTATGACTAGGACGCACAGTGTTCTACTTCTGTTGCATTCTGCTTGGGGTAGTTTTGATGCAAGGCTGGTGATGGTTATGGGAAGGCTACATAAAGCCCTCCTCCAAGTACCTCCTTGTTATGGCCACTGAGCTGGACTATGCAAGGGTAAAAACTATAGAAGCAGAAATTATTTGTTACTTTCCAGGAGTTGTTTAATTCATCTTGAATAAAAATTCCACAAATTAAGTGCCTAAAATGGGCAACGTATTTTTCTGGGCTTCCTTTGTTCTAAGTCAACAGACTGTAATCATAATTTATTACCATCATTTGCTCCATATTTATGTTTATCAATAGTCATATTCCCAAATTAAAAGGAGAAAATAGCATGAAAAACTGCGATGGCTTAACTGGCATCCTATATAATAAAAGGCTAATATGCAAATCGACTGAATGGCCGAACAACTGGTTGCTATGACGTGCACTGACCACCAGGAGGCAGACACTCAACGCAGGACCTGCCCCCTGGTGGTCAGTGCGCTCCCATAAGGCTAGCGAGCGCAGTAGCAGTGGCAGGAGCCTCTCCTGCCTCCACGACAGCACTAAGGATGTCTGACTGAGAACTTAGGCCCGCTCCCTGCGAGGAGTGGAGCAGGCCTAAGCCATCAGTCGGACATCCCCTGAGGGCTCCTGGACTGCAAGAGGGCACAGGCCAGGCTGAGGACCGCCCCCCCCCCCCAAGTGCACAAATCTCATGCACTGGGCCTCTAGTTGTTAATAATAAAGATGAAAATATCCTTTATTGCATTAATTAAGATTGGGTAAAGAAAAGCTCTCTCTAAATGTTATATTCTGTTTGGTCCATATTTTAAGCCAACTTGATCTTTAAAGGCATAATCCTGGACGCATGAGATTACCTTTAGAGCTTATACTTTATTCCTTGTCTGAACTGCAAGACTTGTGATTTCAATCTTAAACTTCACTAGCACTACTTCAAGAATGTCAGAATAGAGCAAGCACAGTTACATCAAAAAATGGTCTTTAACTTAAATATTTGAGAGAAATGTATGTGTGTTTATGTGTGTAAATGCTATTAGAGAGTGCTGTCTAAATCTATAACTGTAGATATAGATTTTAAAGCTTTTGGATTCTATAGACTCAGCTGAAACTGCATAAATAATTACATCATCATATAATATTGCAGCAAGCCTTCCAAGTATAATGTGTGTGTGTGTGTGTGTGTGTGTGTGTGTATTTTAAGTACAAATCAGCATCTCAAGAGAAATTTCTGAACTTGGGAAGCAGAGAATACAGGAGCAGGAGCTTGAATGGAGGGGAAGCTTTCGAGCCCCATTTGGTATTGTTTAGGTCAGTGGGCAGGGGATTGGGTGTTTTCCTGGTGTCCTATGGGACAGGCTGAACTATTATTTTCCTGTGTAGGGGAATGACCAGTCAGACAGACCATGTGTTTGAAAACTGGCTCTAGTTGCCTGGGATCTTGGGAAATATCCTTGGCTCACTTTATAGAAAAAGATTCACATCTGTTTCCTGGGCATAATTTCCTGAAGTTTCTTGGATTTAGATGACTTATCTCTAAAATATGACAATGAAATTGATTTTTTCTTACTGGTAGCTTGAAAGATCACAATAAATCACTCTGTAGAAAAAGATTGTTGCTGATGTGTAAATGATCAAGTCTTATCAAGCAGAAAGTAATCAATAGGCAGAGCATATCAGCAGAAAACACTGAGCCCTCTCTCTCTGTGTTAGAGCTCGGCTAGATGGTGTTTAGTAGCAGAGTTAGCTCTTTTGTTGACCTCCCCAATATGCTAGACACATACACATCTTGCTTAATCATTGTACAGTAGAGAGGAAAGCAGACAGGTTACATTCCTTCCACCAAGGTCACTGCCAACAGTTAGTTGAAAGAATCAATGTTTGAACTGAGCTTCTCACAGTAAAAAATAATAATGATAATACATTTCTGCTTCTAAATTCTTATGTTCTGATTAAAACGAACACCTCATTTCCTTAATGCATGTCAGAAGAAAAGATATCTTGGAAAGTTAGTGACTTCTTGGACTGCACAACCATTCTGTTCAGGATTCAAAATCACAGACATGGTCATGAGATATGCCACCTACTATTGTTCGTGGAGTTCAGCAAGCCGGCTTTCCTTGTGGGTTCTTGTCCTACAGAGTTTGAAGAATAAATTCATGGACTAAAAGGCTTCTTTAGTGAAAATGTGGAAGTTTATTGGAAGCATATACAAACTCTGCTTGGGGAGGGGTTCCCAAAGGGGAAAGCCTGCTCTCTCTCTCTCTCTAAAATAAAAATCTAAATCTAAATCTTTTCTGAGTCGCTTTGTCTCCGGTTTATATATGCTGGTAGCTTCTTTGTCTGAACATGACCCTTTCTAATTGGACCTTTCCTTAATTTATGTCCCCCGTGTTTACCTAATTGGCCATTTTTCTGCAGAGAATCAGTTTCAACGTCCAAAGCCCACACGGTGCCCCCCTCTTTCTCTTCCCCTCACCTTGTAACATTCCTCTATCCTCCGTGAAAGTAAGATAAGCATTCTGGCATCTTGGAGCTATCTCTGCCCTTCACATATGCATTTGCCTCCCATGGACCCCCCTTTTCCCTAAAACTGCCTGTCCTGTCTCTAAAATTCCTTTCACTATCAGTATCCTACTGATAAAAAAAATTGCTGGGAATAAAGTTTTTTAAGAAAGGAGAGGGGTTAGAATCAAGGACTCGATCAAAGAAAGAATATGTTTTACAGTTGATCAAACTACACCTTTCAATTGCTCTTACCCTTGCAATGTACACTTCCTACTGGAAAATGTAATTGAAATGAAGGAGGCTGAGTTGGTGGCATTACCCCTATCACACAGCTTGGGTGTTTGTGTTGGGGGATGGGGTAGGTGGGAGTAATGTAAAAAAGGTGATGTTACATCTTACTTAAAGGGACCAGGCAATGACTGACTCAAGCACAGATTCCTAGGGTTGGATGTTTGGAGTTAAAGGAGAGTTGATCCTCCTAAAAGACCCAGGATATGAATATATCTACTATCAGTACTGTAGTACTAGGAGCATGTCACTCATCCTTAACTAGGCACTCTATGGATTAAATATGAATAAGCCCATGAAAAAAATGGCTTGAGGTTCATTTCACTAGATTCCCACCTGTACAAAAATGCTGGGTCTGAGGGAGATGTGATCTTTTCCCCAAGCTTCATAGTAACCTCATTCTCAAGGTCATTAAGTTAGCAGCCTTTCATCTAAGGCTCTGCAGTGTCTTAGTAATAGAACTTTAAAAGCTATGCCTAGGAAAACAGGTTATCTGATCAACAAAATGTGTTGATTAATCAAAGGTTATGATATGAATGAATTTACTTTTACTGTTATGGAAAATATTCCTCAGATGCATTTTACTTTCCTTAAACTGTTAAAAATATACCACAATATTCAGTTAAGTCATATTTGATGATTCAGCATCATGTAGTGATGCTATCTGCCGCCTGTACAACTTCAGAAGCTATTAGATTATATTTAAATCTAAATGTCAGTTATGGTTGCATTTTTATTATACATAAGGATGGTGAAGATGTTTTCTAGATCTTAGGCTTAACCTAGTTGAGAGTCTTAGTTAATTAGATTCAATGTATTTGGACTTTAAGAACAACAACAGAACCTGAACCAGGAAGGACTTTAATATTATACAGAGAGGTGGAATAATAATCAAAGAAAACTGGCCACAAGAAAAACATTGAAAAAGAGGGCTTGAGAGACAATGGGCAAGAAACACACTTTACTGTTAAAGATTTTAATATATAAGAAAGCCTCGGTCCTGTTATTTGATATCCCCTATTCTGGAAAAGTCTAGGGGAAGTGAGAATGGAAGATGGTATTTGGAATTTAAGTGAGAACCCAGTAGTGGGAGATGGTCAGGTTATTAGTCTCTCTATCTGATAGAGAACCAATCATTGAGTTGTTCTCTTTCAGGAAGATTTCAGGAAATTTCAGACAGTTCCTGAAACTCTAAGCACCTGATTCACTAAAGAGTAATCTTTGGAAAGAAACAGAGGAAGCTTCAATCATATAACTGTCATTCTTTTTGTCATATGACTCTGAAAATACTGGTCACAACCAGTTAGAGCAGATGTTGACACCTGTCATAGACAAAGTTCACAAAGGTCTCAATTCTAATGCTTCCAGGGCCAAGGCCCTAACCGAGTGAAGCAGATCCAACCTTTCAACACACATTGCATGCGTGGTAGGGACTGCTTGGCTGGAGAGAGCAAGCTCTGACTACCAAGAAAACTCACAATTCAGCCCAGGCTGATTGAACCCATTTTATTCTATTTTTTTCTGATATTTCAGTTACAGTTTATATTCAATATTATTTTATGTTAGTCTCATGTCTACAGCAAAGTGGTTAGACAATCACATACAAAATGATCCCCCAATAGTTCAAGTACCCAATTAGCACCGTGCATACTTGTCAAAATATTATTGACGGTATTCCCCAAGCTGTACTTTACATCCCTATCATTGTTTTGTAACTACCAATTCATACTTCTTAATTCCTTCACTTTTTTTTCACCCAGCCCCACCCCTCCCCCCCACACACACACACACCTCTCACCTCTGACAACTATCAGTCTGTTCTCTGTATCTATGAGTCTATTTCTATTTTGTTTGTTGGTTTACTTTGTTCTTTAGATTCCACATATAAGTGAAATCACATGGTATTTGTTTTTCTCTCTCTGACTTATTTCATTTAGCATAATCCCCTTTAGGTTCATCCATACTGTCACAAGTGGTAAGGTTTTATTCTTTTTTACAGCCGAGTAATATTCCATTCTATGTATGTACCACAACTTTTTTATCCACTCATCTATTGATGGCACTTGAGTTGCTCCCATATCTTGGCTACTGTAAATAATGCTGCCATGAACATAGGGGTGCATATATCCTTTCAAATTAGTGTTTTGGGTTTCTTCAGATATAAACCCAAAAGTGGAATGGTCTCTCCTCCTGGCTTCCAGATAGCCACCTTCTTGCTGTGTCTCATATAGCTTTTCCTCTACACATGTACATGGAGAGCTATTTTACAAGGCCTCTTCTTATAAAGCCTCAAATCCTATTGGATTAGAACTCACCCTTTATGACTTCATTTAACCATTACTACCTTCAAAAAGCTGTACCACCAAATACAGTCACATTGGAGGATTAGGTCTTTGACATATGAATTTGGGAGGACACAATTCAATCCATAGCCAAGGGCATGGCAAAACTTGTTATAAGGGTTCTCCCTCTGATAATTCAGGAGAAATAGAGTAAAAATTAGTATCGGATATGTTTTGACATAGCTTTAGTATCTTGTAACACTAAAAGTGTATTTAGACTTTCCCCATATCCCTAAAAGGCCATGGGAATAGATGGGACAGGACTGGACAAGAGGACAGAACTGTGACCCACTTGGATCAGCAACCTGAGCAAATTGATAGCTGAGACCAGAAATCACCATGTGCCTCTCAGAGGATGCCAGTGTGGAAGGATGATGACTAGATGACCTTCCACCCACCTTCCTGGTGGTCCGAGAACTTAGTTCCAACTCCAGGACTGGGGTTCTGAAGCCCTAAAATTAACTCAAGGATTTTGTCTTAACTCAAGATTCTTTAAGTTTACAAGTGGAACCGGACTTGATTGAGCTTACTCAGATTTAGCTAAGATAAAGTGGAATGGGAGTCTATAAGAGAAATTATAAGAGATACAGAAAAATGAAAATCATTGTGATCCCTGCACATATTGGTAAAATAATCCACATATGTATGTGCTAAGGAGGAATAAAGTGGTTTTGTGGCTTATCCCAGAGAACTGGTGGTGTGCTTACAATGTTTTGTGATCTTCAGAGCTAAGTCTAACCTCTTCAACTGCAGTTAACTCCTTCGTTAGGTTACTCTGCCGCTTGGTGCTGAACCCCCTCAAAATCTGTAACCTGAGACTATTGTTTTCTCAGTCTCCTGCATTTCATTTGAAGCCAGATAGCTCTGAATTCAAATTCTATCTCTGCCACTCACTGGTCTGGAACTTTGGACAGGTTATCTAATCCCTCAGGTTCCTGGTTTCTTTGACTATAGTAGAGGGATAACTGAGTACCTATCTCGTAGAGTAGTTTATGTTCATGAGTTAATGAATATAAACCCTTTCACAGGCACGGCATATAATACCTAAAATTGATCATTTCCTCTGCTAATCTGTGTATTATACACTAAGAAGAAAACTGCAAGCTTCACTAAATTACAATTTACATTTTATCAGACTAAGACATTTTTAAAAATGCAAAGTATTGAAAAAGTGAATTCTATTATAGTTGATATTGTATTTAGATTGTAGGTGGACTCAGAAAAACTGAAAAAACTACTACAAACAATTAGAAAATTCAATAAAGTGAGTTGTCAAGGTATAAAACTATATAGAATCGATATTTAAAAAATTAATAGTTTTCATATTTTAAATATAAAAATAATATAAACTATATTAAATATAAACTCTCACTCTATTAATCTATGAGTTTGATCCTAATAAGAATACCATTTTTTAAATATGGGAACTAAGTGAAGTGATTCTAAAGTTCATGTAAAAATATGAATATGTTTTCATAGTCAAATATGAAAAAGTATGAATAGTCATATTTTGAAAATAAAACGTAGTAGATATGTTTTCTACCAGAAACACAACTTACTTAAAAGTTACAGTAAGTAAAATGTTGTGGTGTTGGTATATGGATAGAAGATCAATAAAGTTGATAGAAATTCTGGAAATAGATTATAGTAGATATGGAAATTTAAAGTAGATATGGTGGTCCATCTCAGCTTAAAAAGTTGAGGCCCTTAGTAATGGCTATTATTATAGTTATTTTTATGTATAGTACAGATAATTTATTTGTAAACATGGGGGACAACTGGCCATATTTTAGTTAGCATCATTTCCCTCTGGTCTTATGTGGTTTCTACCATTTCAGGTGAACCATCAATATGGTAGTTGTGGTTTATGCTAAGGGAAGACTTAGCATTGACTTTTTAAGTTTCCAAAGGACTGAGAGGTCGATATAACAAAAATTATATTTGAAGAATAAAATATAACTATAAAATATATAGCTGGAAAATGATGACTTTCTATTTATAAAGCAATATTATGATTTTTAGACACATAAATTTTTATGGGAAGTAAATTGCATGATAACTATAAGCATCCTGTTGAAGAAAAACTACTGTGGTAACTTTGCGGAGGTCATAAATACTGCTATTTTATATAGTATTTCTATAATTTGCATATTCAAAAAATTTATAAATTAAAAAGAAGTGACACAACACATTTTATATCTTGAAAAGAATATAAGTTTAACCCAACTTGGACTAAAGCTAAAGTATTGTACCTTATAGTGTACCAAATTGAGGGGTTATTTTAATGCATGTATTTTTCACAGAAGTTATTGTGGGTTAAGTGGAGTCCAGATACAAATTCACTTCTTTAGACAGTCTAGTGCAGATTTACTTCATATTTCTTAGATAAAAAGTTGATTGTAATTGATATAGCATATGTATGCAAATAAAAGTTCATGCTTATTTTTATTGTTAACCAGAGAGCCCTCAGGAACTTGAGCAGATGGGAAGTTTTAGGAAACAATGAAAATCATTAGGAAATAACAAGCCGGAATCATCTGGAAATAATGGTACTTCAACAGGCAAATTTTAAGTCAATAATTTCAGCCTCAGTGTCTACCCAATGAAATACAGTGAACAACTAGTGCCTTGTACTGACAAATTACTTTTTTTTATTCTTTCTGATTTATCAATACACTGATACTATGAATCATGATCCAGGCAATTGTAATGCCAGGCAGTTGATCAATGCTGACCGGCACTCTGTATGCCAGAAAAAACAAAATCAAAAGTATCCTACATCTTTAAAAAAAATTAATTGAAGCATTAGTGAGATGTATAAGTTCCATAGAAAACAACTGAATTCAGTTTGCAAAAAAAAACTGGATTAAGAATGAAAATTTCCAACAACTGATTAAGAGTTTTTGTTTCCCAAATTCCACACTAGTTGAGTCAAGCTTTTAATTGAGCTGATGGGTTGTTTCAGCATCATGGACAAAATTAGGTATTCAAAAGTAATAAGTGAGATTATTCTTCTGAAATGAAAAAGTTTGGGAATGCTGCCCTAAATTGGCAGCCGTTTGTTATCACAATAAATACCAGGCAAATGTTTTTGCACAAATTCAAACACCAAGAAAGAGTTAAGACGGGAAACTGCTGGAAAAATGTGTTGTCTCTTACCACCATAGAGAATAACTCCATTACTCTGATATTTCCAGGATGGAAGAAGGTACTCAGATTAGCATTACAAATCCTGGACTCCAGGGAAGGACTTGGAATTGGGGAGGTGGTGTTTTCAGTGTTTGGAGGTTGCTCCTTTCTGGCTCCTTGACTGAGTGAACACTCTCTTCCAAGAATGCTTGTGTTTGGAAAGTACTTCATGCTTGTGGTGGTGAAAAGTTTGAACAGAAAAGATTAATCAAAGTTTGGGTCTTTCATGCTCAATGCATAACATATTCAGCTCTTGAATGTGAATTCTTAGCCAAGAAACTATTCAAATAATATTCAGGGGCTGAAATGTGAGCTTTAACTGCAAACAAACTAGAGGTCAATTTTACTTAATCTTCACTTATTCCTCTGAAGTTCAGAAATGCTATGCCTTAATGATTTTTTTTCTTTCTTTTTTTTTTTGCACAGCTCCTAATATCCTATGAGTTTACTGAAAATTACTTTTATTTATTTTATTTTTTAAATGCTTAAGGAAGTACAAGTCTGATCTGAAATATAAAGGAAATTGGTGAACTGTGGCTGCTCCACATCCATTGTGCTGTTAGAAGATGGTTAGAATGCTTTGGTCTACCTAGTCTTTGTCATTTGTTACAATGTCACCAAATCTTTGTATTCTAACTATCGAAGTGGTCTTACTGTGCCCACTTGTCTACACCCACTATCTGTCCCTCCAGTACTTTCTGATTTTCTCAGCTTTCCAGTGCTCACAGATTTGCCTGACTTCTGGAATTTTTAACAGTTGAGAAATTCTGGCTTATATTACTCCCAAGGAAGGAGGCATAATTGTGTGAAGAACTACTGCCCAGACTTACTCCACCATTACCAAACCCTCAGGGAAATCCTGGAGGAACAGTCTCCTGCCCCAAGTAAGGAATGCAAGTACAGTGGTTCCAGCATATCCTATGCTTTTCTCCTCCTTGCTTGTCTATTCCAGACCACCATAATGCATCCACTTCACACAGTTATGGAACATAACCATTTTTGCTGCAAAAAAATGTCTTCTGAGATTAAAGCACATTGAATTGGCAACATCAGTAATCACCCACATATTGAGAAACTTCCCTCTCACCATATGCTAAACAAGATCTTTCTTAGAAGTCTTCAGGAAACATGTCCTTTTTATCTCCTCTTTTCCTGATCAATTTGAATAAGGAGAAATTGTGAGAAGACTTGATTTTAAGAGCCACTTGTTCAGATCATGATGTCCTAGATGCTCGTAGGATGATGGGAGCCTGGACACTCTGGATCCAGCACTCTATGATTGTCTTAGAAGAACCTCACCAACAGTGGGTTTAGGACTTGGCCTTGTGACCTGTTATCACAATAATACTTTCCAGGTGCATAATATTACATTGGAGTACACATTTCAGATAATAAAAGCTAAAAAGTTTGAGAGAAGAGCCTCCATTTGGTTGTATGCCATTCATAGAAAAGAAAATTATGTATACTTTAAAAATATTTATTTAGCTCATTGAGTAAATAGTAATTGAGTGAGTGTCCATACTTGACCAGCTCATGAGATGTTTAATGGGTTTCTCAAACTAATGTGTCCAAAACAGAACTCATGGTTACTTCCTGTAAATCTATACCTCTCAGTTGTGCCTATCTCAATTAATGGTACTTCTATCTAATTACTCAAAAGACCATCAATCACCCTTAATTCTTATCTTTCTCTCAACTTTCCAAATGTAACCACCAGTAAGTTGTATTGATTCTGCTTTTAAATTACATCTGGAATTTGTCCATTTTTCTCCAGAACCATTGCCACTGCCCTTGTCCAAGATAAAATCTTATCCAAGCTACCATCACATTGCTTGTCTGGGCTACTACGATAACTTTCTTTAGACATCTTGTTTCCACTCTTGTTCTCTCTGTCGCCAAGTACAGTCTGTACATTTTAAGTCATGTAATCAGATCCTTCAGAATAAAATCCAACTCCTTACCACGGTGTGGCAAATTGGGCTAAGTCAACGTGCTGTTTTCCAATTGTCATCTCTTATTGGAAGATATTGATAATTCATGAAAAATGATGTGTCATGATGAAAACAAGTCTCCCTGAATTTTGCCACACATACAGTTATGAGTTAAGCAGTACTTGTAGACTTGATGAAGCCTGTCCTTTAGACATGCTGACAAGCTCCCAGCATGAAAGGTTCAATCTGGCAGGTGCAGCAACATTCTAGCTTCAGGATCAGCTGATTTTCTGGTTAAATCAGGTGATAGAATTCACTGCTAACTTCGGGGGACAAAGAACCAAATGGAGGCCTGGGTCTAGAGCAGTGGTTGGCAAACTCATTAGTCAACAGAGCCAAATATCAACAGTACAACAATTGAAATTTCTTTGGAGAGCCAAATTTTTGAAACTTAAACCTATATAGGTAGGTACATTGTTATTAATTAATTAGGGTACTCCTAAGCTGGCCTTTGCTAAAAACGCCCTCAATCTGATTGAGGTACGTTCGCTGAGGTCGACCCCTTCCAACTCTCCCATCCACACTCATCTTGTATACTTGTTTCGTCTATCTCCTTTCCGAAAACCGACTTTTGCGCATGGGCCACGAAGTTTCAATCGCACTGTACGTGCGCACCCGCACGTGGTATTTTGTGGAAGAGCCACACTCAAGGGGCCAAAGAGCCACATGTGGCTGCTGACCACTGATCTAGAGCAATACTCCTAAGGACATCAGGCTGCTGGGCTTACCAGGTTATTATATCTAATTTTTACAGAAATGGAGGTGCCATATGTTTTTAATCACCAATAAAAATCTGATTTTTAACATTCCTTATGCTAATTAGAAGAACTTCTAGTCCTTGTATTTTGTCAGAGCTACTTCTGGATTATATACTCCTGAAAAGGATACTTCAAATGTTAGCGAAGTACCCCTGCCAGTCATTCGAATGGACCTTGCATCTCTCTTCCTTTGCTCTTCATGCTCTGGTCACACAGGCCTTCTTTCCGTATTCCCACTTCAGGGCCTTTGTACTTGCTCCCCCTTCCTGTTCTTTGCATGGTTGGTTTCTTTGATTCTTTGTATTCAAGTGCCACTGTTTAGAAAAAGCCTTTAAGGACACTTCCTTTGAAAACATTCTTGCTCCCATTTCTAAGGGCTCCTATCACTAGAATGTAAACTCCAACAGGATAGGGACCTTGTCAGTCTTGTTCACACCTTATCCCCAGTGCCTAATACAATGCCTGCTCCTTGGGGGGCAGCCAATTAGGAATGCGTGAATAGAATGCAGCAATCTTCAGGGAAATGTAAATCAAAACCACAATCTCACCTCCCACCTGTTAGATTGGCTATAGTCAAAAAGACAAGAAATAATAACAGTTGGCAGGAATGTGGAGAAAAGGGAACACTGGTGCACTGTTGGTGGGAATGTAAATTGGTTTAGCCTTTATGGAAAACAGTATGGAGGTTCCTCAAAAAATTAAAAATGATTCAGTAACCCCATTTTTTGGAATATGTCCAAAGGAAGTGATATCAAGATATCAAAGAGATATCTGTTGCAGCATTATTCATTATAGCCAAGATATGGAAACAATCTAAGTGTCCATCAGTGGATAAAGATGTGGTATATGTATACAATGGAATATTATTCAGCCATGAGAAAGAAGGAAAGTTGCCATTTGCAACAGCATGGATGGACCTTGAGGGCATTATTTTAAGTGAGAAAAACCAGACAGAGAAAGACAAATACTGCATGGTATCACTTACATGTGGAATCTAAAAAAACACAAAGTCAAACTCATAGAAACAGAAATTAGAAAAGTAGTTGTTGCCAGGAGTTGGGGAATAGAGAGAAAATAATAAAATACAAACTTTTAGCCATAAGATGAATAAGGCCTGAGGATCTAATGTGAACCATGGTGACTACAGTTGATAACACTGTATTGGATAATTGAAATGTATTAAGGGACTAGAACTTAAGGTGAGATGATGTGTTACTTAACTAGATGGGGGCGGGGGTCCTTTCTCAATGTATATCAAGTCACTACAGTGTATACTTTAAGTACTTTTTTTACAATTTTATTTGTCAATTATACCTCAATAAGGCTGAAATTTTAAAAAAGAGTGAATAGAACAGGGGTCCTCAAACTTTTTAAACAGGGGGCCAGTTCACTGTCCCTCAGACCGTTGGAGGGCAGGACTATAGTTTAAAAAAAAACTATGAACAAATTTCTATGCACACTGCTCATATCTTATTTTGAAGTAAAAAAACAAAACGGGAACAAATACAATATTTGTATTTGCATGTGGCCCGCGGGCCGTAGTTTGAGGACCCCTGGAATAGAAGATACCTTCTGAAGACAGAAAGACACAAAGATTTGGTCTCTGCCCTTCTAATAGTTGGGACATTTCTAGTTACCGTGACTCTAAGGAGGATTCTATCACCCATTTAAACATCTTCTCTAGGTTCCAAGAAGCTCCTAATAAGTAATGTCAGTTATCTAAGGAGTCTTAACTAATTATGCTAAGCGCAGCTATTTTAAGAGGGTCTTAATAGAAGGGCCTTGTTAATTTTGAACATAATTATTTAGTGATATTAAGCAGGAAACAAAAATACACATCTGTGACTGACATGGCATTTGTTTTAAAGAATTTTCAAAGGTGATAAAACATTTCCTCTTGCTATTATCATTTGTCTTTAAATATTGATTTGATATGGTTTTGAACATAACCAGTGCCTTCCTGGGACGCTAACTCAAGCTTGAAGCACCAGAAACAGCTTGCATGCAATATGCCACTGATAATCAATCCTGATCCCCAACCCCAAACCATTCTCTCTCTTTTTTTAATTGTTTAGAGTATTACATATGTCTCCTTTTCCCCCCGCCGATTGATGCCACTCCCGCCCCCTCAGGACCAGCCCCCACCACCCCAGTGTCCGTGTCCATTGGTTCCATTCTCTTTTTTAACATGGGTTTTTAGTCGGTGTCAAAATTAGGCCACAAATTTGTATTATTGTAAAGTGTCAACCATCATCAAAATGAATAAATTGTGCACAAATATATTAATTATTTCTTGTGGGCCCACAATGTCAGTCTGTGGCCTTGA
Source organism: Myotis lucifugus (assembly GCF_000147115.1). Lineage (NCBI taxonomy): Eukaryota > Metazoa > Chordata > Mammalia > Chiroptera > Vespertilionidae > Myotis > Myotis lucifugus. Next base: position 5,861,125 of record NW_005871107.1, on the reverse strand, counting down.
CTTGCTAACTATGCTAACTAACGATGCTAACTATCAATGCTAATTATGCTTAGTAACTATGCTAGCAAACAATACTGACTACACTAGCTAGGGTAACTTATAGTAACTATGCTAATAAACAATATTAATAAATAATGCTAACTATGCTAACTATACCAATACTAACTATACAAACTGTACTAACAATGCTAACTAATAATACTAATAAACAATGCTAACTATACTAACTATACCAATACTAACAGTGCTAACTAAAAAATATTAAAAGAGCATAGAAAATATTTAAAAATGAGAACAGAACAAATAAAACTTGAGAAAAAGAAAATTTTAAATGTGAGAAAAAAAGAGAAAAATGAGAAGAGAGAACAATAAGAAAAAAAGGAAATAGTAAAAGAAACACACAAGAAGAAAATTAAAGAGAGTAAAGAAATAAGAAAAAAAATAAAATGGGGGGAGGGGGGCGGTGGAAGAAAACAAGCTAATGAGTCCAAATCCAACAGGTCACCACAAGTCAGCTTCCTGAGCTATAAAGGACAACAACCTCACCCAGCCGGGCCTTACACAGGAGTTATTTGTAATGGGACCTTATGCGGTCCTAGCAAGAAATGTACCAGTCTCGGCTGGGGTCGAACCACAATCAATGGTTTTTCTCACTTTTTGGTCTTAAGACCTCTTACTCTAAAAAATAGAAGGACCCCCATAGAGCTTTTTGTTTATGTGGAATATGAAAGATTGATATTTACTTTATTATAAATAAATAAAAAACACACACTTTTAGGAAAGAAATCTAGGTAAAAAAAATTTTTTTAAAGACACAGTACTCTTCAGCTAAAGGGCACTTACCATTCTGTAGCCCACAATGTATGTTTTCATTTAGATAACACATAAATTAACCATCACAGTGCTTGAACCGTGAATCCCTTCCTGTTGGCTGAATCATAGATGAGGAGTGGGCTCCCTATTAAAATTCCAGCATGTGCTGAATACAACTGTGTAGGAGTGAGGCCCATTTGACATTTTCTGCGTATCTTTTTTTTAAATTATCTCATTCTTTGTCCTCAACTTCAGCCTTCTCCCCAGTGCATTTGCCTCAGTATAGAGCATAATTCCTGTTCATTTGCTTTGCTTCTTAAGAGCTGCCTTCCCTTCCAGTCCTGGGCAGCTCCACCCCTTTTCACAGACCAAAGTAAATCTGCACAACAATGAACCATATAAGGGAGGAATGACATCATCAGTTATTGGTCCCAAGCTGTTTTGCACAACATTCACCTTTCATTGTTGTGATGACAGGGCTGGAATGTGACGGTTAATTCCCTGTGGAGTAGGGGGCTGAGCAGGGCCTGCTGCTGTTGAACAGACTTCAGTAGCCCCCTTATAAAAAACAAAAACAAAAACAAAAGCTACCATGCTTCCTAGTAATAAGGTAAGGAAGTCAAGATCTGCTTTGATTTAAGCAACTGTTGGTTTCTCTAGTCCTTGCGCATTTCATTTGTTAATAGGCTTACTTGGCAGTCAACTCATTTCTAAGTGTTGCTGCAAAGAGCATCGTGGAATCTGGTTTGGACATTTGCAGAGCCTTGACTAATCTGACAGGGGCTGTGAGAACTCGACAGTCTCTCAGTTTTAGGCTATAGGTTTTACTGAGTGGCTGGTGACAGCCCTTGAAAGTGATCAGCTTGTTCTGACTTTACTTGACATCTCAGAATCCTTGCTTGGAACTGACCAAGATGCACCTTGTGGTGGGAGGCATGCTCCTGTTCTTCTCTAGAGGTGAAAAGTAATTCTACAGAAACTTGGGTAGTTTGTATAAATAAGAACGGAAAAAGTTCTTATCTTGCTGCTGTCAGTTCTACTAATGTGTTTGGAAGGCTTTTAACAAAGCAGCCTTCCGTGGACTGGAAATGTATCTTCTACTTTATGATTACGTGATGATCAACAACGAATGTGAAGTGAAAAATACTCTTGTTAAGGTTTTCTTTGTTGTTGTGTGGATTTGCTGCAGATCTCTTTGCATATGTGGAGAAGGCTTGTAAAAGTTGGCGATGAATTAGAATGCATAGAGATCCAAAGAAAGCCGCATTTGTTCTGAAACAGTGTGGCAGTGATGAAGAAGAAAGCAGAGAGTAGGTTTGATTTCAAAGTGAGAGTGGGATTTGAGTTTGGACTCCAACAATCGTGCAAAAAGTTCAACTTTAGTAATTTTTCAAAATGCCGTAAAAACACTGTCTGAATTCAGCAGGGTGTATCAAAAACAAATAGCTTGCATTTAGCGCTCAGTAGAGCTGGAGGATAGTTTCTTTCACAAAGGAACTTCACTTGGCCAACACCAAATTTTTAGAGCGTGATTTTAGATTCACATGACCTGTTTTGTAGAAATTTGGACAAAAAAGCAGATGGTATGGTTTTTATTTGTGTAGACTTAATGTTGTGTAGCATTGATTGTTTTGTCTCTGTTTAAACGACGAAAATCTTGAGTTCAACTGTGATGAACATCATGTGACTGGATGAACTTCTGTTTACTGTAAAACTAAATATCCTTGCCGCAGCAGAAGGGCACTCACATGTCCCTCCCCCCCTCTAGATGAACAATAGTCAGGATCAATACAAAATTAAGTTACGGGTTTTGGAGTTTTGTTTATTATTTTGACGTTTTATTTTTAGCATTAGATTTAAAGTTGTTCCCAAACTGGGTAAAATAATCATTAGATAAATGCTAACATAATTTTAAAGGTATATAGTGACGTTTCATGTATGCTTATATATAAAAGTTTTTTAAAGGCCGTTAGATATAATAGCAATAGATTCTATTGCCATTTTTAAAGAGGGAGAGGGTTATTTTTCTGAGTAAATAAATGCACTAATATCAGTGATTTATGTACTGAAGCTAATTTGCGACTTATTTCATGTCTCTATTATTTTAAACAAATGTTATTTATGAAAACAAATTTGACCAAGAGACAAATGAGCTTAATAGCATCTTGACAAAAGACTTTAGAAAAGGATATATTTTCATATTGTGAGTCCCCATCCTATAGAAGTTTAAAATATGACTTTTGTCCAGCACTCAATAAATGCATGTTTCCCGAGTAAAGGTATAAATTTATACCTTTGTGGATTGTTTCTACTTGCTTGAATAGTCTCAGGAAATCTGATTCATGATCCCAGCTCCTCCTCTCATGTTCTGTGTGACAAGTGCAGCCACAGAAGAGAGGCCTCTCTCTATATGTGTGTGGAAGGACACCCTCACACTGTTGCAGGGACCTAACAACCCACCTGCCTCAAATATCCTCCCTGCTCCATGGCTTCCCTAGTGAAACACCACCCCCCCCCCTCTATTTAGCTTATTGAGAGAGAGAGAGAGAGAGAGAGAGAGAGAGAGAGAGAGAGACCCCAGGGATAATGCACAGGTGTTAACCAGATAATCGGGTGTGATGAACCTGGGTGACACATTCTTTGGGATTGGGATAGGAAGGTCTCTGGGTTAGAGTGAGGGAAGCAAATGCCCAAGCCACCCATTTAGGTGGCAAATTTATCTGGTTCCTGGCTTTTTCTGTTCCTCATGAAAATTGTTAAGGAAATTTATTCACCTGGCTAATTCTTTATAAACAACATAAAAAAGAATATTTTCTTTCTACTGTTTTTAAAAATATTGCATCTGATCAATCTGAGAGTGTTTGGAAAGTACTTTGGACAACTTAGAAATATGAAAACACAATAAAAGGTGTATTATTGTGCATAGAAACTACTCATCCATGCCCACAAGATAAACATTTTCGTGTTTCAAGAATAAAATGTTATTTTCCATTACACCAGTAGATGCACTTCCCTCCCTATATTTTGAAGAATTTATTCTCATCATTGGAAAAATATACAAATTGGCAGTAAGTTTCAATTTAGGATTATTATTAATAGTAGTATCTAACACTTATTAAGTACTTAGCCCTGTACATATAATTCATGTGATTCTGACTATGACCCTGGGGATAGATACTTTATCATTATCCCACTTTTGCAGAAGAAAAAACTGAGGAAGAGAGAAATTAAGAAACTTTCCCAGTGAGTAGGTGCAGAACTGGACAAATCAGAGAGCCTGTCTCTAGCACCTACTTTGAATTACTACACTGAACACTGAGGGATAAATTCGAAATGACATGTGTCAAAAATATACATATATTTTCTGCCAATGAAAATTATTGGTATGATGTAGTTACTAGAGATTAGTTTTCTACACAGATTATTAGATATGATTTTATATTTGATCCTGGACTGTGAGTCATCTGTTTATTTACCCCCTGAATATTCCCATTCAGCTTTTAGTACTTGTGATCTTTTTCCTTTAGCAACCAGAAATGTTCTAGCTCTAAAAAACCTACAGTGCAAAATGAAAAAGGTAGAGAGCCAGGGTTCAGGATCGTTGCCATGGGAACCAAAGCAAGGCCCTTTCCTGCTGCCCAGCCTTAAAGTGGGGACAGGGGAAACCTTGGGTTTGGTCTGAGGGAGAGGAGGAACACCATCTTGCCTCTCATTCTCTCTTCAGCGTCACATGTATTCTTGTTTCTGCTCCTCACCATAGCAGTTCTTTTTCCTCAGCTCCTCATTGACCCACTCTCAACCATCACTATCTGTGTTTCCTCTCTTCTTAGGAGAAATCATGATGCATATAAAGTTGTGTGTTGGGTGTAGAGAAGGGAAGTGGTTCTGAGCCCTGAAATTTACATATTGCATGATCTATTCAGGGTTACAGCAAAAACTCAAGGTGACTCAAATGGGGTGCTTTGACATCTTTATATATGTGTGGTTGGAGGGTCAGGAAGCTGAGAGACACTGCAGTTCCATAGAGCCCTAGTAATTGGTGTTAGGGTGGTGGGGGTGGAGTGTGGGGCTGTGTACTTCTTACTACCTATTAACTTGGGGAGAGGGAGTAGTTACCAGAACTCTCAGGAGTAGCTGTAGCCCTGTATAGGAGAGGGCTGCCTAACAGGAAGTATGGCCCTTAGTAGAGGAAGGAAAACCTTAATAGAGGAATGAAACCAAATATCCAGGACTCAGGAGGGAATCAATACCCCACTCTCCAATCTCCTATCAGTGCCTGCTATTGATTAAACCAGTGGTTCTCAACCTTCCTAATGCCGCGACCCTTTAATACAATTCCTCATGTTGTGGTGACCCCCAACCATAAAATTATTTTCGTTGCTACTTCATAACTGTAATTTTGCTACTGTTATGAATCGTAATGTAAATATCTGATATGCAGGATGTATTTAGGCGACCCCTGTGAAAGGGTCCTTCGACCCCCAGGTTGAGAACCGCTGGATTAAACCAAACTGGAAGCTAGAGGACCTTGCTAAATACAATGCCTAGAGGTCAGCCTCCTGGAGCAGAGAACAAAATTGGGATGGTGGAGAGAGAAACTGGAGAGGTAAGGGAAACCATTTGGGAACAAACATTGCAAAAGCCTTGAGCAACTACTTGTTCTATTTACATCCCCATACTTGGTTGTCCCTTGGTAGACTATATTTAAAGCATAAATGGCACTTTTTATATAATGTTGCAATTTATTTTTTTATTCTGAGTACCTAATACCCTATCTGACAATGCGGGGGGGGGGGGGGCGGTGGTATTCGACCTATTTTTGTTGAATTATTGAGTGACTTAATGTGTCATGATCATAGTCCTGTATGAGTCAGGGAGCTTCATACTAGAGTGTGTGATCACAGAACTCCTTCTCAAACAATGATTCTCAAATAGGTGTCTCCTGATGGGCAGCAAGCTATCAGAAAAAAATCATTGTTTCTATGGTTTTAGGAGCAAATGACAAACAATTCCTTAGACTTTGATTACTATGACTAAGAGCTATTTACTAGTAATTTACTAAGTGATGTCTTTTTAAATGTGGCATTTGTTATTTTATATCAGCATGTTCCTAGTTTTTCTTAAAGATGAATTCAGTATTTTACTGTGGCATCTGGCTGCTACCAAATGTTGGCAAACACTTACTGAGCATGTGCTCACCTGGCAATAGAAAATCCTATAATCTTCAAGAAGAAAATTTGTTATCTACCATATGATTTTCATGGTTTTCAGTTGCTGCCATCTGTGACTTTAAAGATAGATTAGTATTGTTTAAACTTAAAAATCAGTTGTTTGTTGTGGATTATTGGGTTAAGCCACAGAGGGTCTACAATGAATATCCTTGGTTTATAATTTTCAACAACTGGACTTCAAAGTACATCATTAGTGTGCCTATTTTAGAGCAGAAACATATCTAATCCCCTCAAAATCTGATGAAGACTAAACTTTCATTTGTGATAATTTGCCTGGGATGTGTGTGTGTATGTGCTTGTGCTATTTCAATTACTTGGATTATAGTATCAAAGTAAATGTAATAAGATTGCTAGATTATTTTAAAATTTATAGGCTATAGCAGTGGTTCCCAAACTTATTTGGCCTACCGCCCCCTTTCCAGAAAAAATATTACTCAGCGCCCCCTGGAAATTAATTTTTTTTAAATTTTAATAGCAATTAAACAGAAAGATATATGTATTAATGTTTCTACCTTTTTCATAAAATATAGTAAAGAAAGGTGTAAATTAGAAACATTGAAGTTTGAAATTATGAAACTATTTATTGAACTCAGAATAGAAAGGTAATACAAAAAAAGTTAAAACAAATGCACCTGTGGCCATCACCGCCCCCCTGGATCGCTGCAGCGCCCACCAGGGGGCAGTAGTGCCCACTTTGGGAATCACTGGGCTATAGTATTATAATATACTAGTGGCCCGGTGCACAAAATTCATGCATGGGGGGGAGGGTGTCCTTCAGCCCGGCCTGCACCTTCTCCAATCTGGGACCCCTCGGGGGATATCCGACTGCCGGTTTAGGCCCGTGGGATTGGGCCTAAACCGGCAGTCGGACATCCCTCTCACAATCCGGGACTACTGGCTCCTAACCGCTCACCTGCCTGCCTACCTGATCACCCCTAACCACTCTGCCTGCTGGCATGATCGCCCCCAACTGCCCTCCCCATGCCAGCCTGCTCGCCCCCAACTGCCCTCCCCTGCCGGCCTGATCGCCCCTAACCACCTCTGCCCCGCCACCATGGCTTTGTCTGGAAGGACGTCCAAAAGGTCTCCTGGAAGGTCTCCCAGTCTAATTAGCATATTACCCTTTTATTAGTATAGATAATCATGTGTTTAACTGTAGGGTCTTCTCTTATGAAGTAAAAGCAGTTCATAAAAGCTGCTGGCAAAAAGTTTCCTGATTTTATTTTATTCTCTTTCAGTTTTTATCACCAAGTTCTTTTTCGTTGTGAGAATAGGTGATATAGATCTCCACCCCACTACACTGGAGCAGGGTCAAAATGTTTGAAATCAGACACTCTGTAATACTGCTCAAAAGTTTGTATCTATTATGAAGGATCCACTCTTTTTTTATATACATAAAATGATTATCTAGCATTCAGTGCTCAGGCTGGGACTAGGGTGAGGCAAATGAGGCTCTTATCTTGGACACAAAATTTAAGCAGATTCAAAAAATCTCACTAATCAAGATATACAATATTATAATGCAATATTTAAAAAAATAAAAGTTAGTGCAGAAACCCCATAATGGACAAAACATGAAAATTTCAAATGAGAATGGGATCTTACTCTGCATCTGCACGACCCGGCCTTATCCACTGCACCCTAATCCCAGCCCTGTGCAGTACATTGGGGATATTGGGTTAATTCTGGATAATTATTATGATAGTCTCCATCTTGAGGAACTGAGGTGATTTATGAAAAAGTAACACTTCTTTCTGAATCATTTGGTGAATCCATGTCCTGTCATGTTACCAAGCTGCTTAGCTCTGCCCTATGCTCTAGTTGGGAAAAAATGCATTGTGATTCAAAACTTCTAACTGCATGCAAGCTTGACTCTTTTCAGGTTCATTCATCTTTAATTACTATCATACCCTTGCTAGTTTTTACCTGCCTTTTCTCTTGAAAGACAGTGAAGCAGGCATACACATAGGGAGAGTTGAAGAAGAATAAATATAGTGAAAGAGAAGGGAAATAATGAGAAGGGATATTAGCATGGTCTGGCTAAGAAACAAACCTAGGCGTCCTTTAAGATGACGTCAGTGAGAGTTTCCAAATGAGACCGAGATGGTGACAAGTGGCAACATCTAAAGGAAGCAGAGAGAAAATTGCTGCTCTGGGGCTAATGCTGACAAATTTGGAGAAATGATTGAAGAAATGGGAGTGTCAGGAACATTGGGTAAAGAACCTATGACTCTTACATGGTTTACTTTTCAAGGAAGAGAAGTGAGAATGAATAGAAGTGTGGCCCTGATTGACAACTGTTCTAGAGAAGGTGTTTATCTCAAGGGTGGTAACCGGGATAAGGTTAAAGAGACCCTCACTTCCCCTGTTCCCCAACAAAAAATTGTCCTTATACTCTAAAAGGAAAGGTAGATGAACAAATATCTGTGGAACAGAACAGTGTGAAGATGCCTGTCCTAGGATAAATTTGACAAAGCATCAAATCAATCCCAATGGGGAAGAAAAACATCTCTAACAAGCTTAATTTCATAAACATGGAAAGGAACGAAAGAATCACCCACAATCACAGACAAATGTGAGACTCAGGTGGCACTGTAAGGAAAGTAAAAATATCAGCAGACACAAAAGTTCCTGAGACTTGGGGGGTAGAGAGGGTAGAGAGAGTGGGGAGAGAAGCTAAAGATTACAAAAGACTTTATAATGGAAAACTTCAAACAGTTACAAAAATAAAAGAGAATAGGCCCTGGCCAGCATGCTCAGTAGTTAGAGCACTGGCCTGCAAACTGGAGGGTCGTGGGTTTGATTCCTGGCCAAGGGCACGTACCTGGGTTGCATGTTTGATCCCCAGCCCAGGTCAGGGTACAGGAGGCAACCAATCAATCTGTATCTTTCACATTGATGTTTCTCTCTCTCTCTCTCTCTCTCTCTTCCTTCCCCCTCTAAAAAACAAAATCAATGGGGAAAATATCCTGCATTGAGAATTAACAACAAAAATTAAGAAAATAGTATAATGAACCCTCATATAATGAACCATCACTTAATTTTTATAATTAATCAATTCATGACCAGTCTGATTTCACCTGTCCCCACTCCCCTGGATTATTTTGATATAAATTCCATACATATAATTTTATTCAGAAATATTTCAATATGTATTTCTAAAAAATAAGGATTTTAAAAATATATTACCAAATTCTTTATCACACCTAAAATTTAATAATAATTTTTAACATAATTTTTCCAACTGTCTCATTTAAAAAATATTTGAATAAGAATCCAAATAGATTATAGTTGGTAGATATGTTTTCTAAATTTCTTTTAGTCTAATTTTTCCTCCCCCACTCTTTTTTCTTGCAGTCTATTTATTGGGAAAAACCACACAACTAGTTTTCTTTTTTATCCTATATAGTTCCCCACATTTTGTGGGGGTTTTTTTCTGATTGTGTCATCACAATGTCATTTAGTATGTTTCTTGCCCTTGTCTTTCTTATAAAGTAGTAATTAGTTATAGGAGCTTGATCTGGTTTTGGTTTAATTTTTTTGGTAAGACTATTTCTTGGGTGGAAGTATGTAATATGTATACAATGTCTGGCTATTTCTCTTTTGGGAGACATTGCCTATATGCATTAGTATTTCATTGGGGACTGTACAATGGTAGTATTCAATATTTACATTTTTATTTATTATAGTGGCATTCTATGATTATTTATAAACTGGGCTATTTCAAAAAAAACCCAAAGAGCTTTAAAGTTAAGTGGGAATATGCTGATCTCATATATATATCTATATGATTTCAACTATATATAAAAGGTTAAAATGTTGATCCTGCCCTATCTCTTTATTGTATCTATTTTCCTATATCTCCTCCCTTTAACAGTTAAGATCTCAAATAATTAGTCTAAGATATTTGTCTCCATTTTTTTTCTCTTGGGTTTTTGTCAGCTAAAGCTTTAATCTGTATATTGTTCCCTAACTCCACTGAAATTACTCATAATGACGGACTGATGATATACATACTGACAAGTCCAATAGAAAAAAAAGTTTTTAAAATTTGAATCTAAGTGAAAACAATGGATATTTTTCTGATCGCTCACCTGATCACTCCAGAGTGTTTGGCATCAGGGACCCTGCCTGTTCCTTATGCTTCTCTCTGCCCTCTTGGCGTCTGGAATGAATACACTGTTGCTTGTCTCTCTGGCTATCCCTGCTCAGGCTCTCTCATTGAGTTCTCTGTGTTTTTTCATCTCATATCTTTTTTCTGTTCTTACTCCTTTTCCTCCCTATGTCTACACATCTCCTACTTACCTCTTCCTTTCTTGTGGCTTTAGATGGCACCAGTCCCTGGAGACTCTCCCTGGGTGTTTCCTGAACACCAGGCCTACCAATAAGAATTTCACATGTAGATTCTCAGGAACCTCAAGTCATTGTACTTTTCCGGAACACCGTGACCTTCCCCTCCAAGTGTGTTTCCCTTATATTATCCTATATTTGATAAGCATCAAATTAATTACCCTAGCCAGAAGCTGAAGAGTCTGTCCAAATTTCAACCTCTTCATCCTCACTCAATCTTATCACCAAACCCTATGACTTCTGGTTCCTAAAAATCACCATGTATACCCCCTTCTCTCGTTTTTCAATGACAAGATTTTAGTTTATTTAGGCAAAGTATTTTTATTTTTAATTTTATTTTCATCACCATTTATTCCCCGAAACCCTTCCCACCTCCACAGGCCCTCCCCAAATCACCACACTAATGTCAATGAGTTCTTTTTCCCCCTCAATTCCTTGACCCTCCACACAGCAGACCCCCACCTTTGACAGCTGTCAGTCTGCTCTCTATCTATAAGTCTGTCTCTATTTTGCTTGTTAGTTCATTAGATTCCACATATGAGTGAAATCATATGGTACTTGTCTTTCTCTGACTTGAAGGTAGAGTAGACAAGATCTGCTAAATAACTGAATGGGGGGATGTGAGAGGAGAGGACTCAAATATGTCTAGATTTTGGGCCCCAGTATCTGGAAGAATTTGGTTGTAGTTGATTGACATGAGGAAGATGTGGTCAAAACAGGTTCTTGGGGAGGATTAGGAGCTCAGAAGAGAGAAGGAATAACAGCCCAGTGGGTTCATAGCTAATTGAATGACAATGTCCATGCTACTGAATAGGTTGGTGCCAGCAGGAGGGAGATCTTGAGAGTGTTTGGAGGCCTCTGTGCACTGACCTGCCTTTTTTGTTAGTGATTACAGTCATTTTGCGATTGACACAATGCTTGAATGCTTTAACATATCAGATATAAGCTGACCTATTGGGTGACAAGACAGAGTCCAAGGAGGACCTTGACAATTCCATAAGGATAGAATGAATCAAGCAGGATAAAGTTTAACCTAAATAAACACAAAGTCTTACAAATTTGATCTGTTCCAGCAATATCTCTTTGAGGAAGAGCATTGTTGTTAAAAGTGCATTGTTTATGGTCAAACAGATCTGGCCCAAAATCCCAACCTTCTCCTTCTTTAGTCCTGCTTCCTTGATTAAATCAACTTCCTTATTAATATAATGGCACAGTAAAATTTTCAAAAAGTTATGAAAATGAAATGAATACTAAAGTACTTAACACACTGCCTAGTACGTAATAGGTAATTGATAAATGTTTTATTATCAAAGACCTTTCTTTCTAGTCTTTTTTTAAAATTAGGTATTAGCAAATGTTGGAGTTTGTGATGGGCTTTTAAGAACCTCTTGAAATATTATTAGGGTTAGAGGTTTTCTAGTACCTGAAACATTATTTCCCCCAAACAAATTTTCTTGTGAATCTCTCCAATCCCACCTGAAAATGGTAGCCCTCTTTACCTTTCTGACTTCTGCTTTCACTTCTTTCTACCATAAGGTTAATAACCTATTTTGTATTTTAAGTCACTCTTTTATAACATTTGTTTACAACTTTCTTTATTTGATATCTTGGAATACTTTCCAGGACTTTAAAAAAATGTTTTTCTTTATTGATTAAGGTATTACATATGTGTCCTTATAGCTCCATTGCCCCCCCACCCCATTCTCCCACTCATGCCCTCACCTCCCCCTGTTGTCTGTGCAGGACTTTTTTTTATTTTATTACTTTTCTTACTATATTTTTTATGGAGATATAATTTATATTTAATAACATTCACCAATTTGAATATACGATTTGATGAGTCTTGACAAATGTATGCACCATAAACAATTAGAACATTTGTGCCTACATTTTAAAGTCTTCTAGTTGAAAACAACTGAATTCCTAATATGTTTATAAATGACACACTTGCAAGTTAAAAAATAGTTTTATTTAGGTTGAAAAGAAAAGTGAGGAATATATTTAATAGTTATTAAGAAAGGCAAGAGAATTTTGAAAAATCGATTAGATCATTTATTTGTCTTCCTTTTGTCCTCTAAATAAGATTAAATGCTTGCAGAAAATGAAGAATTTGCCAAGAATAAATTTGGTTTCAGGATACTTAGGGCTCTGCCTGTAACTGTTGATAAGAATCAGGTACTAATTCATCTTCTTAGTCTTGGTCTTCTGGTTTATTTCCTTTTTATTATAATATTTTTAGAATCAACATGTGGTTGAAGAATGGCAAGATGGACAGAGAGGAGAGTGGATAAGAGGTGATAAAACAGGGTTAGAGAGTTTCAGTGACTGGCCGGATGTAACCCAGTTAGAAAACTGGCAGAGCTAGAATTAAGATTCAGCTATACTTCAACCCCCTGCTTCCAATACCAGAGAGACATCGAATACTCAAACAAATACTTTGAGAAGTTTTAGATTTAATTTTAGAGTCGAAAGCATTGATGTTCTCAGTGAATCCCTTTCTGACAATCTGGTTTAGGTAAAGAAATTTGCAAACATCCCCTGAAGTCTCTCCTACTCTATAGTTCTGTGACATTGCTTCAGTTGTTTTGGCTTCAAATAAAAAGAGAAGATGATCAACAAAATGCCCTTTTATATATGTAAGAACCACATTTAGTGAAGCCATCACAGTATTGCTCAGGCAAGTCCATGGGATTTGAAAAATAATCTTTTTCTTCTATTTTAAGAATAAAGTCATACTGGGTTTTGGAAGTTATGTATTTAGTTAATAGACACTTAGACACAGGATATGGGTTCTAAAAATAAATACCATTAAAAAATTTTAATGACATCATCAGAACTATTTTTATAGTAATTATCTGACACTGGCTTTGATTATAAAGAGCTTCTATATGTATGTCCATTTCTTACACAATGCAATGTGAGACTATTAATTTCTTTTTACTTGGCTAACAGCTGATTAGCTATTAGTCATAAATATGAAATAAATCATTCAGAATAAATAAGGCACAAAATATATTTTTAAAAATATACTTAAGCAAGTACATGTTAGTGGTTGTTTATAACTTGCCTCTCTAATAACATAAATTACTAAAATGCATTCTTACATCCATGATGATTTTTATTTTAACTGTTTTATGGGTAGTTGTAAAAAACTATTGAAAATTGGTGCAAGTTAACTGACCAACATAAGGATGGCAAATAGGTACTCTGGCATATTTATATTTCCAGTTTTTAAAGCTATACATAAACACAATAGAGAAAATGCATTTCATACAAGTGAAACATAATAATTCCTGTGACTGCCACATATTTGTATTAAGAGTAGTTCAGATTTCCTCCCTAACCTAGCTCTCTACTTTTAAAAAAAAAACTATTTAAATAAAAAAAACTGAGAGAAAATCCTGTGCCAGTTGTGGTGTTAACAAAATCAGTTTATGTAGATGAGCTTTCTGTCAGATAGCTCATCTTGCTTTGTCCCTATCAGGTGATAGTTGCATATGAAATAAGAGAACCCAAAGGTTCTTTTCTGGGCCTTCTCTTTCATTTAAAGAAAATTTCTTAATCGTGTCAATAATAAAAATAAAGTTTTAAAAAAAGTAAGTTTCTCTTTTGAAGTCATCTTAGCAGAGGTGAGGAGCCAGGATTCTGGAACCCTACTGCCTGAGTTTGAATCCCTACTCTGCCCATTACTGACTGTGTGACCTGTGGCAGGTGCCATGTCTCGTTTTCCTTATGGGGATGATAGTAGCAGTACATGGCTCAGAGGATAAAATAATTTCTAGCACCTAGAATGCAGAAAGCACTCTGTAAACAGTCATTATTATTGCACAGGCTAAGTGTTATCAGTGATCATGGTATTGAAGTATAATACATATGCAGAAAGGCACTCATATCATAAGTGTTCAGCTTACAGAAATTTTATAAGCTGAATAACCCTGTGGTAACCAACACATAAATCATGAAACAGAAACTGTACCTCTTCATGCCCACTTCCAGTCACTACCCCTCTCTAAGGGTAACTAATATCCTGACTTCTGATTAGTTTCATTAATGGCTATTTGTTAAACTTTGATATTGCAGCAATTGATAAGGAACTTACTGTAATAGCATTTTAATTTTTATTTAACATCTAAGACAAACCTATTTGCTTTAATCTTTTAATATTTATAATAATAAGTATAATACATATAAATAGAAAATATCAAGTATAAAATATAATATTTTAATGTATTTTGTTTTATAGGTTGAAAAAGCTCCTTGAACAAGAAAAGGCTTACCAAGCCCGTAAAGAAAAGGAAAATGCTAAGAGGCTCAATAAACTAAGAGATGAGCTTGTGAAACTGAAGTCCTTTGCACTCATGCTGGTGGATGAAAGACAAATGCATATTGAGCAACTTGGCCTGCAAAGCCAGAAAGTACAGGATCTCACTCAGAAACTGAGGGAAGAAGAAGAAAAACTCAAAGCCATTACTTCCAAATCCAAAGAAGACAGGCAGAAATTGCTCAAGTTAGAAGTGGATTTCGAACACAAGGCTTCGAGGTTTTCCCAAGAGCATGAAGAGATGAATGCTAAATTGGCTAATCAAGAGTCTCACAACAGGCAACTTAGACTCAAGCTGGTTGGCTTAACGCAAAGAATTGAGGAGCTAGAAGAGACCAACAAAAATCTTCAAAAGGCAGAGGAAGAACTTCAGGAATTAAGAGATAAAATTGCCAAAGGGGAATGTGGCAACTCCAGCCTCATGGCAGAAGTGGAAAATCTACGGAAGCGCGTGCTTGAAATGGAGGGTAAAGATGAGGAGATCACTAAAACGGAATCCCAGTGCAGGGAATTGAGGAAGAAATTGCAAGAGGAAGAACATCATAGTAGGGAGCTCAAAATCGAAGTTGAGAAGTTACAGAAGAGAATGTCTGAACTGGAGAAATTGGAAGAAGCATTTAGCAAGAGTAAATCTGAATGCACCCAGCTACATTTAAATCTAGAGAAAGAAAAGAACTTAACCAAAGACCTGCTAAATGAATTGGAGGTCGTCAAGAGCCGAGTTAAAGAACTGGAATGTTCCGAAAGTAGATTGGAAAAGGCTGAATTAAGCCTAAAAGATGATCTTACAAAGTTGAAGTCATTTACTGTGATGCTGGTTGATGAAAGGAAAAATATGATGGAAAAAATAAAGCAAGAAGAGAGAAAAGTGGATGGACTCAATAAAAATTTTAAGGTGGAACAAGGAAAGGTTATGGATGTAACTGAAAAACTAATCGAAGAAAGTAAGAAGCTTTTAAAGCTGAAGTCTGAAATGGAGGAAAGAGTATACAACTTGACAAAAGAGAGGGACGAGTTAGTAGGCAAACTGAAAAGTGAAGAAGAAAAATCGTCTGAATTAAGCTGCAGTGTTAACTTATTAAAGAAGAGACTTGATGGGATAGAGGAAGTGGAGAGAGAAATAACCAGAGGAAGGTCTCGGAAAGGACCTGAGCTCACCTGCCCGGAAGACAACAAGATTAAGGAACTAACGCTTGAAATTGAGAGACTGAAGAAACGTCTCCAACAACTGGAGGTGGTCGAAGGGGATTTGATGAAGACGGAGGATGAGTATGATCAGCTGGAGCAGAAATTTAGAACTGAGCAAGATAAGGCTAATTTCCTCTCTCAGCAACTGGAGGAGATAAAGCACCAAATTGCCAAGAACAAAGCAATCGAGAAAGGTGAGGCTGTGAGCCAGGAAGCGGAGCTGAGGCACAGGTTTCGGTTGGAAGAGGCTAAAAGTCGAGACTTAAAAGCTGAAGTGCAAGCTCTTAAAGAGAAGATTCATGAATTAATGAACAAAGAAGATCAGCTTTCTCAGCTCCAAGTGGACTATTCTGTCCTTCAACAAAGATTTATGGAGGAAGAAAATAAGAACAAAAACATGGGACAGGAGGTCCTCAATCTGACCAAAGAGCTGGAGCTTTCCAAGCGTTACAGCCGAGCTCTAAGACCCAGTATGAATGGGAGAAGAATGGTAGATATTCCTGTGACCTCGACTGGAGTGCAGACTGATGCTGTCAGCAGCGAGGCAGCAGAGGAAGAAACCCCAGCAGTATTTATCCGGAAATCCTTTCAAGAAGAGAATCATATCATGAGCAACCTTCGACAGGTGGGATTGAAAAAACCTATGGAACGATCCTCTGTTCTCGACAGGTATCCTCCAGCAGCAAATGAGCTCACGATGAGAAAGTCGTGGATTCCCTGGATGAGGAAAAGGGAAAACGGGCCTTCGATTACTCCAGAGAAAGGGCCCCGAACAAATTCCAGTCCAGGGCACCCAGGAGAGCTGGTTCTTTCACCAAAGCAGGGCCAGCCCCTGCATATTCGTGTGACACCAGACCACGAGAACAGTACTGCGACGTTGGAGATAACAAGCCCTACATCCGAAGAATTTTTCTCTAGTACCACTGTCATTCCTACATTAGGGAATCAGAAGCCAAGGATAACCATTATTCCATCACCAAATGTTATGTCTCAAAAAACAAAAAGTGGAGACGGTATTCTCGGCCCAGAACGAGCCATGTCCCCGGTCACAATTACCACATATTCCAGAGAGAAAACCCCGGACAGTGGAAGAGGCGCATTTGCGGACAGGCCCACATCCCCCATTCAGATAATGACAGTGTCTACATCAGCTGCCCCGGCTGAGATTGCAGTCTCTCCCGACGCCCAGGAAATGTCCATGGGAAGGACTGTCCTCAAAGTCACCCCAGAAAAACAGACTGTTCCAACGCCACTACGGAAATACAACTCCAATGCCAATATCATAACCACAGAGGACAATAAAATCCACATTCATTTAGGTTCTCAGTTTAAACGGTCCCCTGGGGCTTCGGCAGAAGGAGCAAGTCCAGTTATCACTGTGCGACCTGTCAGCGTGACAGCGGAAAAGGAGGTCTCCACCGGCACTGTCCTCCGCTCTCCCAGGAACCACCTCTCCTCACGGCCTGGTGCAAGCAAAGTGACAAGCACCATCACCATCACCCCAGTCACAACCTCCTCCACTCGAGGAACCCAGTCAGTGGTGAGTGGAAGAGGTTCTAAGGTGCAGGGCGAGGGAGGGAGGAAGAAGTGAGGAGTGAGAATAACCCAACGCCCCAAATAAAGCAAAGGCAAATGCCTCTCGCGCCACCTGAACCCACTGGCAGATGTTTCCTAGAGGACTAGGTACACCAGAAAATAGAAATAAAAAGTGGCCTAATATTTTAATAAATTGAGCTTATTTTTTCTATCTTCACCTGAGGATATGTTTATTGATTTTAGAGAAACAGGAAAGGAGAGAGACAGACAGAGAGAGAAACATTGAACGGTTGCCTCCCATATGTCCCCCAACCGTGATTGAACCCACAACCTAGGTATGTGCCCTGACTAGCAATCAAACCCACCACCTTCTGGTGTACAGGACAGTGCTCCAACCAACTGAGCCACTAGGCTGGACATGAGCTAATTTTGAGGGGAAATTTTTTTCGTGTAAATGATGGAGACACCCCCCCCCCCAATACTTTCAAAGATGGCCTCTTTGCAATGTCAGCATACAGTGATAATGTTTAAAATTTGATTTTTTTATGTTTAAAATACTTTTTAAAATGGAGACTGGGGGAAAACGGTGAAATAGGCAAGAAAAATTTAAGCTGTTCCCAGGTTATATTTCTATAAGCTACACTATTCAATATGTGATTATGTATGATCATAGTCATACTTTCTTCCAAAAAATGATATTGAAAGATTTTAATATTTAAAAAAAATTTGAAGTAAAATAGAAGTGAGTTTATATGTCTACATACTATATTTTATTAATAGTATCTTGCAGAGAGCAGGTGCTTCACAAATATTACTTAACAACCAGCTGGAAGGCTAAATGAATGATAATAAAAAAAGTGTGTCCAAAGTATAAAATCCAGAACTTAAAAATAAGTTCTAGTTTTGAAAATGCTTTCAGCGACTGTCTTCATTTATTGGGGACAAATTGGTAAATGAAATTATAGAAGATCATGTACTACTTAGATATTAATTTAAGCAAACTAGAAATTATGATTCCTAGACTCTGAGCAAATTCTGCAACATATATTGGAAACTCTTAAGAAAGCTATTTACTTAAGTATAGAAGTTATGGCTTATTTTCCCATATCTTCAATACAATTTACTATTAATTCTCTGTGTACAAAGATAGACTCAAGACAGAGTTCAATATGTGAATCAGTAATTGCTTTGCCAGCAAAGCTTTTTATTACGAGCTCTATAGGAGCTGAATAGCATTCAGAATTGCTCGTCCTTCTCAAAATTCAATATTGCTTTTTGGGCAATACAGAGCATAGCTTGAATTTTTATAAAGAGACAATGGAAGTGTAATTGAGAGCAGGTTTCTCTGCTGGAACATCTTATTCTCATTTTAAGGGTCAGATCAAGATGGCCTTACCTTCTTCTGTAGCAACATCTGTGACGACCAATTAAACCCCGTAGACAAATAGGATTTCAAAACAGCTAAGATTTCTAAGGCCTGAATAATGGCCCACCTACTTCAGGTATATCTGATCCCATTAAAGTAAGAACAAGAAGTTTGGGAAATCAAATAGTGAGGCTAGTTTATTTGTTCATTTATTATTGAAGTATTGAATTAATTGCGTACTAGCTACAGTTTAGCCACTGGGTTAGGTGCTGACTGCAAAGAGGACCTTTAGAAGCTCTCGGCTTAGTGGGAGAGTCAGGACTGGAACCTACCTTCTGGTTCTCTGGTAGAAGTACGCACACAGGAAGCACTAGAGGCTTCCCAGAGGAGGAGGTTTTCACAGACAAGGATTTTCAGGAAGGGAAGGTGCAGGGAGAGAGAACAGCATGTGCAAAGGTATGGCAGTGTGGAGGAGCCTGCGGTGTTCGGGGAAGGGCGAGCAGTCCCACTGTGCAGCAGCAGTGAGGCCTGGCGACAGAATGCAAGGAGACAAACTGGGGGCAGATGGTGAAGAGAGGAGGTGCAGGTCTTACTATGAAATTTGGGTTTAATCTCATAGAGTCGATAAAGGGTGTTGAAAGGGTAAAGATGATTTGAAAACATTACACTATTTATGTTTTAGAAAGATATGTGTATAAAACAGTTTAAAGGATAAATTGGAGGGGACAGAGGCTGAGGGCAGAGACACCGTGGCAATTCTCTAGGCTAGAGATGGTGTAGGCTTGAGCTATGGCAGGGAAATGAGGGCAGAGCTATATTGGAGACGGAATTGAAGATTTCATGATAAATTGAGTATGAAGGACGGCTCTGAGGTTTCTGGCTTGGATGTATGGGTGGATAGGATAAGAAACATAGGAAGACTACTGTCTGGAGGAGAAGATAAGTAATGTTTGGGGGGTGTTATATTTGAGATGCCTGAGGGACACTGGAAATGTTTAGCGAAGTAGTTGGAAACCTGGATCTGTTTTAAGGGGAGCATTGAAGGCTTACGGTCTGGAACTTGTCAACACCTGGAGTGATAACTGAGGTGATTTTCAGCGTGAAAGCAAAAAATTAAAAGAGGGCTAAGGATGGAATATGGCGATGCCCACATTTTGCAGGCAGCCAAGCTGGAACAAGGAGCCAAGCCAGCAAGAGATTAAAAAACAGTCATCACAACCGGATGTGATGGGTGAGAATCAAGTAACAAATTATGGCAAGAGAGTTTTAGAAGCACTTCAAGAAAGAGGGTGTGGTCATCAGTGACAGTAAAAAATGAGAAGAGTCTGAAATCTTAGGAGGTAAAAGGAGAGCTGGCTAGTTAAAGAAAGGGGAGGAGCCCTAGCTGGTTTGGCTTAGTGGATACAGTGTTGGCCTGAAGATTGAAGAAAGTGGAGGTAATTTGGGGGGACAGTACAACTAAAACTGCCGGAGTTTATGCCAGGCCTGTATTTTCTCTGTGAAATAGGAGGCAAGGTCATCTTCAGTAAGGGTAGAGGAGATAGGGTAGGAGCTTGAGAAGAGAAGGAAGTTAGGCATAGATACTTCAGGAGAGAACAGGAGGCAATCAGAGTGGATTAGATACTGACTCCAAGTTTCTAACGATAATTTAGCTTGGGGAGGGGTTATCTGTGGCAAGAGTCCTGCTCTCGTTCAGAGCGAGCACATCCAGGGGGAAACTCACCACCATCTCCTTTGTGTTTCTGTGTTTTTGTCTTTTACAGTCAGGACAAGACGGGTCATCCCAGCGGCCTACACCCACCCGCATTCCTATGTCAAAAGGTATGAAAGCAGGAAAGCCAGTAGTGGCAGCCCCAGGAGCAGGAAATCTGACCAAATTCGAGCCTCGAGCTGAGACTCAGTCTATGAAAATAGAGCTGAAGAAATCTGCAGCCGGCAGCGCTACCTCTCTTGGAGGGGGGAAGGGCTGAGGGCAGTGGCTGAGGGGGTATGTTGTGCAGATGCTACTGCTACGGTGAAAACAAACCTTCGTCCGTTCGTGCCAATTCTTTACATGTACTAATTTAAGTTTTAAATACCTTGTTTATAAAGTAATCTACTAATAGCCATATGTCTTTCCTATTTTGTAAATTTGTTTTGATGCTGGGGAACTAACCAACAAAACTACTGTTTGCCGTGTGCTTGGTGGAGGAAGCTGGGCCTGAGGCTGGAGCTTGACATCTGGTCCCCGTTTTGCTTCTAGAAAATGGATCCATCAACTAACCCATCTGAACCTCAGGTTCTTTATCAGTGAGATATGGGTGCTGAATAAACTCCTCTTCAAAGCCTGCTCCCATATTTCTTGATGGTAAATCACATTTAATAGCCTTGTTCCACAGTAATTGATTTTTCAAAAATTCTATTATGAAATAGGAAGTAGTTTAATGATTGCCATTTGCCTCTGTCAAATCCCAAATTTGCTTCTTGTGCTGGAACATCTAGTTATCACAGGGTCTGGAGCTCTAAAGTTTTGCCAAAACAAAAGCCTCTGATTTCAGGAAATAATTTGAATGTGAAATAAAATGGAAATGAAATATGGAGTCCTAAAACAGAGTTTTACTTATTTGTGTGTGTCTGTGTGTATGGTAGATAGAGGTTTTGGCCATCTCAAAAACATTCCCAGAGTTTCATAGACAATAATTTTAGAGCCATTAATGTCATACTCTTGTTCTATTCAAGTGCGCAATTGATTTAAATCCTGGAGCGGTTTGAATAGAGCCACCAAATGGCCCCTTATGGCTCAATAGAGGTTGTAATGGGTAGGAAATAGCAGGAAGTAAATTCTGATATGTTAATGCCAAGAAAAAACATGACATCATACAGACCTTAATTGAATTGAATATTTTCCTCAGTTAACTGTGAACTTTATTTGCAAATATAAAATCAGTTCATGATTGTGTGTGTGTGTGTGTGTGTGTGTGTGTGTGTGTGTTGTAGAGAATGGGATTATTATTCCTGTCATTTTTACTTGTGTTTGTATCATTTTCATTAATTTTAAGCATGGTTTAATCAGCATGAAGCAGTGTGTGAATGCAAAATGCCAGGTGTCTTTGTGGGGAGACTAACCATGTTAAAGTAGACACGGCTTCATAGTCAAATAACCACAAATGAGCTCAAGGCTAACAACCTGCAGCATAGGATACGAGGTCTTACGTAGGCAGCAGATTTGTCAAGATTTTTGATTCAATGGGGGGAAGATAAAAAAGAACAGATGATTGGTTTTTAGCCCTTGATTCATCATCCTTCGTGATAAATAGTCTCTTCTCAAAGTTCTTTTCACACCAGATTTCCTATCCCTTACAGAACTTGGACTTGAATTACACACGATGGTGGTAGATGCCTCACGGTATTTACATTCACTTTAATCTGATCTCTGTTGCCTACAGCTCATCCGTTCTCAGCATATATATTTTAAAATGGTGAGCAACCATGAGAGACATGCCATAATAATGGGATTTCAAGGTAGAAAAGCAGAAAGACTGAGAATGAAGATTTTATGAAATATGACTTTGAACAAGTTTAAATAAGAGATCTTTCCATTTTGAATACTGCCTTGTATTTTTTTTAAAGGGAATTTCCCCCCTTTTGTAAAGTGGACACAATCCTTTTCAAAATCAAGGACATTCTATGGCATTTAGGGTATTTATTGCTACTGTACCATAACATACTGTGTTTAAGCAACTGAAGGTGTCAAAAGTATGAAACACTGCATTCCTTTTGACTTTACCTGCCATTTTTCCGTGACTTTTATCATAATCTTATTGTCCCTGTTGCTGTTTTTGCTTTTACCTGCTCACATCATGCTTACGTCGTTTCTGCCTGGAAGGCCATACCAGCTGCAGGGAGAGCACTCCAAAAGGCTTAGCCGTGCATGTACAGGATGTTTATACATCTGGACCTTGGAACAGAGCCACCTGCAAAGTACAACTACTAAGAAAACTTGGCAGAACAACACATATTCACTTTTCAGAAATGATAAAGAGCAACTGCCATGGCAGTTTTTCTTTGTGATTTTAGAATCAACTCTACATTTATTGGATAACTTTGTTCTAAACCACATATCAGAAATGAAATCCACTGGGGACAGGAGGTGGAGGATTAAAAGCACTCCAACTCCAGCTTCCATTCGTGAGTATAATGTTTTTAAGATGCAGTTGAATGTGCTTTTATAAGAGTGAATGGGATGAAAAGGTTAGAGTCGTTTCCCTGTCCTGGAACATAGCATTGTGTAGTAAAATAAAAGGGGTCTCACCAGAGCTGCTGTGTATAGCTGCTGCTCAGTCCCTCCCTGGGGGAGGAGTGTCATTTCCACAGATTTCAATGTGATGGTGCCCCCCAGAGGACGTGCAGGGCTCCACCTTCACAGGGACAGAGGAGGCCCTGGTATTCCCTTCCAGAGAATAATTATGTGCTGACAAGTAGCATGCATGATGGTCAGTACAAACGTTTCTATATGGGACGTGGCCCTAAGGGTATTTATTATTTCTTGAAAATGACCTTCCTAAGTCACCTGCTTAATTGGAGTCATTCAGTTGCTACTGCATTTTTATCAGATTTTCATTGAGGACAAGTTAATGCATGACAGTGGGCTTGCTAGAGATTTTAGTGTCTTCATTAAGGGTACGGTATTAAGGTCTCTTATTGAATATCTTCAGGAAGAGAGTGAAGAAATAGCTTTGATGTGCCATGTGGGAAGAGTATAATTTCAGGGAAATAAACATGTCCAAGAATGTAAAATGCAGAGATTTGAATTTCTCATTCCTTCATAGCTTTAGAATACTAGGGAAAGAGTGAGACTTTCCTGATTGGAAACCCCCAGGGATATTAGATAGGAAGAGCACCTTTATGTGGGAGGACAGAGGACAGAGAGAGAAAGGAAGCGGCAGCAAGATGGCCACAGAGATGGTTTCCCAGTAAACAAAGATGTTTGATTCCAAAATTTCTTCAACCCAGATGAAGGCTAGTGTTTACTATCTACCTCCTCCTCCAGGGTCTCCTCATTAGTTAGCTCCTCAATCTCTGCTCTTTCAACTTCTCCTTTTCAGTTGTTACCTCCACACCGGATATAAATATGCTCTGGTCCCTTTTATTTTATAACAATTCTTTCTTCAGCTGTGCAGTCCTCTACAGCTACTGCCCTGTCTCCCTCCTGCCAAGTTAAGCCATTGACAGACACTCAAACTGTAATGCCTCCATTTCCATACTTTCCATTTATCTTGAATTACTTTTTATTACTGTTAATTTGTATCCATAGTTAAAATATCAGCCAGTGGTCAAAGATCATGAAAACATTTGTTCCTTACCTTACTGTCCTTTTCCCTAAGTTGTGCCCCCTGGAGAAAATAATTTCTAACTCTTAGATGTTTCTCCGGATTACTAAATAATATACTTGTACTCTGGCTTTTTATTCATCAATTTTAGATATTAATTTTTGTCTTCCCATTATTGTCTTGATGGTTGAGGATTTAATCCTCTCACATGTCCTGTCTTTCCCCTTTTCCCATCCTCCCAATATGATTATATCATAGTGGTTTTTTTCTGATCCTCACCCGAGGATGTTTTCATTGATTTTTAGAGAGAAAGGAAGAGAGAGAGAGAAAGAGAGAAACATTGATCTGAGAGAGAAACATTGATTGGTTGCTTCTTGTACATGCCCCAACTGGGGAATCGAACCCACAACATAGTTGTGTGCCCAGACTGGGAATCAAACCTACAACCTTTTTTGGTGTATGGGACAATGCTCCAACCAACTGAGCCAACCAGCCAGGGCCACACATTTTAAAAAATAAATCACCAGTCAGCATTTGTATGTTATATATTAATATGTTTCTGGTATAAATTTAAATATTGTTTCTTGCTGAGTCAAGTAGTACACTATGACTATTTTCTTCTTATCTCTTTCCCCTTTCAAATGAATAATTGCTTAATTTTTCATCTGCTTGGTTTTCCATGTATCCATCTTTACTTTTTCCAAACGCTCCAATAGGTCTGCCAAACACCCACCAAACCTTGAAACACATCAGTTTCACGTTTTTTGCTGGAGGCCTTCCTAGTTCAGTCCTCTGCTTCCCTACTTACTCTGGACTGCTTGTCTTCTAGGCCTGCTGCAAGCTGTCCTGCGTTCCTTTTGCCATGTTAAACCCTCTGTTTTCTGGATTTCTTATCGTCTACTACTTCCTTTGCTTAATTCTTTCTTCCTTTCTCCCTCCCTCCCTCCCTCCCTCCCTCCCTCCCTCCCTCCCTCCCTTCCTTCCTTCCTTCCTTCCTTCCTTCCTTCCTTTCTTCCTTCCTTCCTTCCCTCCACCTCCTCCTCCTCCTCCTTCTCCTTCTCCTTCTTTTCCTTCTTCTGTCTGTCTGTCTGTCTGTCTGCCTGTCTATTTTTTGGAGTATACCTCCCAATAGTTTCTACAGAGAAAAATCCTCTCTGGGAATAGGTCAGGAGAGGGGATATGGAGAGTCTCATAGTTCATTGTGTCAACTTTTCCACTCCCCTGTATTCAGTCTGTGCTGCTAATTCTTTATGTAGGTCCAGAACTTCTTAGGTTGGTTTTTCAGAAAATAAATTTCTAGTCTCTGGAAAGGGTGAAAACAGAATGAGGTTATGCTCTTTTTCCTCTGTGACCAAGATATCTAATCTCCTC
The DNA here is from genome assembly GCF_000147115.1 of Myotis lucifugus. NCBI lineage: Eukaryota > Metazoa > Chordata > Mammalia > Chiroptera > Vespertilionidae > Myotis > Myotis lucifugus. The sequence continues at coordinate 5,835,640 of NW_005871107.1, read as the reverse complement.
TGGTTTTCCTTTGACCTCTCTGGCTGCTTGGCCTCAGTCTCCCTTGATGGCTCCTCGTTTTATGCTTACATCTTAAGGATTGTTGTTCTCTTGTCTCTATCAAAAGCAATTTTCCTACACTACATGCTAGTCCTTGTTATTTTATGCACTCCCATGGCTTCAGCTATCACCTATATGCTGAAAACTACCAAGCCGCTATCTCCAACTCAGCTTGTCTCAAAGCAGTCTCAACACCTTCTCCACCCCTCTTCCAAGTCTTCTCTTATTATTCTCCACATCAGCAGGGATGTCCTGATCCACCTAATGACCCAAGCTAGCAACCTGGGAGCTATTTGAGGCTCCCCTGTTGTCCTCACCCATCAAATAGACTCATTCAGCAAGTCTCTCATATTCTACCCCCTAACACCTCCGGCACCTGAACCCACATCTCCATTTCTCCCACCACTGCCTGAGTTGCAGTTTTAATTCTCATCTGAATAGTTCTTTTTTATGTTTTGAGCCTTTATTATGGGCTACTTGTACATTTAAAAAATCTTTATTGTTGAGAGTATTACAGATGTCCCCCTTTTTCTCCCCCTGCCCTCCTCCGATTCCTGCCCTGCCCCAGGCCTTCACCACTCTATTGTCTGTGTCCATAGGTAATGCATATAAATTATTTGCTTAATCTCTTCCTGCCCCCTACCCTCCTTCCCTCTGAGATTCCTCAGTCTGAATTGTTCTGATTCTCTCGTAACTGGCTTCATAGTCTCCAGCCAGAAAACTCTCTGCTTCATTTTCCATTTTGTTTTCCAAAGTTCAAGTTGGTCATATCACACTTCTATTTGAAAACCCGGTAAAGGTTCATCATCACCTGTAGAATACAATGCCAACTCCTTGGTATGGCACTCCGGGCTCTTTGTGACCTAGCTCTCTACCTCAGTCTTCTGAGCATCCCTCCCTTTCCCTTGTCCGGACTCCTGCCGCCCATGCCT
>NW_005871107.1:5815150-5834569 GCF_000147115.1 Myotis lucifugus | reverse complement strand
GGCACTTACTGTAGAAAAAGAAAACCAGTTAAAGGATGACTGAAAGTTGGGGAAGAAAGAGGGGCTCTTGCTTCTTCCCTTTGTCTGCATGCAGGCCCATGGGAATGATATGGAGGGTGCGGACATACCATGTGTGAGGACACGGAGGTAACAGAGACAGTGGGATTAGAGGAAATCCAGGTACTGCCGTTCTGGAGAGTGTGAGTTACTTCTGTTTCCCTCCAGAGGCACCATGGCACGTAATGAATACAAAACAGCCAAGGGTCTGGGACTGGGGAGTTTTTGCCTCTGAAGCCCTCACACCCGTGGAGAACTAAGGGGGCCTGAGAGCTCACTGTGAAGTATAAACATACTTGAATGAGGAGCAGAAATGACACTTGAGGAAAGAGGAAGTTTCAGGAGGGGGGTTTATCATGCTCTTTAGATTCATAAAGGACCCTCTAAAACAGATCAGAAATGCTGTCATTTTAGAGGACCCAACACCACCACCAATACGCAGCATGTAGATTTAGAACAGATGTCAAGGTGAATCTCCAGAAAGAGTGGATTGCTCAACAGTGGACTAGATACCAGACACTGGAGTATGGCTGTCTAACCTTTGGCAAATCACCTCACCTTGGTTTGGCTTAGCATTTAGTTATAATCTTTTATGATTCTGGCATTCCTTCTTGTACTCATAATGTGATATGCTTCACTACTGTTTAGCAAGCAACTTAAAAGGACTTTGCCATAACACTCTTCCTAAGAACTAATGGTTAATTGCTTATCTGGTAAAAGTAGTTTGGCCTTTCTACTTATATTAATGTGTGATGGACAGAATTCCAAAGTCAAGGGCTGGTTAGAGCTGAACCGGACATTAGAGGTCCAGAAGATAATTATATCTATTATTAATGATGAAAACAAAAACAAAACAGGAAAAACTATAAGGCTTAAAGATGTCTAACCATCTTATTAAATGACGAAACCAGGTCTTCAGTTTCTCCCAGTATATTATTCATTATTTCATATGAAACTACTTTAAGTGAGCAAAGTATATATACATAAATAAACTAAAACATCCATACTCATTGGGCCAAAATAATATTGTCAAAGTGTCTTTGAGACATGGAGATAACTACATGGAAACTATGTGACAAAGTTTTCATAATACTACTTTGATAAATATTGTTGTACTTATCTAAAAAGCACAATGTCCTTTTCAATTTTCACCCATAATGCTATTTTCCATGCTATTCAGTGTGACCAGTCATAGGCTTAGCTCAAACTAGGCAGTTAGCATCTGTTTCCAAAAAGGTAGAACCTGAGTATTGTGGCTCAAATATTTACCTATTTTTCCACCATTTAATTTAGATTTTAAAAAATAATTAATGTTATATGTAGGAGAACTAGTTCCAATTTGCTTGTATCTGGGAAACAGTAATCTATGTGAGAGATAAGGATTAGCTTGCCTGAAAAAGAAGTTACCAGGCATAACTGTGATTATTGGTAACTTGTGAGAGGTAAGGGGATTTGGGCTGATGATGGAGTGGGAAATGTTTTGGAAGGAAGTAAATAACTATTAGGTGGTTGAGAAACCCCAAGAGAATTTATATCATCTGGTTGAAAAGTTTCCTGAAGAAAATGACAGCACTGATTAACGGAAGTATTTTTAATTAGCTGAGCTGAATCCAAAAGAAGGAACAAGTCCAAGTCAACAGAGGAAGTTTATTGGACTTCCTATTTAAAACAGATGTCTTATCAGAAGTGATTAATTTATGAATGCGATCATAATAGGACTGAATGTTGAAGCAGTTTATTAGAATGAGAACCCTAAAAGTAAACAATATCTAGGCACTCCTATTTCTTAAAGGTACAGAACGTAGGACATTTTTGCAGGTGGATAAAATACCTAGCGAACAGCAACTTCAAAGCTGGGCTTGGTACCTGGTGGGCAGGAAGAACAGCACAGCCCTCAGCTGGTGCCTTGCTCTCCAGGCAGAGCCCTTGGGGCGTAGGGACTATGGGACCTGGGAAGCAGGCCATAAGCCAGACAAACTGATACAAAACTCAAGAGCAATGTTTTCTGTAACTTGGTATGCAGTTTCCTGTGGATGAAGCAGCCCTCCTTTGCTGATACAAAGTCTTGCAGTAAATAGAACCTCTGCTATGTTTGTCTTTGGTGTGTGAGCTTAGAGCAGTGATGGCGAACCTATGACACGCATGTCAGAGGTGACACGCGAACTCATTTTTTGGGTTGATTTTTCTTGGTTAAATGGCATTTAAATATATAAAATAAATATCAAAAATATAAGTCTTTGTTATGGTTGCAAATATCAAAAAATTTCTATATGTGACACGGCACCAGAGTTAAGTTAGGGTTTTTCAAAATGCTGACACGCCGAGCTCAAAAGGTTAGCCATCGCTGGCTTAGAGGCTATCTATAAAAGTGGTCTGGTCTCATTTACTAGAGAAGATTTTTAAAATTCAGAGCTCATGTGTTCCCTTGCAGAGTTTGGCAGAGCATAAACTATGCATTGCCCGGGAGGAAGACAATGACTTTCCAAGGAGTTCATCTTTCCTACTCCACAGCCAACGAGCTCTCCTGGGAGGAATCAGAATTCGAATTTGTTGCCAGCTTGCCCCACTCTAACACTGAAGAGATAGTCTCCCCCAAATTTCCCAATCCCATCTTGGATCTCATCGTCTGGCTGGCCAGTAGTTTTGAGATACCACCCAAGGAGGATGAGTAGTTAGTGAGTTCAGAAGTCAACTGTAATTAGGCATTGATAATACGTTAAACTTCCTTTCCATGGAAGGTATTTTAGCTAGTGTAATAAAAGAATGAATTCATAATTTACATCATTTCACAATAAATCATAATAACAAATAATGTATTTAGTGTGTTACCTGAAGTTCCTTAAAAATAAATAAATAAAGATAACACTTAAGAGAAACACATAGAAGAAAATGCCATTAAGTGTTTTTGGTAAACTGTTAATGTCAAACATATATAAAAATCTAATCTCTCCATGTGTGTATGTTAACTAATATTTTTTTCTTCTTCCAATTAGAAAAAAGGAAATGGTGCTATTAAATGTCTGCATATCAGAAGGCCCCAAATTTAAGTACTTTGCTATTTTGAATTTGTTGATAGAGGTGGTAATTAATAATGGCCTTTGGTCTTAATCTGCCTCTACAAATTATAAATGTCAGAAAAATGGTATCTATAAAAAATTATTATAGAATTGTATTTATTACTTAGCTCACTTTAGAGGACCTAAATGACCTATTATTGGTCTTTGTCTGAGATTCAGTGAAGACAGAGTAGGAGATGGAATAAGATTTGCTCATTGACTTTGTAACTTCAATAAAATTTATGAGACTTTTATTGTACTGAATCATAAAAAATGGAAGAGACTTGGGAATTCTGTTGGGGTTTTTTTTTAAGACAAATAATGGTATTAATCCCCAGAGCATTTCTTTTTTCTTTTTGCTGGTCACCATATGTCTCAGATAGTTATTTTTAAAAAAATATATTTTATTGATTTTTTACAGAGAGGAAGGGAGAGGGATAGAGAGTCAGAAACATCGATGAGAGAGAAACATCAATCAGTCGCCTCCTGCACACCCCTCACTGGGAATGTGCCTGCAACCAAGGTACATGCCCTTGACTGGAATCAAACCCGGGACCCCTCAGTCTACAGGCCGACGCTTTTTATTGACATTTTTATTGATATTTAGCAAGAAAGGAAGGGAAAGGGAGAGAGAAAGAGAAACATTGATGTGAGAGCAAGACATCGGCTGCTTCCTACCAGGGATTGAGCCCGAAACCTGGGCATGTGCCCTAACCAGGAATCAAACCAGCAACCTTTTGGTGCATAGGATGATGTCCAACCAACTGAACTAACTGAGCCACACCAGTCAGGCTCCATCAGATAGTTTTGCTGTGTAATGAGTCATCTCAAAATTTAATGATTTAAAACAGCCGTGGGCAAACTACGGCCCGCGGGCGGTATCCGGCCCGTTTGAAATGAATAAAACTAAAAAAAAAAAAAAGACCGTACCCTTTTATGTAATGATGTTTACTTTGAATTTATATTAGTTCACACAAACACTCCATCCATGCTTTTGTTCTGGCCCTCCGGTCCAGTTTAAGAGCCCATTGTGGCCCTCGAGTCAAAAAGTTTGCCCACCCCTGGTTTAAAACAACATTTTAAAAAAATTTCTCACAATTTTGTGTAGTGGCCAGGCAATTCTTATTTTAGTTTATAGGTTTGGGGAAAACATAGATGATAAGTGAAGACAGATTTAATAAATATGTTTAGTCCGTATAAATTAATAGAGCTACTATCATATAGGTATTATCCCACTATCTCTAGAAACAAGATAAAATATGTCTCCATGTATACAAAACAAAATAACTTGAGCTTAACTGTATTCCTTTAAAGTTTATAAACATAAGTGTTAAACACCATATCTTATTATTAAAGTAGAATTTAGAAAACTCTATTTGGCGTTGTCAAGTATTTCTGAAACAGTCTTTTTAGTAACACAATCTGATTAATAGCATTAGCATATATGCCAAGCATAGGTGACCAGTTTGCTAACTTAAAGACAATAATAAAATGTAATGGTCCAACCAAGACATTCTTCTATGTATGGATGAACCCTTTTGCCATATGTATTTTTACCAAGTGATAATTATGAAGAGCTATTATTATTATGGAGATTACAAAGTGCTAGATTAAGAGAAGGCGACTCTAGGAATTTAGAGGTCTGCACACTCAAGGTGAGAGAAGATGGTATGACAGTAACACAAAATAGTAGCCCCACAAGGAATTTTAGAGATGATCTCCAATACCCTCATTCTGTAGTGAGGAAACAAAGGCACCAGCATTCTGAATTACATCTACAATAAGAACAATGTGGATTTCACTTTTTAAAATGTATGTTTTTCTATTTTTTAAAAGAGGAAAATGGGAAAGATGCTTTAATTCTATTACAGAGATTTGAGAACTATGTATTTTCACTCTTAGAAAAATTACTACAGAAATTTTACTGTTGTTGTTAATCCTCACCCGAGGATATTTTTCCACTGATTTTTAGAGAGAGTGGAAGGGAGAGAGAAACATCAATGTGAGAGAGACACATAGATTGGTTGCCTTCTGCACACCTGACCAAGGCCAGGGATGGTGCCCGCAACAGAGGCACATGCCTTTGATTAGAATAGAACCCGGGACCCTTCAGTCAGCAGGCCTATACTCTATCCACTGAGCCAAACCAGTTAGGGCTACAGAAATTTAAAAAAAAAAAAGTGTTGAGTGGGAAATAACATTTTAATCTTAGATATTTTAATTAGCGTTTTTAGTTTTTGCCTTAAGATTTTGATATATTTTTAGGCACTGAAAAATTATAAAGCTAGAACAATTTTCCAGTGAAAAACATGAGGATGATTCTTAAAGATTTCTGGTATAGTGAAAAAATTGTATGTATGTCATAAAAGCTTTATAAAAATTTTATATTTAAATGTAAACATTTATACATTTTATTTTATTTTGCTTTGTTACCTGCTTTATCCCAAATTTAATTGATAGGTAGAAGGAAGGAATGGAAATATCTCCCCCTAGTGGTAATTTAATGAAAGAATTAAGAAACATTGTGTTTTTGACCCACTGAACATAATTAGCACAAACCAATAAGTCTATGACATAATGTACTTTACTTAATGCTTAGATATAAATTACTGAAGTAAAAATAAAAATTAAACTAGTATTTAAAATTAAAGTGAAAATAATAGGTGGAAATTTTCTCACCCTATTGATAAACCCTGATGTTATTTTCTACACTTACAACATTGCCATATGTGACAGGGAGGTAATAGTTTTTTTCAGACAGAGGAACCATTTGAGGCTTAGATTTCTTTCCTATGCTCTTTATAATCTCAGCAATGACAAGACTGTCATTTTTTCTCACCAAGGTAGTTCCATGCCTAGCACAGTGATGTGCACATAATTGGGCCTCAATAAACAATCCTTGAATGATAGAATGAAAAAAAAAGCTACTTGTTCATGAAGGCATATAGATTAAGCTAAAAAAAATCAATAAATATAAATATCACACACCCACAATGTGGCTCGTACTGTTCTAATTGCTATCTCAATTTATTTTTTATTTACTTTTATACGAATGAATTTAGATTTAGCAGTCAGAGACAAAAGTAAGTTACCTGTGTTTATTAACTTCTTAAGAATAGATAATGAATATTTCCTTATTAAAACTCAAGTTCAGATGCATTAAAAAAGAAATTAAAAGTATATGAATATTGTTCAGAACAGAGAGTTACTTCTAGGTGAGTTACTTCTAGGAAATAGTCTGGTTTCCCACTATGGGGCTCGTATGTAGTAATTACTGTCTTTGTGTTTAGTTCTTTGCTTGAGTAAAATTGATCTAATATTGTTAGAATATTAGACGTGGTTTCTGAAAAGCTTTAAGAATTTTGGAGGTAAAGCACCTACGCCAATACAAATATGTTACCCAAGAGTAGTAAAAAACTGCAGGAGAAGCTATTGGGCTCATGTACCTGTTTTTGTTTGTTGTGTTGTTTAACATCCATGGTCTTTTAATGAAATGATGTGGTGTTGATCCTCACATAAACTATTGATTTGAGTTTCAGTGTAATTGAAAATGCTGTGTTTTTCTTCTCTTTATAGAAAGCATCATCATTCACCAGTTACGCATGAACTCCCGATGAAATGGTAAATCAAGCACATACTGGGTGTGTGTACTGCCTCTGAATCCCTGTTGAATGGATAGTGTTACTACAGCTCTCCATCATCACTAAGGTCCTCCAGGCTACTGATCACTACTGAAAATAATTTTCTACTTCCAGTGAATTTTTTTGAGAATATAATGTAAAAGCTGAAAATGGCATTGCTGATAATATAAAAATAGGTTGCAAGAGCAATTCAATCTTTGTGTCAAAAGCAATTTCTCCTCCTTTTGCAAAGCTTTCAGGTCCATGGGCACATGCTATGTAATTTATTTTTATAATACACTTTGTGATGTGATTTTTTTCCCCGAAAGTGTTTCCTTTTTCATAGTCTATGGCACATATAGTATATCTGTAGAATACACTGTCAGTTCTTCAAAGCATGGGTATCGGTGCATTTATAACAGTAACCTATAATCATTTTCTTTGATCAATTTGTTGTTTCTGAAGAAAAGAAAGTACAACACTATATATTTCCTGAAAGAAATTCAAGAGGTAAAACAGAAGCAGGAGCTTCTGGAAGAGTTTTTATTATTGCTTGTACAGTGCTGTGGTTCTGATCACGGTTCAACATTAACAGATAACGGTCTGGTTTAAAGTTTAATTTTAAACACTTACAGACAGTTTTTTTAAAGTTGCTCTTTCTAGTGTTCTGTGACAAAACCCTTGAATGAATTGATTTTCATATGGAACAAATGAATAAAAGGAGATGTATGAGTTTAACATTATAGAAACACCTTCAACCGGTAGTTCAATTATCTTTCTGTTTGCATTATTTACTTATATGTACAGGACTTAGAAAAAGGATATCAAGATAGTTCTCACAATCTACCTAAATGAAAGCCTGAAAATAAAAAACTGACCTAGAAAGTATCAGCATCTTTTTAAAAAATGGTAATAGAAATGCCTAGATAATTTTTTTCTTGTAGATAGGAGTTGGACAGATTTTCAGAAATCACATATAGGTTAGAGAATATATTCTTTAAAGATAAAAAGCACATGAATTACTTAAATCTCAATGTCAGAGCTGCTGTTGAACTTAAATTTATGTGAAAATGTGCATCTAAAGTCTACTTGAAAGCCTTAATATAGGGTTTTTATTTTTAAAGACTTTGTCAATGTGGACATGTTGTCAATAAGGTTTTTAAAAGGTAACTAAGATAAATAAATATTTGACACATCAGTTTCTGAAGGCAGGAATCATCTATCATGTAACTTTACTTAGATTAAAGAAACTGTGCTCTGGGTGTCACAAGGATAGCTAAAAACCACACCAATAATACTGTTGGCCCATTTCTCCAGACCACAGGCTGTACCCCGGTTTATATGCCCAAAGAGGGGAGTCCATACTGAGTCTCTGGAATAGAAAAATTAATGTTGGATTTCCTCCCCTATGTACCTTTGTAAGGTATTAAGGTATACCTTGTGGAATTAGCAAATTATAATCAGTAGGTATTATATATGAAATTATGATATTTTATGTAAAATTAGTTTTGATCTTTGTAAGTAAAAGAAATGCTATCGTAGGCTTGCCCTAGCTTGAGTGATTGTATGTGTCACATAACCTGCAGGGTTTTGATTACTGATTAAAGAAAACTAGATGTATTTGTGTGAAGATTTAAGAAATTGTTGTTTTGGGTTTTGTTTTCTGCAGATGTTTCTGAATGACGTTTTCAACTAGGGAAGGGTTTTATTTAGTATTGTTATATATTTTTCACTCACAATTAAGTTCCATTTTTGCCAATATTTCTGACGGCAAAAATATTCAGAAATATCACAGATTAGCATTTGAAGCAAATAACTTTTTCTCAACTTGTGGGAATGTTATTACACTAATTGTGAAAAGGCTAGAAGACTTTAAATATTTCCTGACTTTAATTTAAAATGCTACAAGTAATTTATGTATATTTGGATCTGAAGTTTTATTTTTCCCGAGTTTATAATGAAGTTTGGTACTTGCAATGCTGAGTGAGGATGACGGTGTAATTGGTCATTTAAATGGGTGCTGAGCTTTTCTCTGCCCATGCTATAAATAAGTCCTCTGTTGAAACCCAAATGGAATTAAAGTGACAGATGGTTAAAATTAGTTTAAAAATTTTAAACTGGTTTTGAAATAGAACACAATATTAAAAATGAACAGAAAACAACAAAGAGTCATATCCTTAGCTCATGAATAAACAAACAAGATCATAAATAGTCATAGCCCAATATCCACATTCAATTGAAAAAATTGTCCCTCATGCAAGTCTGGCATCATCCTAGGCTACATAATTTCTCTATCTTTTATTCTAAGTAAATCTCCAATCATCAATATGAATGAGAATCAGCTTTGAATGGAATAATTCTGTTTTCTGATATATGATCGTAATTAGTGTTTTCAGTTTAAGATACAACAAACTAATCCTGTTATCTTACCCTTTTCTTTTTGAGAAGAGTGTTTCTGAGGGTATCTTCTACAAAGAGTTTTTTCAAGTATTTAATAAAATATTAGGGCTTCATGAAAATAATGGATAGAGTAAATATTCCAGATGTTAGATACCTATAATGTTTACAAATGTGAACAATTAATTGTATCTTTGGACAACCATAAAACAATTCATGGTGTGGAATATCTAACTTAAGCATGAACAGAGACACCAACAATCCTGAAATAATTCCCAGCTTCTGAAAGTCAGTGGCAGAGCAAGAGTGAATGCTGTGTCAGACAGTGTAACATGTTTGTGTCTTTTCTCTTTATGCTGTGGTTGAATTTTCCTGGAAATAAATAAAAAATAGAGCAAAGGTAGGGTGTGTTCATGAGTTTGATAAGCAACAATTCTAAAATTAACAAAAACACATAATGGGAGTTTAAAAAACACAACTGTCCCCTGAGGCATATACCCCCCTCTGGACCTCCAGTGCAATGCCTCTGCTAAAAATACTAATTAGAAGGCAAAGAGGAGAAACAATAAAAACGGTTGTAATGAATTCATAAAATTGGGAGTTCCATGGAATTAATGTTGCTTAGTGACCACTAATGTTTTATTTATCTTACTATTATGTTTTTAATACTCACCTGAGGATATGTTTATTGATTTTAGAAAAAGAGGGAGAGAGAGAGAAACATGTGAGAAAGAAACACTGGTTGGTTGCCTGTCAGTCATATGTGCCCAGACTGGGATTGAACCCACAACCTAGGTATGTGCCCTGACGGAATAGAACATGCAACCTTTTTGGTGCCAAAACGATGCTCCAACCAACAGATTCACCTGGCCCGGACAATATTTTATGTTCTTAAACTTTCAGCATTTCCTCCTTACTCTGTGATGACACTATGTTTGTTACATAGGGAAAATGCTGTAGATTCATACATTTGAACAGAAATATTTCTAGGTGCCATGACATGATACATCTTTTTCTGGTGGGTTATTTTTGTTTGTTTATGTTATTTGGTTAATTTTACCTTACCATTCACAGATTTTGTTAACAGTGCAAAATTGTATTTATTTAATCTAGATTTTGTTTTAAAAATGTCAGATGTTAGCTTCTTCGTATGTGATCAGTTATTCTTAGAAGTCTTGCAGGTGTAATGGATTTTCAATAGCAAAAGAGTACATGAAAAAAATTTGGAGTTACAGTCTATTTTCACAGCATTCTCAATTTTTTCTTTAAGTTTTATTAAGTACATGAGAAGTTTATTTTTCACTACAGCCAAGTGAATTTATGAATATGTACTTGTCTTTTATATGAATGTGATATCCTGCTTTCATTTCATCACAGGTTACTGAAATTTAACCAATTAAGACATTCTCTGTGTTATTTCCAAAGTCAACTTTGTTTATCAAAATCTCACCAGAGAGTGAGAAAAATAATAATTGTGATATAAAAGTATTGTGCAATATTCTTCTTTGAGTTGGAACATAATATTATACAATTAAAATCATTTAAAATGAGTATTCTACCTTATTTTAAATTATTTGCTTTAAAATAGTTTTCACTTCTGCATTTCATATTTTGTTAAAAATTTGGTATTTTTCACTGTGAATAAGAAGCAGTACAGCGGACCAGCTGAAATCAGAGTGTTTTTCCTCTGAGGTACATTATAGTTTGATTCTTTAACAAGATAAAAACTGCAAGACACCAAGAGATGGAAACTGGCTATGGGTTCCCTTTACCCTTTTATCCTCAACAAAGGCATTGTTAATAAACATTTAAATAATATCTTACCACTTCCTAAAAATAGATTACTTAGTAGAGCAAACACTCCTGAGGTTTTGTCAGCAGCCCACAGCTGTTGGGTAAGGGTTTCAGCAAAGTGGGATGAGGGTGATGGTGGGGTTGTGCTCTGACCTCTTTTATCAGCCAGAGACGGTGGTCCATAGCCATAGCCAATCCAACTGATTTTTGCCTTCTTTGGGACAAAGGAATAGGTTTCTCCTATTTATTATTTAAATATATACATATCAGAAAAGCAGGCACGAAAGATGTCAAAGTAATGCTTTCCAAAGGAAAGTGCAGATGTTAGAGATCTTGACCACAGAACAGCTCTGTGGCCTCGGTCCTGGGAGGAGTGGAGCCCTTCCGTGCACATGGTTTAAAAACACTGGCCAAAATTAAATATAAATAACAGCACTGGCAGAAAGTCATTGTTTATTTCATGACTTCCTAGGAGCATGGCGTCTCAAGCTTTCCACCAGATTTGTTCAAATGGATTTGTCCCCTTTGAGCCTTGCCCTAGTAGAGTCACCTTTAACGAGCAACAGATGTTTCCTTAGGGTAGAAACTGCAGTTGCTTCCCTGAGCCCCATGCTTGTTGGCAATAGGCAACATTGTACCATATTTTTTTTTTGACTGTCCTTAAAATCTTGTGAAATTTGTATTTAAACATCCCATGGAACCTATGAAGGATTTCAAATAGTAAGGCCTCCCTTCAACAGGGCCACCCTCAGTGACTGCATGGTTCCACAGATGATGAATGGTTGGAACCCAGTTCCCTGGAGTTCACAGATGAATTTTTAAAAAGATGTTAAGTCCTCCTTTAGTTTCTCCTGGCATTATTCCCAGCATTTTCTTTAGAGCTAAGCACCTCTAATGATAAAATATTTTCTGTTTCTCTTCAGGAGTCCATTTATCCCATTCTGCCCTATATTGACTGGACTTGGTGTACAAAACTATCTCCCCAGTTCATTCTTTGTCTTCCTCTTCTTCTTCTTCTTTTTTTTTAATCCTCACAGGAGGATGTTTTTTCATTGACTTTTTTTTTTTTTCCAGAGCATGGAAGGGAGGGGGAGAGAGAGAGAGAGAGAGAGAGAGAGAGACATTGATTGATTGCCTCCCATCTGTGCCCCAACCAAGACTGGGAATTGAACCTGCAACTCAGGTATGTGCCCTTGAACAGGAATCCAACCCTCAATGCTTTGGTGCAAGGGCTGACACTCTAAACCACTGAGCCACACCACCAGGGCTGAATGTAAGCTTCTTAAATGCAGGACTTGCATATTCCTTATAGTGAATACAAGGTCCTGGATAAATGCTTGCAAAAGGCAATATGATTCCTTCTAGAGACGGGCCTTTTCCCACTCTTCTTCCAGCTGTCCTATCCCTTGCCCCTATTCTTCACAGACCTTTCCCATGACCATACTCACATTCTCATTTTTGGTCTTTCTGGCTCCTAGTGCACATTTCTTTCTCCTCCTTGAGAACAAGACATATATTTAGTCAAAATGGCAGGGTGTTTTGTAGACACCTGATTATTGACTCCTAACCCCAAAGGATTGCTCCTTCAGGAGTAGTACCTCAACCAGGTATTTTGTACTAGATCTTCTTCACTACAAATTGTTCTGGCTGCTTATTCTTCCCTTGCAGAAACCTCAGTGCCCCCTGAAGGGTTCAGATGCAGGGTATCTGGATTAAGCAAAAAAATGACTCTCAATAACCACTGATTCTAAGAGAAGATATGCTCTCTGCAAAGACAAAGGGCCCTTATCTTATCTAATCAGAGTACCAGATGGCTATGCTATCTTAATAAGAAAAGTGTGTTCAGCCCTGACTGGTTTGGCTCAGTGGATAGAGCGTCGGCCTGCGGACTCAGGGGTCCCAGGTTCGATTCCGGTCAAGGGCATGTGCCTTGGTTGCGGGCACATCCCCAGTAGGGGGTGTGCAGGAGGCAGCTGATGGATGTTTCTCTCTCATCGATGTTTCTGACTCTATCCCTCTCCCTTCCTCTCTGTAAAAAAAATAAAAAAAAATCAACAAAATATATATTTTTTTAAAAAGTGTGTTCAGTCTTCTTCAATTCACAAAGAGATCAAGCACTGGTTCCCACATGGAGCATTGGTGTACATAAGCAGTAGGACAAATAGACTATATAAGCTATCAAACTGAATATCTTTCTCCCAGAAGTGGTGAGTATCAGAGATCTCTGTTTCCAGGACAGCTGCTGAGATCTTGCTTGAGAAAACAAATATGATCAGCCAGGGTATAGAATTTTGCAAATCATATATATATGGCCGGTAGCTATGACGTGCAATGACCACCAGGGGGCCGATGCTCAATGCAAGAGTGGAAAACATAGGCATGGAAACATGGAACAGACTGATGAATCTCAGAGGGAAGGGGGGAGGAGGAAAAGGTGGGAAGAGATTAAGCAAAGATCTTACATACATACTAGAGGCCTGGTGCACAGATTTGTGCACTGGTGGGGTCACTCAGCCTGGCCTGCACCCTCTCACAATCCGGGACCCCTCGGGGGATGTCAGAGAGCTGGTTTTGGTCCAATCCCCACAGGCCAGGCCAAGGATCCCACCGGTGCATGAATCAGTGCACTGGGCCTCTACTTAATAATAAGTGTCGTATAAGATTCTACTTTTTCTATGTCCCTTTTTGATCATATTCTCTCCTGGGTAGAGAACCACAATATCACTCAGACCTTAGGACTTACTTCCACAGTTTAATTTTTGACATCATAAAGAAGATATGGTACCTGCTCAAACCTCCCATAATCCCTTGTGCACACATCTTATAAAGCACTTATATCACTACTAGAGGCATGGTGCACAAAAATTTGTGCACTGGGGGTGGGGGGGAAGGTACTCAGCTGGCCTATGCCCTCTTGCAGTCTGGGACCCCTCGGAGGATGTCCTCCTGCTGGCTTAGGCCTGCTCCCTGGGGGATCGGGCCCAAGCTGGCAATCAGACATCCCTCTGGCAGCCCGGCAGCCCTCAGGGGATGTCCACTTGCCAGCAGGGAGCAGACCTAAGCTGCAGTCGGACATCCTTAGTGCTGCTGAGGAGGCAGGAGAAGCTCCCGCCACCACCGCTGTGCTGGCAGCCATCAGCCTGGTTTGTGGCTGAGCAGAGCTCCCCCTGTGGGAGCGCACTGACCACCAGGAGGCAGTTCCTGCATTGAGCATCTGCCCCTGGTGGTCAGTGTGTGTCATAGTGACCAATTGTTCTGCTGTTAGGGTCAATTTGCATATTACCCTTTTATTATACAGAATTGGGGCCTGGTGCACGGGTGGGGGCTGACTGGTTTGCCCTGAAGGGTGTCGTGGATCAGGGTGGGGCTCCCCCCTGGGGTGCCTGGCCAGCCTGGGTGAGGGGCTGATGGCTGTTTGCAGGCTGGTCAAGCCCCCCAGTGGGGACCCTCACCCCATGAGGGTTTGGCCAGCCTGGGTGAGGGGCTAAGGGCCGTTTTCAGGCTGCCCACACCCCCTTCAGGGTGGGGGTTACCACTGGGGTGCCTGGCCAGCCTGGGTGAGGGGCTGATGGCTGTTTTCAGACTGACCAAGCCCCCCGGTGACTGAAGCGCCCAGCCTTTCCTTTTTTTGTTTTTTGTTTTAATTTGCTCCAGCTCCGTGGCCATGGCGACTGGAAGCAGGTATCTGGGGTTTATTTACCTTCTATAATTGAAACTTTGTTGCCTTGAGAGGAGGCAGCAGCTGGCTGGGAAGCTTGGATTCTTCCATTGCTGGGGCAACCAAGTCTCCTGCTTGCTCCAGCTCCGTGGCTGCTGGCCGTCATTTTGGTTGGGTTAATTTGCAAATAGTCGTTCTGATTGGCTGGTGGGCGTGGCTTGGGTGTAGTGAAAGTATGGTCAATTTGCATGTTTGTCTATTATTAGGTAAGATACTAGTATTTCAATTGTTTGTAGGAAAGTTGTCTCTCCCAATAAAATGTGAGTTCATTGAGGTCAAGTTAGTTCAACAAAATTTATTAAGTATCTTTTATGTCCTAGGTAGTTTGCCAGGTGTTGGAGATATAGAAAAGAATAAAAACAGTCTCTGATTTTGAGAAACTTACATCTAGTAGAAAAGACAGAGTTTTCAGTACTATGATAAGTGCTAAGATAGTGTCCCAATTATGCCTCAATTAATTAATTATCTGTCTAGACTTAGTGGGACAAACACAGGTGACCAGGAGTCAGCAATAACAGCCTATCCCCTGGTATTTCAATGTCTAGACAGATGAGCCGAACTGGAACACATGAACACACAAGACAGAATTAGTATGCAATCACACAAGGTTTATTTACCTATTCCTAGTGGGTCCTAGGCTCCAGCAAAGGCCACCTGGCGATGCACACCAAAAGAGGACAATGAAGACAGAGACAGACAGGCGGCTGCAGTTGGTTCAGGCTCACACAGCAGAGCAGTCAATCAACGGCTTGTCTCACGAAGCGATGTGGAGTCCTCCTCTCTTCAGGCAGGAGACACTCACAGAAGAAAAATCTGGTGCTTATATAGCCAGTAGTAAACAACTGGTGTCTTTTTTTTTTTTTTTTTAATATATACTGTATTTCTTTTTTTTTAAAATATATTTTATTGATTTTTTTACAGAGAAGAAGGGAGAGGGATAGAGAGTTGGAAACATCGATGAGAGAGAAACATCGATCAGTTGCCTCCTGGACACTCCCCACTGGGGATGTGCCCGCAACCAAAGTACATGCCCTTGACCGGAATCGAACCCGGGACCCTTGAGTCCACAGGCCGACGCTTTATCCACTGAGCCAAACCGGTCAGGGCAACAACTGGTGTCTTATCAGTGTGGGCCAGACCTGTGCCTTATGCTAGGAGCAGGGTGTTTACGCTTTAAGGGCTTAGGACATTCACATCAAGACAGTGGGGCCTTCACCACATTTTGGAAGTTACAGAGTATTGGGGTCTTCACACAGCAAACATTTCACACAATTATTTCCACACATTAGAGGGGAAATTTGACCATAACATTATTATAACAGATAGCGATCAGTTCTTACCTCAATCCAAGGGAACAAAGGAGTTCAGAGAGCAGTTCTTAGCTCAGTCAAGGGAACAAAGGATTCCTCAAATTGGCTACTGACCTGAATCTTGAAGGGTGAATAGGAATTAACTAGTAAAGCAGTTTCAGTGAAGGTGGGGTCTGAAGTCAGGGAGCAGTGGGTTGCTCAGTGACTGGGTTTAGGAATTGAAGATAGTGGGTACAGACTACTTCTCCCAGAAGACTCAGTGACAATAAAAATGATGTTATGGAATAGGTTCTTGAATCCCTACCTTGTCCCTCACAATGTATTGGTCAAAGGGAAGTCCTATGAGGTCTTGGTGTTTGCTGTCATAGATTTTTAGTTCCATTGACTTAAAAAAAAAAGTGTTTTACTTCTCAAGCTCAATAAAAGTAGACTTGCACATTTAAATCCATTTTTTTAAAAGTCATCCTTCAATAATATGTTGGAGTTATTTTAAAGAAATACATGAGTGGGGGGTGGGGGAAGGACACATATGTAATACCCTTTGTAATAATTATTATAATGTTTTTTTAAATAAGAATTAAAAAAAAATAAAATAAAAAAAAAAGAAATACATGAGTAACTTTATAGGTGTTTGAAACCCAAGTGTTAAAAAAAAAAACAAGTAATGAAATGTACTCTCTCCCCCCTGGACTTCCAATAATTTAACACTGGGAAAAATAGAAAAATGTAAGTTAAAACTATATCTAAAAATAGTCCAAACATATGATTTATAAGGAATTAAAATTTTTAAAGCCTGGCTTGTGTTTCCCAGTGGTTGAGTGTCGACCCATGAACCAAGAGATCACGGTTCAATTCCCGGTCAGGGCACATACCCAGGTTGTGGGCTGGATCCCTAGTGGGGGGTGTGCAGGAAGCAGTCAATCTATGAATCTCTCTTCACCACTGATGTTCCTATCTCTCTCCCCCTCCCTCCCTTTAAAATAAATAAAAACATATAAAAAAATAAAGATCTACTTTCCTATATCTCTTGATGATTCTTATGGTGTAAGAAAAGTATTTCACCTCCTCTGTCCCTTTCTATTTAAAAATATCTGCACTAATATACATGTAATAGATGTTAGTTGGTTGTCAACCAATAGATAGCAAAGTCATTATTTGAAGGGAAGACCTTATTTATAATTGATGGTAACTATTGGAAAAATATGTACCATGGGATGTAATTGAGAGATTCTTTATATAGAATCTGAGGTCATGAAGTCTGAGGTCTCATTAGAATTATAGTCTTTCTTTTAAAGAAAGTGTGGAATTATGATAAATGAAATGTTATCTCCTTCCCAAAGCAAAGTTCTTAGGCTGTCTACTAAGGAATTTTGGTGTCATTGCTTTTTCCTGTAATGAGACTAACCATTTAAATATCTGGTTTGACTTGTATTTCTGATTACTGATTGTGATCATTTAGAAACTTGCAAAATCTTTCATCACAACACCAATGACAGGCTAATCAACCTGAAGAAAAGGGCCAGAAGAAAGGGATTTTCTTAAATGCTTAACTGAAAAAGTTTAATAAATATATCACATAAAAATCAGGAAAAGGTCAACTTTGAAAGAAGTAATTTTTCAAAATCAGTTTGAATCAATTGCTGATGCAATAAATACAAGAAATTAAATTTATTATATAAATTCTACATCACTCTTTTTCCTAAAAATTTTCTCAATTGAAAATGAATATTATTTCTTGATGTTCTCTAAAATAAGCTGCCATGAACAAGTAAATAGAAAAAAACAAACAAAAACCAATTCAAATTCCTAGTCCCTAAGAATTTTCTCTGAAATTCATGCTGGTAAAAACTATGGTATATTTCTCAGCTCTCTTTAACTTTCCTAAACATTTTTAAGCTAAACATGTAAATAAAATGGTTTAAATATGGTGAGAAGTTAAGAACTAAAGCAGCACCAGATATTCAAAGGAATCTAATAAGCAAATCTGTGTGACTAAATAGTAAAAAGACTAGTTTCAGTTTTCTCTTCTTAATTTCTTAAGTAATTCAATAGTTATTCATTATTATTTTTTCTTCAATGTTTCTGGTTACCTAGTTTGTTGGGGTCCAGCCCCATCAGGTCCAGGGGTTCCCAAAGGTGTGGACGTAGTCAGCGAAGAAGGAATGACACGGAGACAGTGTTCAGTTGATCAGCATGGTTGGGTTCTCTCTTTATTGTTCTATTACATCTATATTTATACTATTTGATCCCATAAGCATGCCCCTATAATTACATCATCGTATGTTTTGGGTCACATTCTACAATTCCTTGTTTCTTATCTGACCTTAGCCAAAAATCCTGTCTCTATCTAGTTCTGTTGATTTTAATCTTGTCTAGGTTAATCTCTGTGTTCCATTACAAGGGCTATTCCAAGGTCACTGCTCTACTGATAGGCTACAAGGAAGTGACTGAAGGAGTTTATCCTACCCAGTAAAGGTTATGTCCTCCCAGCCTTGCTGCTTGCCTTCCCTGGGACTGCCCTGTGTCAGTGGGTAGGCTTTGGTGCTTTCCCTGGCGGGCAGACCCCTGGGGATGTGGGTCCAACAAGTCCCAAATTTATTGCCAATGCTCTTAGTCCAAGTTCTTCATAAGTAGTACATGGTATTTCTGTAACACTAGGGGGATTTACTGATTTATTCTCTTCCTTAGTCCTGTTAACCCCTAACCTGGGGAAACAACCTTTCTCGGGAGGTGGTCCTGGTTAAAACACATAGCCCTTAAGAGGGGGAGCAAACATATGTGATATATGCCAGGTCCCTTGAAACATAAGCTGTGCAGATGTTTCTTCCCTGCAGAGACTGTGTCAAGCAGCAAGGGTGGACCGGCTCCCGGCAAATTCCCCCATTTTTATTTTTTAAATGACTGCGCGTGTAAATCAGTGGCCACCTCTCGGATTGGGTTGTTTAAGACTCGGAAGAAGACTTGTTTGTGATTTTGCTAACAGGTCAGTCCGAGGCTTAACCCTATATTGGCTCCCCACACTAGTTCAGTGTCTGGAACACAGCAATTTTATAAAAAATAAAATGTATTCTAAAACTTCCCCTCTAAAAACTATTTACATACACCTCTTCAGATCATGGGCTTGTATCTGCTCTATTATTTTGGATTTGAAAGGGCGAGGGCTAGGCCCTCCACTTTGCCCCAGGGTAAAGGCTACACCCTCCATCTTGCCCCAGGGTAAGGGCTACGTCCTCCATCTTACCTTGGCCACGTGCTTGGCAAGAAGGTTCTTCCCGGAAGTCTAAGACTCTGCTAGCCACACCCCAGGAACAAGACATCGACTTGCGCCTGGGCAATCACAGTCCTTTCTCCTCCCCTTACTCCAACCCCCCCTTTATAACCTGTCTCTAGGCGGGGTTCTGTCTCTCAGCCACTTGGTTTGCCGTGTGTCGGTGAGTCTGGTGATGGGGAGCACAGCTAGCTTGAAA
>NW_005871107.1:5704752-5815050 GCF_000147115.1 Myotis lucifugus | reverse complement strand
GAAGCAGGACTGTCTGGCATCGCTCAGAACCCTAGGGCAGCTTTCTCTCCGTGGGGCTTGCAGCGATTACTGGGACACTGAGAAGCAGACCTCTGAGGGCAAGACTGAGAGCAGCCATAATTGCTAACCCCGCCCTGTTGATCCCGTGGGACCAGCCCCGCCCAAGCCCTGCAGGGAGACTTTTGCTGGATAGCCTCAGGCAAAGGCTAGATTAGCACCTCCCTAGAGATCCAGGAGCCAGGAAGCCCAGAGGTCAGAGTGGGACCATCCAGTTTGCAGCTCCGTGGAACCATAAAAGACACACTCAGGGGGCAGACTCAGTGAGCACCAAAGCCCCATTGAAGCAAGTCTAGCCCCAGAGGGGTGTCTCCAGCCCAGAAGTTCTCCCACTGCAGACACAGCTCATTCTCACAGCCAATTGGCCTGGAGGTCAATTCCTCACAGTGATAACTACAACAATCAAGGCTTAACTACAACAAGACTGTGCACAAAGCCCGCAAGGGGGTGCACCAAGAGTGTCTACCTCAGGTAATTGGGACACTTAGTACAGAAAGGCACTCTATCGACACAGCGAAGCATAAAAAATGCCGAGACAAAGAAACAGGACACAAACGACAGAATTGGAGGAAAGCAAACTGTTGGATATAGAGTTCAAAATCACACTTTTAAGGTCTTTAAAGAACTGTCTAGAAGCCGCCGATAAATTTAGTGAGATCTTCAAGAAGACTGGTGAGACCGCTGATAAATGTAGTGAGATCCTCAAGAAATCTAATGAGACCCTCGATGTTGTGATAAAGGACCAACTAGAAATTAAGCATACACTGACTGAAATAAAGAACATTATACAGACTCCCAACAGCAGACCAGAGGATCGCAAGAATCAAGTCAAAGATTTGAAATACGAAGAAGCAAAAAACACCCAACCGGAAAAGCAAAATGAAAAAAGAATCCAAAAATACGAAGATAGTGTAAGGAGCCTCTGGGACAGCTTCAAGCGTACCAACATCCGAATTATAGGGGTGCCAGAAGATGAGAGAGAGCAAGATATTGAAAACCTATTTGAAGAAATAATGGCAGAAAACTTCCCCTACCTGGTGAAAGGAATAGACTTCCAAGTCCAGGAAGCGCAGAGAACCCCAAACAAAAGGAACCCAAAGAGGACCACACCAAGACACATCATAATTAAAATGCCAAGAGCAAAAGACAAAGAGAATCCTAAAAGCAGCAAGAGAAAGAAAATCAGTTACCTACAAGGGAGTACCCATACGACTGTCAGCTGATTTCTCAACAGAAACTTTGCAGGCCAGAAGGGAGTGGCAAGAAATATTCAAAGTGATGAATACCAAGAACCTACAACCAAGACTACTTTATCCAGCAAAGCTATCATTCAGAAATGAAGGCCAGATAAAGAGCTTCACAGATAAGAAAAAGCTAAAGGAGTTCATCACCACCAAACCAGTATTATATGAAATGCTGAAAGGTATCCTTTAAGAAGAGGAAGAAGAAGAAAAAGGTAAAGATACAAATTATGAACAACAAATACACATCTATCAACAAGTGAATCTAAAATTCAAGTGAATAAATAATCTGATGAACAGTAAAAGAAAAAATGTATATGAAAACATAGATCAAAACAAAATGTATAGTCCTCCTACCTGGTACCAGTGCTAAGAATTTGAGAAATAATAGATATTATATAAGAGCAAAACCAGGTAAGTTATCTTCCATATAAATATTCGATTGGCTCACATCCTGAGACTTGTAGTCATTTTGAAAAAACATTTAATTGTAAATTATAAGCCCAAGCACTCCTTCCGTTTCCCTTTTCTTGAATTATCTTCCAAAAATATGACTGCAGACAAAGCCGTAAATAAACTCTGGGTATTTGTGTTCAGATGATGTGGCTTACTCTCTGGTCTGGATTTCAAAGATGCCAATGTAATGTGGATTGTATATAATTTTTAAAAGGATTTTACAAATTTATGGTTATTGCAGACATTTGGAAAATACAGAAAAAGTACAAAGAAGCAGAGAAAAAAAAATCCTCCATCCAGTCAATGGAGGTTACCATTATTTACTTTCCAGTTAGGCTTTATACTATATTACCTTGGTGTCAAGATTTAGTCACGTTATACACCATGAATATTTCTCCCTTTAAATAAATACTTGGCAGCTTTGAACTACCTAACATCTCATTTTGTAGTAATGCGATAATTTGTTGGCATCACGTGTAAAATAAAGAGCTACAGCTTATTATAAAAGACTTCTTAAATCCGAGCAAAAGAGAAACGCGGACACAGAGAAGATAGTGAAAAATAGCAAGACCATTAATAGAAAAAAAAGTGATCATAGCTCAAGTAGAGGCAAAATAATAGGGTTAATCACGTCACTTTAGGACAAAAGGGTCACCCAGCAAGCGTCTCACTTAAAGTTTTTATTTGCATTTCGAATGGAGATTTATTTTCATTAGAGAAACTCGAGGTTTTCTATATAAACATAAACAAATCCTCCAATCGTGTGGTCTCCTTTTAAATGCTCCGACTGCCTTCAGAGAGGGCTTGGAGAGAAATAAAACGTGTCCAGCACGAAAGCATTGGTCAGCAGCCCCGGGACTGCCCAGGGTGGTCCGCGCCGAGCGGAGCCAATCTGCGACCTACCAGGCCGTCGCCAAGACAACCAGAGGCGCGGGCAGGTGGGTGCGAACAGAACACTCAGCGAGGGAGCGAAGACGCGTCAATGGCCGCGCGCCCCGGCCTCGGCGCCCCCCAGGCCTGCGCATGCGCTGTGGTAATTCCCGCTCGGGGGCGGGGGGAGCTTTGGAACTCTCACTTTACCGTCACAGGGCAGATGAGCACGGTGCCTCCGCCCTCTCCCGCCCCTTTCTACCCTCCTCCCCTTTCCCCTCCCCTCGTCCCTCAGTCCTCTCCCTCCTTCCCCTCTCCCCCGCTGTCTGGAGTCCCCGGCGAACACCAGCTTCCGGCCAATGGCCGTCTGCGAAAGGGTGTCCCGCCTCTTCCGCTTTTACACAGGAGGTCGCAGCGGCGCCTGCGCGTCCACTGCCAGGGTCAGCAGGCCGATCCCCTGGGCGGAACACCAGCGCCTGGCGGAGCCGCGCCCGGGGGGTCCATGGCGATGAGCTATAACTCGAAGGATGAGGTGGACGGCGGGCCCCCGTGCGCTCCCGGGGGCGCCGCCAAGAACCGGAGGCCGGATAACACGGCCTTCAAACAGCAGCGCCTGCCGGCTTGGCAGCCCATCCTGACGGCTGGCACGGTGCTCCCTACCTTCTTCATCATCGGCCTCATCTTCATCCCCATTGGCATCGGCATCTTCGTCACCTCCAACAACATCCGCGAGATCGAGGTGAGGGAGCGCGCGGCGTGGGAGCGGGCGCCGCCTGGAGCGGGACCCTCGCGGCCTGCCCCCCGCTCTCCCCCGTCCCCGTCCCCCCGTCCCCGTCCTCAGCCCCCGGGAGGCGGACCCAGGCCTCGCCTCCCCGCACCTGCCCTCTCCTCTCCCTCGGGTTCTGGTCTCTCTCTCCGCGGCTTTCCGAATTCGCACTTTCGTCCGCGCTTCCTCTTGCGATTCACACCATTAGGGACGGAGTGAGCGTTTAGTGCAGAGGGTGGGGCAGAGGAAGAGCACCCCTTCCGTGCGCGGTTGATGTGGCTCCGTGAGGATGTTTATTTTTATTTTTATTCTTTTACCTCCAACGGAGGTTAAGAGCGAGAAAGGGGAGAGAGAGAGAGAAAGAAAACAAAGTTATATCCAGACATGACTCCGGGAGAACTGACGTAGCCAGAATGTCATTCCCTGCGTGGGAACTGTCAGAGATGATCACCTTGGCCATTGTTGGGCAGAGGACCGGAGTCAGGCATGAGGTCTTGGTGTTTGTTTGTTTTTTATCTAAAGAAGTTGTCGTGTGTTGCCAGGTCACAATTAGGACCGATGACCGACGTGTGCACAGGACCTTTTATTTTGAGCAAATTGATGCTTTTAGTCGTAGGGCACGATACAGGTAAAAGGTAACCTGAAACTTCAGTTCCGGTTGTGCTTTTAGGCTGTGTGTATTAATAATCATGCCCTACATCCGCCCTAGTTTTTGTTCTTCCTAGATTTTAAACTTAAAAAAAAAAAAAAAGAGTGAATGATCACAGAATAAGTGGTACGCTGACCGCTGAGTATTTCACTGCTCTAAGACATGATGGAGAAACTTGGGGAAGCATCTTGAATCGTCAGAGCAGCCATCATAGGCTGTGCGTCCAGCTGCAGTGAAGACAGGGTGACAGTAGAATATGTAATACTTCGTATAGGTGTCCGGTGTTAAACACCTGCTCGTCGTTTTCCTTGAATATCTGAGGGTATTTTTATCCGTTTGAAGGGGCAGTACCTGGCACCAACTAATCTGGATTTCTTCGTTCTATCAGGTTATATCATCTCCTTCCCCTCTATTTTATGCATGCGATTTAATGGGGCTTTCAGAGTCATTTTATTTCAACTACAGGAATAGGCATAAAAATACCTGTTTTCCAATTTAATTTACCTTACCTCTGAAAGCAAAATTGATATGTATTTTTAATTGTACAGTGTTTAATTGTACACTTCTAGGTTACTAACAATAATGAGAATAGTACCTATAGCATCGTTTTTAAATATTTTACTAAAAATTCAGTTTAGTAACTAGAGAGTCACAGTCTGTTTTTCCAGTATGCATTTTTATGTGTTTTATCATTTCTATCTCCCGAATAGTCCTTCAAATGTAGTACCTCTTGTTCTCCCAGCTGCACTAGGGATCAGACATACGAGTAGAGTGATGTATTGCAAGGACCGTGGGCTCTGTCTGGGCTGGGGTCAGGCAGAGCTGGGTTTAAATTCCATCTTAGTCACTAACTAGCTCAATTTCTTGGAAAACTTCATCTCTCTGAGCTTCAAGTTTCCTTATCTGTAAAATACATAAATAATGCCTATCTTTTAAAAATATGAGAATTAGAGTCTGTGTAGATAAGACCCTTGGTATTTATTAAGTTTGTATAATAAATAGCTACTATTATTATGATTCTTGATCAGTTGATAAATGGAGCCAGACAGGTTGACATTTGGTGGTAGGCTAGAAGAATATTGTAAAATTGAGGCTGAAACCCAAACCCAGATGTCTTTATTTCCATCCAACCTTAAGCTTCTGCACTACATTAGGATTCTTACTGCAGTGTTAGGAGGTAAGAAGAAAATAATTTAACATTAGATGTTTTATCATCTTATTTAAACTTCTTAAGATAATAATGAAAGTAGCAATAATTTGCAATTTTATGTGATCGGTATTTATTATCAAAACTCACCTTTGTTATTATATATTATACTATGAAAATAAATATTTAGCCCTAACTAGTTTGGCTCAATGGATAGAGCATCGGCCTGGGGACTCAAGGGTCCCAGGTTCAATTCCGTCAAGGGCATGTACCTTGGTTGCAGGCACATACCCAAGAGGGAGTGTGCAGGAGGCAGCTGATCGATGTTTCTCTCTCATAGATGTTTCTAACTCTCTATCCCTCTCCCTTCCTCTCTGAAAGAAATCAATAAAAATATATTTTTAAAAAAAGAAAATAAATATTTACTTTCTTTAAAACTTTTGGGTTTTGAAATGAAATAAGGCTCTTCACCTTTACACTAAGTAGTTGGTGACATGGAAATTTCTTAAATAATTCTTCTGTATATACTACTGATTCAAGTGGCTTGAAGAGTCTACTGCAGCTTGGTCTAGTTAAAAGGATACTGAAGTTAAAAGTCAAGGCATTAGAGTTGAAGTTCCACCTCTGTTAGTGACCCTAAGCATATTTTTCAGTCTCAAATTTTTTACTTGAAGAACCAGAAGATTCAGACTTGATGATTTCTAAGGTGATGTTTAATTCTAAAATTGTATGACTTCCAACTTTAATGTGATTTTTAAAAAAATGCATATCCAAATTGCATCTCCTTTGGATCTAGAGGAAATGAAAAGTAGAACTGATTAGGAATTTTGTAACCAACACTGACATAAATTGTGGGAATAGAATCAATTTTCTTTTTTTAATTTGGCTGTTAAATATGTAGAAAATTGGTTCTGAATTGAGCCTGGAGTTTATTATGAGAAAAACCTAGGGAGCTTTCCCAAAACACACATGCTTGCTTCAGCCTACTCTCCACCCTTTACCAGATACTAGTTTAGTTTAAAATATGCTGAGGGTTATTTAAAGTAAAGGAGCAATGAAAATTTCTTGCCAACATTTACTTTCATACTATAAGTTGCTCACGCCTCTTATTCCTCATCTTTTAAAAAATGTTAAGAACATTTGTTTTTGTGTCAAATTACTAGGCCCAAGGAGCTTTGCCAATAGTTCTATTGTAATATAGCTTAAAGTGCTAAGATTAAAAATCCAAACTTTTTAAGTGTAAAAATCAGTGGGTCTTTATGATAATTCCAGAAATGTTATACTAAAAATTACTATTGTTGTAAAGCACATTGGACTCACCTGACAAAGATGTAAAAAAGGTGTTTTTAATTTAATGCTTATATTTGGCAATATATCTTCCTCCCACCCCCATTAGGTTCATATATCTTGTTTAGTTGGTTTTTAGATTTTCTGTAATAAAATGAAAACTGAGGTTGTTAATTTTATCATTCATAGGAAAATATTTAATGTCTCACTCAATACTAAGGTTTAATATATACATGTATGTGCATATATAAATATATTTTATTAATCCTCACCTGAGGATATTTTTTCCATTGATTTTTAGAGAGAGAGGGAGAGAGAGAGAGAGATACATCTATTGATTGCCTCCCACATGCATCCCGACTGGGGCTGGGATTGAACTCAAGACCAGGGCCCACGCTCTAACCACTGAGCACACCATCTAGGGCTATCTTCATATGTTATTAGCAGCAATGAATAAATATTTCCTTTAATTTGGCAATTGTAGGAGTCAGGCACATTTTTCTACCTCAAAGATAATGTGTTTCTAATCTAAGGCTCTTCTTGGTGAGGCTGAGATATTTGAATAGAGCTAACTTGAAAAAAATAGTGAGTATTCTGAACTTTTACAAAGGCATTTGTCAGTGTGAAGTTATGTAGTTTAATGGTTAGAATTGGATGAGGACATTATTCAGAATAATATTCAGAGTAAATTAAAAAACTAAACATTAACTTTAAATTAATATTGCCAAAAGTGTTCATGATACATTTTCATTAAATTGTAGTGGATTAGCACCCCCTCCCCTGGTTGATAGAAAACTCCAAATCTTGTTTTTGTCACTTTATGTTTAATCCTATTTATTTTATTTCCCTTGTTTTTGATAAAAATACAGTTTGATTTATTGTTTTTACTCCTGTGCAACTTGGATTCTTAGATTCCAAGATTTTTAAGAGGATTAAAGTCCTTTTCTGCATTGAGTATAAATTGCTTTGTAGATTGTTAAACAATATAAGCACTTTATGATAAGAAGTTTAAAGATTTTAATATTCATATGACTTGCAGTTGCTTAGAAGCCGACTCTTGGAAATTAAGAGGTTTGGGGTTAGTGTTTTTAATTTGTTACTCAAGTAACACTAGTACTTAGATCAAGGCATGACAAAGTAAATATGGCCAGCCAAACCGGTTTGTGAGGCCCAGGAACTGAGAATGGTTTTACAGATGAACATATACCATTGATTTGATGATAGAGAACATTAAGTTTAAACACCCAATTATATGAAATGTTTCCCTCCACCCCCAAATAATTCCATTCTTAATAATAGACTTGTGTTACCAGAAAATTGTACACAATTGTTATTATATTTTGAATGTCAATAATAAAAATTAGTGCAAATTTGTTTTCTCTTTTGGTATAGAAGAGTCTGTATAATATTCTCGGTCTTGCCTCTTGGTTTGCAAAGCCTAAAATACTTTCTGGCCCTTTACAAACAATACTTTCCTGCCCTTATCGTCAAGTTTTAAAGAAATATACCGACAAATTTAGCATTTGTTACAAAAATATCAGTATTTAATTATACTTTCTAATCCTCAGTAATCTTTTAGTTAGGTATAATGATCCCTGACAATTGCTTGTATTCTTCCTTCTTTGTACAAATTTAAATACCTTAGCTAAATTTACCATTAATCTTGGCTCAGGTAATATCCTTCTCCTTTTCGTTGTCACAGTCAGATAAAGTTTAAGCAACTAAAGAAAATTGCTTTTGAAAGTTTTACTTAGGTTACCTTTTGCATTCGTTAGAGTCTCTAAAAAGGACCCCTGACAAATTCCTGAGTGTCGACTGATCAGTTCAAAGGGGCACTTAAAATGCCATTTTTAACATAATCTAATACTTAAAATGATTTATCTTGTTACTCAGCATTTTGTTGAGTGATCTGTTTAGGTCTTTTATTGATTTCCTTTAAGACAAATTGACATTCAAAACTGGAAGTTTTCCAGTCCTTGGACAGTGTGAAAATTGCATGTCCTTCAAATTCCTCCTTTCCCACTGCATTAAATTCTGTCTGTTCTTAGGAATAGGTTAGGAGTAGGATGTATTTTTAGGATTACCAAGAAGAGATGACAGTTTGATTTAGGGAAACAATCACAATGGTAGCAAAACAAATCTGAGAAATACGATAACTTAAATTGATCTATTTATCTACCTCTGTTGTTCTGTTTTGCCTCTGGTTCTTTGTGTTTTGTAGTTAAGCTGATGGGCAGGTTTCCAACTTATTGTAATCTGCACTGTACCATGTATGCTTTTGACATTTAATAAATAAGAAAACTGTAGTTCCTCTCCCACTTGGTAGCCTCTTTCTCGGATAAGTTATGAACTATTATCTTTAGTACAAACTATTTTTTCTCCCTATCTTTATTGAGGTATACTTGACAAATAAATTGTATATATTTAATAAGTTTATTGTGATGGTTTGATATACATATAAATTATGAAATCTCCTTAGTCAAGCTAATGAACATATCCATTACCTTCTATAGTTGCCGTGTGTGTGTGTGTGTGTGTGTGTGTGTGTGTGTGTGTTTTGAAAACACTTAAGCTCTATCCTCTTGTCAAAAAGACAAGAAATAATAAGTGTTGGTGAGAGTGTGGAGAAAAGGGCACCCTTGTAGAATGTAAATTGGTACAGCCATTACGGAAAACAATATGGAAGTTCCTCAAAAAATTAAAAACTAAAACTACCATATGATCCAGAAATCCAAAGGATTTTATATACTATGTATATATCAAAGGGAGAGAAAACTTTGTTTTTATACCCAACAGATTTTATTACAACCTGGATATTAGGTTAGGTTAGGCTACCCTTGAATTTTAGCTGATGAAGGAGGGCATAGTAAATGATAGAAAAAGTTTGTGGACAGGGCCTCTTTTTTATTTTTTCACACAGAGAGCCCTTAAGGAGCCTGTAATCTTTTTTAAGAATTTTTTTCTTTTTAATCCTCACCTGAGGACATGATTTTATTGAATTAAGGGGGGGGGGGGTGGCGAGAGGAGAGAGAGAGAGAGAGAGAGAGAGAGAGAGAGAGAGATGATGTGAGAGTGAAACATGGATTGGTTATCTCCCACACTTGCCCTGACTGGGAATTGAACCCACGACTTTTCGGTGCATGGGATAACACTCAACCAACTGAGTCACACTGACCAGGACAGAGCCTGGAATCTTTTGAAGGAGATGAGACAGACATATAAAAGGAAAACTAAGTATTGCTGGAAGAGTGGCACAGACAGAAAATGCCTTAGTAGTTTAAAGGAAGACAAGATCACATCTGTCTTTAATAACCCTGGAAAACTTTGTAACTTTGTGTTGGAAATGGGCTTTGAGCTGGAACTTGCAGGGTAAGTAAATAGCAGTTGTAAAGGGGAGGTTGTATTCATTTCAAGAAGGAGATTAATATGAGCAAAGTTGTAGTGACAGGAAATCAAAAGGTATATAGAGAAAATAAGGGTAAGGGCCAATCAGCTGGTGCCATGTTGTAGATAGACTTGTATTTGATAGTGAATGTATTAAACTGGGAAAATAGCATGAGGGACACAATGTGTATCAGTTAAGACTGGGTTCAGCAATGAGTAAAATTTTCATTCTTATGTGAAATCTCTTAGAAATGCAGTCCCTGGCTAGTATGGAGGCTGTTTTACTGAATCCACACTCTCTAGTTTATTGCTCTGTCAGTCTTAGGGTTTGGCTCCAATGCTCACAGTTCAGAATGGAGGCTAGAGTTCTAGTTGTCACATCCTTTTCCAGGTAGTAGTGTGGAAGAAGGGATGAAGAACAAAGGAATAAAGGACTTTTAAAGTCCATCCATGGTGAAGTTT
This sequence comes from Myotis lucifugus, assembly GCF_000147115.1. NCBI lineage: Eukaryota > Metazoa > Chordata > Mammalia > Chiroptera > Vespertilionidae > Myotis > Myotis lucifugus. Next base: position 5,804,731 of record NW_005871107.1, on the reverse strand, counting down.
TAGCAGAGGTTTTGTGTTATTTTTCCATTTGGTGATGATATAAATTGGTTTGAGAAGTAATGAGATAGAAAAAACGTTAAAAAATAAATTAGTTCTTCATTTATACTTTGTGGGTCTTCAAATTGAACAATTACGCCTGAAATATTTATATAATTCTCTAACACTGGTAACATGTCATTTTCTGCCCATTCTTTAGAATCACTTTCACTGTCAGATACTATCATATTTCTCTTTTGCCTTCGCGATGGTCTAATGCTAGACTCATTACTATGTTCTGACAAAATACTATCTTCCAACTGACTGCCAAAGCCACTCAGCCAATCAGACAAAGTGTCTGCATATAATTCGCTCAAATGTTCTTCTCTGCTGCAATGCCTTTTTAAAAAATCTTTTGCCAGAATAAAAGATGAATGGAAAGAATTAGATGTATTGCTTGTCACATCTCTGGAAATACTGACCGATGAGTTGAGAAAAAGACAGAAGTTAACTTGTGACCGGTCAGTAACATTTGGACGCGGAAACACAAGTATACTTGTGACCAGTCAGCGGGTGTTAGTAACAAAGCCACACTAGCTATAAGAGAGGCTGAGAAAAGGGGTCTTTAGATAGTAATTGAGTTTTATACTGTGGACGAAAGGTGGCACAAGTTGGGGTGAGGGGTCGTTAACAGTCTGTAACACAGGGCTATATTTGGGAAGATTTGTCTGGTGATACTATGTTATGTTAGCTGGATGGGAGCTGAGTCATCTAGATGTCAGAGTCTAGTAGTTTAGACACTGAATAATGGTTACATTTTTATATTGATTATAGTATTGAGTTTAACTTGATTTCATGGTAAAAGCCAATATGTGTTGTGTGGTATACGAAAAGCAAATCAGGTATAGGACTTTGACGTTAAGACTTAAAAAAAGTTATAGAAGGAATATGCTCTCTTATTTTCTTCAGCCTGTCTTTTTCTTTCTTTGTTCAGCATATAAATGCATTCTAATTTCTTCTCTTAAACATGGCCCTGGCTAGTGTGGCTCAATTGGTTAGGCGTCATGTCATGCACTGAAAGGTTTCCGGTTTAATTCCTGGTCAGATCTCATGCCAGGGTTGCAGACTTGATCCCTAGAAAGGGTATGTGGGAGGCAGCTGATTGCTGTTTCTCTCTCTTCCTTTTCCTACCTCTCTAAAAAATAAAAAAAGAGAAAATATCCTATCTTGATTCAATTTAATAATAAAAATGTAATAATGACCCATATTATTTGAGTCTGCTAAGAATTTTACATGTCATTTGATACAGGGACACTTATAAGGGTAATGTTGCTATTCTCTGCATTTTATTTTTAGAGGTTGGATGTTGAATCTGAGAATAAGTCATTTGCTTAGTCACAGCTGGGATTCAAATCCTAGCACTCTGACCTCTTGTTTTGTTTCCTCTAGGTGCTGGTCTATATTCTCTTTATTCACACAATCTCTTTTAAAAAGAAATATGTGCACACTTATTGATAACTAGAGGCCCAGTGCACGAAGTTCGTGCACGGTGGTGGTGGTGGTGGTGGTGGTGGTGGTGGTGGTGGGGGTGTCCTTCATTCAGCCCATCCTGCGTCCTCTCGCAATCCAGGATCCCTTAGGTAGGGTCCCTAGGCTTAGCCGGCTATCAGGGCCTATTGGGGCTTTCCTTCCCCTGGCTGCCGGCAGCTGGCCCTGCTGCTGCCTCTGCTTGCCATCTGTGTGGCGCTCCTCCTCCTCCCCTGCCACTGGTCGCCTCCCTCTGTGGGCGACAGGTGTGGGGTGCGATCCCTTGGCTGGCCTGGGCATCCCTCTGTGGGGCAATTGCTGGCCGGCCCCGCACACCTGGGCCTGCTTCTTTGGGGTGATTGCAGAGCTCCCTCCTTTCCCAATCGATTGCCCCAACAGCTGGTGGCCTGGACCTCCCTCCTTAGGGCAATCAATTGCAGAGCCCCCCCCTCCCCCCATCGATCACCCTGCAGAGTGTGGCCTGGGCCTTCCTCTGCAGGGCAATTGTGGGGTGATGGCAGGGCGCCCCCAACCAATCACATCACACCCTCCTTGGCTGGCCTGGCACCAGTGCGTATCACATATCATAGGTAATTGTTCGAATGGTCGTTCTGCTATTCGGTTGTTAAGTTGATTTGCATAATGTGCTTTTATTATTATAGTTGTTCATTCCCAGCTCCCATGAACTCATTCCTTAATCCACTGTATCTGAAGTATGTTAGATGGTGAAGAGTGCTATGAAGAAAAATGAAGGGGAGTAGGAATGGTTGAAGAATCGTTGACAATTTTGAGTAGTCAAGGAATGCCTCAGTAAAATGGTATTTGTGTAAAGGTCTAAAAAAGATGAGGGAATGAACCATATTGATATCTGACGGAAGAATGTTTCAGACAGAAGAAATAAGAGCAAAAGTACTTAGTAGGATGTTTGAGGAACAACGAAGTCATTGGCTGGAGCAGAATGAGAAGTGGGGGAGGATAGTAGAAGATGAGGCTAGAGTGGTAAAGTAGTGGAGTGCACATCACATGGGTCGTTATAGGGATTTTGGCTTCTACAGGCAGTGTAATGCGAAGCAATTGGAAAGTTTCACACAGGTAGGTGACATGATCTTACTACTTAAGATTAAAAGAGTTACCCTGTCAATGATATGGAGAATATTATCTGGGGAATAAGTAGAAGCAGGGAAACCAGTTAAGGGGCTATTAATAATAATTCAAGTAGAATGAAGATAACTAAGATATTTTGGTCTGCATTGGAAAGATGGAGTTGTAGTTTATCAAGGTAAGAAAGTCTGTAGAAGAAGTTTTGGTGTGATAGTAGGGGGCTAGGGCATGAGGAGCTGAATAAAGAGGGTTTTTTTGGTTTGATTTTTGACTTGCTACGATGAGACAACTTTTAGATAACCAGGCTGGAATTAATGAGTAGGCAATTGAATACATGAGTCTAGATTTAGGGGGAAGGTTGAGACTGGGGTTACACATTTGAGGGCAAATCAGCATAGATATATAAAGACATAAGATGGAATGAGATCAAGAGAGTGATTATGGCTCTGAGTCACTCTGTTGAAGCGGTTAGGGAGATAAAGAGGAACTAGCAAAGGAAACTGAAAAGCAGCAGCCAAGGAGGCAGGGGAAAAGCAAAGAGTGTAGTGTCCAGGAAACCTGTTTCAAGGAAGAGGGTGTGAACAAACATGCCTAATGCTGCTGATGATAGTTATAGAAACAGGACTGTTAACGTAAAAAAAACCATTGAAACCTGTAAAGAATTTTTGTGAGTTTATTTGAGCCAAACTGTCGACATATGCCGGGAAGCAGAACCTCAACGAATTGAGATAGTGCTCCGGAGAATGGCGGGGTTACATTTGTATTTATACATTTCAATCAAAGGAGGAACATAGGTGGGTTACATGAAATTCATTGGTGATAGATTAAGGAGGAGGGATAAAGCAAAGCAGGGAAACCCCTGGGATTGGATAAAAAGTAAAATGATGGACACATACTTAGGTGGGTGCAGGAACAATTAACATGATGATGAAGGAATTTGTGGTATCTGTCCTGGGACCCAGCACACCTGGTTGTGCCCCAGGGGCTCCAGATAAAGGGAAGTCACAAGTTACCCAGACATTTCAAGGGTATGTTATCATAGATGCAAAAAGACAGATAGGCTCAGTTAAGGTAAAGGTTGACCTTGTCAGTGAAGATTCTGGCCTAGGACGTAACTGCCCACCATAACTGCTTTTAGTTAAAGTTTAATTTCAGACCATCCTTTGTGGTTACTTTAGGTCTCCGAGTTTGCAAGACCGCCATGCAGGCCTCCCCTGAGCCTGTCAGGTCAGCATGTGGCCCCTTTCGTCCACAGGACTGAGAGCTGATCTTTGAGTTAGCAACATGAAGAGCTCTGGTAACCTGTCTTACAGTGAATGGCATTACCATCTATGTGTTTTTTTAAGCTAGAAACCCTGGAAATCAACTTAAACTGATTTGTCCTCATCTCACCTCTAGGCATTAAGTTTTGTGAATTCTTTCTTTATATTTTTTTTGAATCTGTCTCTTTCCCATTCCCTCTGCCCTTTTCTAAGTTTATGTTCTCAACATTTCTCACGTGGATTATTGCAGTAGCATTTTGTTTTCTTTGCTTCTAGTCTGGCATTTTCTTAAGTCTTTCTGCACTTTACTGCCAGAGTAATCTTTTAAACGTTATTTTTAAAAATTGATTTTAGAGAGAGAATAACATCAATGTGAGAGAGAAACACTGATCCGCTGCCTCTGGCATGCACCCCCACCAGGCATCGAATTAGGATCAAACCTGGCCAGGAATTGAACCCACCACCTTTTCGTGTAAGGCAAGCATGTCAAACTCAAAGGCTAACACAGACCAAATAAACAAGGTTTAAGTTTATGTGGGCCACAAAAAAACAAAGGCTTCAATTTTCATAGAAATGTAGGTTTATTTTAATAGAGACATGCTGAATACAAAGGGCTGAAATAAGTGAGTAATCGTTAACATAAAAAATAGAATATTTTAATAAAAATTAATATTTTTTCTTATACATTAATTTACAAGACACTGAATAACTGTACAAATTAATAAGCATAACACAAATAAACCTATTTTTCTTGTTCTTCGAAAGCGAAATATTTACTGTTGCACACACCAAACAAATAAGTCCAAGACTAATGACATGGCAATTGGCTGTTAAAAGATTCGCTGCTAGTATTAGTGGAGAGAAATGGTGCGCCTGCATATAAGGTGGGTAAGGGAAATGAATGCAACACGATTATAGTAATCAGTCATTAGCGAATGTTGTAGTTCGTTATTAATAATTATGTATGACAGGATATTGCAAAAATTAAGTTATGAAATTTTTATTAAAACGTTTCTTACATACTGTTATATTGGCTGGGCTGCAAAAATACTCCTTGTGGGCCACATACGGCCCGCAGGCTGCGAGTTTGACATGCTTGGTATAAGGGATGACTCTCTAACCCAACCGGCCACACTGACCAGGGCCAAAGTGATCTTTTTAAAAGGCTAATTGGAATATTTCATTCTCTTCATTAATATTTTTCTTTTTTTTTTTTTTTAAATATATTCCATTGACCTTTTACAGAGAGGAAGAGAGAGGGATAGAGAGTTAGAAACATCGATGAGAGAGAAACATCGATCAGCTGCCTCCTGCACACTCCCCACTGAGGATGTGCCCGCAACCAAGGTACATGCCCTTGACCGGAATCGAACCTGGGACCCTTGAGTCCACAGGCTGACGCTCTATCCACTGAGCCAAACCGGTCAGGGCCATTAATATTTTTCTTGTGGCTCCCTCTAGCATTCAGGATAATGTTTAGATCCTTAATGTAAAATATAATTTTCTTAATGCTAGGCTACTTTCTACTTCTCCAGCCTCATATACCATTCCCCTACCCTTTGCTCTAGCAGTAGCAAACTATTTTAGTTTCTGGGATGTATCATGCTGCTAGATCTACCTGAAATGTCCTTCCTTTTCTTATTCTACCATGTTTTTTCAGATTTCATTCCTGTCAACACTATAGAAAGTTTTCCTTGATTTCTCCCTTTCCCCACCTGATACATATGCTTCTTTCAGGTTTTAGAAGTACTAGCTTATGACCTGTCATAGCATTATCAAATTATATTCTGTAGCCCTAGCTGGTTTGGCTCAGTGGATAGATCACCGGCCCGTGGACTGAAGGGGGTCCCAGCTTCAATTCTGATCGTAGGACACATACTTCAGTTGCAGGCTTGATCCCTGGCCGTGGTTGGGGCTCATGTGGGAGGCAACAATTCAATGTCTCTCACATCGATGTTTCTCTATCTCTCCTCTCCCTTCTACTCTTTTCTAAAAATCAATGGGAAAATATCCTCAGGTGAAAAAAAAAAAGCAGTCCTAAAAAAAAATTATATTCTGTAATTATTGATTAACATGACTTTCTATTCCACTAGTCTCTAAAGTCTTTTGTGGTACAAACAATACATTTTTCTATTATGTCTTCTCATCCTATATATAGCACAATGCTTGGCATCTAATAGGAACTAAGGTGTTTGAATGAATAGATTAAATAATGAAGTTCAATTGTTATAATCCAATTTTAAAACAATATATTGAGAGTTTAATCATCTGATTGGTATTATGGGTTTGAAGGAGTTATTGAAATTAGCCAAGGAAAATGTTATATACTACAAGATCAAACTTATATAAACAGTGATATCCGTCTGTATCTAAAGGCAAAACAAATTTAGTAAACAGGTTGATCGGCAAATGTTGCAGCAAAGGAAGGGGTACATGATTTTTAAAAATGGCATAAAATACTTCACCCCCCACCTCCCAAATTTTTGGAAGCTTATTTTAGAAGGAAGTACTGTTATATCCTTATTAGTTCTCAAAAATTGGAAACTGTGGACCAACCATCAATTATATAGATTTGTAGTTTAATTTCTAAAATAAATTAAAATGTAAGAATGGTTATGTGATATTATAGCATCTAATAGCATTGTTTATCAATATACTGAGTAAGTTGGCTGTTGTTCAAAGCTCTCAGGTCTCACATTATGTGTGATAATATTTAGTTATGAAAAAATTTTAGAAATTTTTACTTGACTTTTAAAAAGATATAGTGTATTTTTTTCTTTTACCTTTTAAAAAACTGGCATGAGGGTCTCAAAGTTTTATCTCTAGTGAAAGCAATGAGAGTCAAATTCAAAGATGCTAAGTATATTGCTAAGGAAGAATTGGTAGAAGTTGGGGACTGCAACATTATGCCAAATATGCCAGGATGTTGAGCTAGGATGCTTGGGACAATGGTGGTACCATTTACAGGTTTCAAAAGACCACAGTTGGGTGTGAGATTAAGGGATTCAAAGAACCATCATTATTTATTTTTTTTAAGTCAAGTTTTTAGTGAAGCATAACCAAAAAAGATTGACAAATCATGTATGCATGGCTTAATTTTTCAGAAGATCACCATGATTTGAAATAGAGTTTCAGTTGGGAAGGAAGAAGTGCAACCAAGTGAATATACCTAGGAATATAAAAATGGGGCTGATGGGTGAAGTAAGACCAGTGACAGTGTAGAGAGGGTAGTGTAATGGAGGACACGTGATACGAGGCAGCATGAGGCTATCGTCAGAAAGTAGCACTAGGTAAAAGGCACTAATATTTGAACATCATTTATATAACTATATTAATACAATGTTTTTTAATAGAAAAGACCATCTATTGCCTCAAAATAGAAAGCCCTTTATGTATATTAATTGCTTATCAAGCCACCTTGTCATATAAGATAGAGCATAATTAGGAAAGCCCTTTTCATAAGGTCTGTCCTAGGCAGTTTTTATAACTTGATATTTTAATGAGACTTTTAAGGGGTAAATTAAAACTTCATGTTAGAATTTATTTTGTTTGTAGAAATGAGTTAAATGCTATATATAACAGCTTTGTGTATGAAAATTTGTATTATAAAATTCTAAATTTAAGGTGGTCCTGGGATAACATTTACTTATGACAAAGTTGTTATTTTTAAATCTATATTTTAGATGAAAAATAACATTTGGTAATATTGTTTAAAACATCAGCATATTAACAATTGGTGCCAATTTTATTTTAAAATATATTGTTTTTTAAATTGACTTCCATATTCCTAAATTATTGTATAATGTTAATATAATATTAAAGATTATGGGAAGTATGGAAAGAATAGCAGCTTTGGAGCTGGACAGGATACCATTCTATCATGTGATATATTGAATTGTATCTCCCTCCCTCCAGAAGATATGTTGAGATCCCAATTCCTAGTTCCTGTGAATGTGATTTTATTTGGAAGTAGAGTCATTGCAGATGTAGTCAAGTTAAGTTAAGGTCATTTGGGTGGGCTCCTAACCAATATGACTGGAGTTTTTGTAGGAAGATACAGACACTCATAGAGGGAAGAAGATGTGAAGACAGACATCATGTAACGACAAAGGCAGAGGTGGAGCAGTGCAGCTGCAAGCCAAGGAATGCCAAGGAAGAGGCAAGGAAGGATTCTGCCAAGAGTCACAGGGGGATGTAGCCATGCTGACACTTTGAATTCAGACTTTTAGCCTCCAACCATGAGATAATAAATTTCTCTTGTTCTAAGACATCCAGTCTGTGGTCATTTGTTAAGGCAACTCTAGGAAATGGACATAGTCATATACCAGGTGTTTGGTTTTTGGTCCTTTAACCTCTGAATCTCAATTTCCTTTACGTAACAGATTAAGAACAGTTCTGGCATGGAGTAGACATTTGGGAAATAATACATAGCTTTGCTATTGCTGTTCTTTCTTCAAAGATAATTTACATTTACAAGTGTAAAATTGAGTCTTCCATAGAATTAGAAGTAAAAACCTTGTCTATGCTTCCCATTCACAGTCTCTAACTTACATAAGCATACAACAGGTTTCATATGGCCCACAGAATTTTACTAGGAGATAAAGGATTAAATTTGTTTTGTACCTGTAAATTTAGAACTTAGCTGTTGATTTTGTAAAACTAATTTTCAAAAATAAAATAACCCGGAGTGACTCAGTTTTTTTTAAGTTTTTAAAAAAATATATTTTATTGATTTTTACAGAGAGGAAGGGAGAAGGATAGAGAGTTAGAAACATCGATGAGAGAGAAACATCGATCAGCTGCCTCCTGCACACCCCACACTGGGGATGTGCCCGCAACCAAGGTACATGCCCTTGACTGGAATCGAACCTGGGACCTTTCAGTCCGCAGGCTGACGCTCTATCCACTGAGCCAAACCAGTCAGGGCCCAGAATGACTCAGTTTTAAAAAATTCATTCAACTGCTAAGTTTGAAGAGGGTCTAAATAATTTAAATATGGATTTACTTTCTCCACCCCCTTTATCTGGTAAGTATTTTTGAGGGGAAGTTTTTTACATTAATGTATTACCTATTTAATAAAAAGGACGCATTTAAAATACTTTTTAAAATGTTGTTCAGCACTCCAGGGTACCCTGCTGCCTCATTGTGCCCCTGTTACATATATTTCCTCTGACTCTCATAATCCATATTCACCTTCTTTCCTATGAGGGCCTGAGTTATACAAATGACTTATTTTACAATTACAGTCACCTCTGTGGAAAACTTTAGTGCTATCCCTTATTTTTGAGCCATGGATAGGAAGCAGTGTAACTTGCTTTACTTCCTCTGAAGCAAGAATGTGGACAATTGCTCAGCCTCTACAGACTTCTCTTTTTTGCTTGCTGCAGGGGTATCACACCACTGGCACTAATAGGACTCATAAAACTGAAGAATCTGCTCCTATCGCCTAGAGCAGGGGTAATGCCATGCCCATCCTATTCCCTAGCTGATGTCTGCCCTACCTAATGTCAATTGAATGAATTTCCTTGTTGCTACTAGTGTTGCTGTACCTCAGTGTCCGAGCTAAGGAGCTATCTCTTGAAGCTTTCAATGCTGCCATTACTAAGAATTCTAGAATAGGGTTGGAATGGCCCTCTCCATAGCTCTATACACATTTTGTCCCCTGGGCTAAAAAGCCACCCTGTTTTAGTTTATTGTGGCTCAAAGTTACGAAACCTACCTCTTTGGAATGTGAATTATCTCAATCAAGACTCTGCAGGCTCATGAGAAACTTTTACCTCTCCCTTAAGGACTTTATTTTTTTTTATTTTTATTTTTTTAATATATTTTATTGATTTTTTACAGAGAGGAAGGGAGAGAGATAGAGAGTTAGAAACATCGATGAGAGAGAAACATCGATCAGCTGCCTCCTGCACATCTCCTACTGGGGATATGCCCGCAACGAAGGTACATGCCCTTGACCGGAATCGAACCTGGGAACCTTCAGTCCGCAGGCCGACGCTCTATCCACTGAGCCAAACCGGTTTCGGCTCCCTTAAGGACTTTAAATTAGGGTCTTGTCTATAATAAGAGTTACAACCAGAAATAACTTTATGACCTAGCTATATGGCCGGGTAAACTTCTAATTACTGAACATCTTCTGTTCTTATTGTCCTACAGTGACCTCCTTTCCCTCTGAAGCCCCTAGGTGATTCTTAGCTCAGAATGTCCTATGTCCCTCATTTTCCCTCTCTTTCCTGGAACCTCTCATGTATGTGGGGTTCACATGTGTAGGTATGTATTAAATTTATGTGTTTTTTTTTCCTCTTTTTAATCTATCTCATGTTTATTTAATTATTAGACTAGCCGAAAGAACTTAGGGGGGTAAAATTTCCTCCTCCTCTACAGTATTAAGGAATGATTACTTCATGATGGGGCATTAAGGAAGAAATGAAAGTTCCATTTCCTAGACTTTTTAAATCTGTTCTCACACAAATATTTGGTTATGTTAGCCTCCTTAGAAATCTCTCAAGCTTCTTAATTTCCTGCAGGACATTTTTAACACTCAGGGTGACTGAGCTTTCAGAAACTTTGTTGTCAGAAGCAGTAACCAACTCTGGATAGCTTACACAGGAAATGAATTTTTTAGAGGGAAATTGGGTAGGTCACACATAAAATGGATAGGAAGTCGAGAGGCGCATGTTTGGAGACAGAAAAGAAAGTTTGGAAGCAGAAACAGTGACTTAAAGCTATAGCGGCTGCTGAGTTCTCCCAGCTACTGCTGTGGCTACTAATCTAATCACACCCACTCTGGTCTGTCTCCCAAGATTTAGTGATTTATATGGAGACTCAGTCATCTAGACTCAATTGAATTGCTCCAGATTTTATGCTTTTGTACTCGCTGCCTGGGGCTAGGGAGAAGGAGGACTCATTTACCCCTTTGGCTTCTGTGGTGGGAGATTGAGTCCTGTCTCCCTATAAAACTCTCAAAATGGAGAATTCCACAATACTTGGGACAGAGTTGCAATGCTGGGCAGTTTCATAACAACAAAAACAAATCATAATTATATTTCAATGATTTTTCTTCATTCTTATAATCTGAAGGTCTTGAGTTTGTATATTAGAAAGAATGTTTTATGTCCATTGTGTGAGAGAGCATAATATGGTGCCAGGAGTATAGATTTTTGAGAAAGGCTGAGCTGGGTTCAAATACCTTCTCCTAATTATTAGCTAGATGGATCTTGGGAAAATTGCTACACCTTCCTAAGTGGCAGTTTCCTACATATATATATATATATATATATATATATATATATATATATATATATGGCTAAGTGTCCATCTGACCGGTAGCTATGACCCGCACTGACCACCAGGGGACCCTCTTGCAATCCGGGAACCCCTCAGGGGATGTCGGAGAGCTGGTTTTGGCCCAATCCCTGCAGGCTAGGCCGAGGGACTCCACCTGCTGGAGGGATCCCGCTCACTCCGCTGACGCCCTTCAAGCCACAGCACCACCCCAGGTGCGGCTGGCCAGGGAGGGACTGTGGGAGGTTGGATTCAGGGGGTGTCCAGTCCCTCCCCACTGGCCACCTTCTAATTAATTTCCTTTCAATGTGCATGAATCCGTGCACCAGGACACTAGTTCTAAAATAAGGAAAGTGAAAACAAACTTTGCAAGGACTATTGTATTTTTTAATGAGATGATATGTATTAAGTGCTTATAATATCTGGCCCTTAATTAATAGTCTGTAAACAGTAGTCAAACACTGTGTGTCATATGGCTCTAGTTTATCTTCTTAACCTGGTTTCATTTCCTTGTCTCATGAAAATTCTCCACAAATCTAAAGTATTTATGCTCATAGTCCTTAAAGGTACCTGTGCTCTCTACCTTCTTGCTACTTCATATGCCCCCTCTTTTTTTATGGCTCATTTAAAATCCTCTTTTCTTCTTAGTTTAATATACTGGTCTGTCTAGTACGAACTGTCTTCTTTACCATTCAGTTTGGCACTTTGCATTTATAGTAGTTATTTCATGTGCTATCTTTGATAAAGATAGTCTTCTAGAAGGCAAAGGGGACTCACTGTTCTTGGGAAAAATAGTTTAGTAGAAGAGCATTGGGCCTGGAGTCAGTGATCCTTGGTTGTAGCCTAGTAGCAGCTATTGCTATTCTGCTGGAATAGCTAATTACATCACACTCACACTATTTTTTTAAAAATATATTTTATTGATTTTTTACAGAGAGGAAGGGAGAGGGATAGAGAGTTAGAAACATCGATGAGAGAGAAACATCGATCAGCTGCCTCCTGCACACCCCCTACTGGGGATGTGCCCACAACCAAGATACATGCCCTTGACCGGAATCGAACCTGTGGGACCTTTCGGTCCACAGGCCGATTCTATCCACTGAGCCAAACCAGTTACGGCTTATTTTTTTTTTTTTAATCAGATGGTTGTTTGGCCACACTGTAGTATTCTCTACAGAACAAACTTTCTTGTTTTTTGCAATATGGATATACTTGAGTATTTTCCAAATCTTTAAGTGTTAGTCTTGTTTTGCTTACCATTATTCCTTCTCTGTTCATTTCTTTGTTCTTGCCATTTACTATAAGCAGTCAGGTGAAACCAAGCTATTCCTTCAACACTTTGCTGAGAAGAAGTCTCCTTACTCAATAAAATTTCAGTTTTGTTCCCTACAAATTCCACAGAATGCTAGAACATAACCAGTGTTTTCTTTTTGCCACTTTATAACAAGGATCATCTTTTTTCCATTGTCCAATAACATGTTCCTCATTTCCATCTGAAACCTCACCAGAATGGCCTTTACCATCTATATTTCTACAAGTATTCTGTTCAATATTGTTTATATATTCCTGTTACAACAGCACCCCACTTTTTGGTACCAAATCTGTCTTAGCTTGGGCTACTTTAAAAATATATCACAGACTGGGTGGCTTCAACAGGCATTTATTTCTCAGTCTTGGAGGCTGGGAAGTGCAGGATCAAAGTGTGGGCAGATTCACTTCCTGGTGAGGACCCTCTTTCTTGACTTGTATATGGCTATTTTCTCACTTTGTCTCTTCCTGTTGGGATCAGCAATGAGTGAGATTCTCTCTTCTCCTGGCTCCATTTTCAATGAAGTTTCTGTTTATTAATTTTTACAGTATTCTTCAGTAGTTGAATGGGTAAATAATCTGGTACATCCAGGAAATGGAATAATGTTCAATGCTAAAAATTAATATGCTATTAAACCATGAAAAGACATGGAGGAACCTTAAATATATATATTTAGTGAAAGGCCAATTCGAAAAGGCTACATACTGTATAATTCCAACTATCTTACATTCTGAAAAAGGCAAAACTATGGAAATATTAAAAAGATCAGTGGCAGCTCCTCGGGTTAACAGGATGAATTAGACAGAGTACAGGGGATTTTTAAGGCAGTAAAAACTATTATGTATGATACTCTGATGGTGCATACCTGTCATTATACATTTGTCAAAATCCATAGAATGTAGAACATCAAGAGTGAATTTTAGTGTAACCTATGGCCTTTGAGTTATGATGTATCAATGTAGGGTCCTTAATTGTAAAAAATGTTTCACTCTGGTGGAGCATATTGCTCGTTGGGGCTGTGTGTGCTGTGTGTGTGTGTGTGTGTGTGTGTGTGTGTGTGTGTGGCGAGGGAGGGGGCGCAGAAAGTATATGAGAACGCTGTACTTTCCATTCAATTTTGCTGTGAACCTAAAACTGCTCTAAAAACATAAAATCTACTTTAAAAAAATCTGATAATGGAAACAAAAGCTGTCATTTTAACTATCTGGCCAGGTCTTACACCAGCTGGTGTACTGCAATTTAGTTCTGACACTAATCACCCTGAGTTATCATCAGACTCCACAGGTGTAAGGACATGGTCCCCAATAAGACTGCCACTTCTTCATACACCAGCCGCAGCCAGGTCACCAGGCTATTCACACTTCTAGCCAAGTAGCTGACAGATAAGGGGGGTTCCCAAACCCCCTCACAAGACTGCTCTCACTTCAGATGCAAGTTGCAAGTTCAGAGGTCTCTAGGCCACCTACACTTCTGACCAACTGGCTATCAAATGGGGGGGGGGGTTTCCTGTGACCCCTCTCAGGTTTAATAATTTGCTAGAATGATTCATAGAACTCAGGGAAATGCTATACTTATGATTACAGTTTTATTATAAACAATAGAAATTGGGACCAGCTAAATGAAGAGATGCATAAGGCAAGGACTTGAAGGGTCCTGAATGCAGAGCCTCTTGCCCTCTCCCTGTGGAAGCAGGTCACATCACTCTCCTGGCACATCAGTGGATTAACCAACTAGGAAGCTCCCCTGTGCTTCCATGTCCAGAGTTTTTATTGAAATTTCATGACATAGGCATGATTGATTAAGCATTGGCCACAGGATTGAACTAAATTTCCAGCCTTTCTTCAGACAATGAGGGGTTCTGTGCCAAAGTCCCTAATCACATCTAGTCTTTCTGGTCACCAGCCCTGAGCCTGAGCCTGAGCCTGAACCATTTTGTTAGCATAAATTTGAGCTTGAATCAAGGGATTTATCAAAAACAAATACTCTCCTATCACAGGAAATTCCAAGGGTTTTAGAAACTCCCTGCCTGAAATCCAGGACAAAGACAAGACATACTCTTTTTTTTTTTTAATGTATTTTTATTGATTTCAGAGAGGAAGGGAGAGGGAGAGGAACATCAATGATGAGAGAGAATCATCGATTAGCTGCCTCCTGCACGCCCCCTACTGGGGATCAAACCCACAACCCTAGGTATGTACCCTTGACTGGAATCCATGCCGGGACCCTTCAGTCCGCAGATTTGACACTATCTACTGAGCCAAACTGGCTAGGGCTGGCAAATTCTTTATTAGACAACACCAGGCTTTTAAAAAATGGTAGCCCTTGAGAAACCTAATACTTTTTTTTTTTTAATTTGAAAATGTACCATGGAAAGCTAAGCTCAGATAACTGAAAAATATTTAAGATTAGAAGAGGTAAGAGCAATAGCTGATTTACAAATCTCTGTATTAGTCTTGTTTTAAATTATGTCCACAAAAGAACATCCAGCCTACAGAAAAGTCTTAAAAGAGTTTATTCTAGCCAAATTTTGAGGACATGCCCAGAAGCAAAATCTCAACTGATTGAGAAAATGCTTGGGAGAATAGCAGGTTTGCAGTTCCTTTTCTGCATTTAGAATCAAAGAAAATGTAAGGAGGAACACATGAAATCCATTGTTGGTAAATTAAGGAGGTGGGAGAAGGCAAACCAGGGAAATCTCTAGCATTGAACAAATGGCAAAATGGAGAAACACATATTTCTTGTACACTGGTGGGTACAGGATTGTTAATAATTTACATTTACAGTACATAGGGATGGTATATAAGGAACAAGATTAGCATGAGTGCTCTGGTGGTCATGTGCTCTGGTGTCTCCATTATGTCTTCAAGGGATCTAGAAAAGAAAATTACTCTGGCCTCCTAGATGCATAAGAACGATGGACAGAGTTCAGTTAAAGATTTACCTCTGCTAAGGAAGCTACAGGCCTGGGATGTGACTACCCGCCATGGCCTGCCCAGTTAGGAATTTATGATGAGACCATCCTGTGTGGTTACTTTTGTTCACTGAGCTTGTCAGGCCTCCATGTGGCCCCCTGAGCTTATTAGGGTTATGTTATAGCTCCTTTTTGCTCACAGTTCTTTAAATCTTTTTGTTATAGCTCTTTAAATCTTTCTACCTCGTGCAGTTTGGATTTCATATTTATGATTTTGATGCATAAATGATTTTCTTTTGATAAAAAGTATATAGAGAGAAATTTACTTGGAAAGGTGAGCTAGTATAATAACATATGAGTCTTTCCAGTTTTCACTCACACTGGTAAAATAAAATAAACAGATAACCTTAAAAAGCTTTTTTCCTGAGCTGTAGGTTGCTTCATTGGACTCACTTTCCTCTCTAAGAGCAAGTTATTTTAGAATGTATCCACTTTTTCCAAGGAAGTACTTCGTTCTGTTTTTTCTTTTGCAGATTGATTATACCGGAATAGACCCTTCCAGTCCCTGCAATAAATGTTTGTCCCGGAATGTGACACCTTGTATTTGTACAATTAACTTCACACTGGAACAGTCATTTGAGGTCTGTATTCCCAAGTAATGTGTTTAAGAAGCCATGCTTTCAAAAGTGTTGGTATTGTGTTAATTTTTTTACAAAATTGTTTTGTGTGTGTTTGGAGAAGTCACTTTAATTAATTGGTTGTAGATGCTCTTATGCTAAAAAAGCTTTTTTTTTTGCTATTGAGTTATGCTGCCTGGTAATTAAAGACATGTATTTAAGTAGTTTATTTTAGCACTTTGTAATCTAAATTTAAAACATTGTATTTTATATTACTGGAAAATTTTATTGTACAAATCACTTTTGATCACATTTATATCTACACTTGTATTTTTAAAATTATTGTTCAAATTATTTTGCCCACTTCTAATATTAAAACAAGTGTTTAGAAAATAAATACTGCCCTAGCTGATTTGGCTCAGTGAATAGAGCGTCGGCCTGTGGACCAGAGGGTCGTGGGTTCAATCCTGGTCAGGGGCATGTACCTTGGTTGCAGGCTCCTCGGGCCCTGACCTTGGTCGGAGGCAACTCCTCGGGCCCTGACCTTGGTCGGAGGCAACCAATTGATGTGTTTCTCTCACATCAATATTTAAAAATCAATGGAAAAATACCCTCGGCCAAGGATTAACAAAAAAAAAAAAAAAGAAGGAAGGAAGGAAGGAAAAAAAAAAAGAAGGAAGGAAGGAAGGAAGGAAGGAAGGGAGGGAGGGAGGGAGGGAGGGAAGTAATACTAATTCACCCATTATTTTACGGAATTATTTTTCTATCAGATATGATCCATTACCATAAATACAAACACTTAGTGAAACTATTGACCTCTTATGTCTTGATAAGCAGTTAGAACAACATTTCTGTGTGTGTGGTCTGTCTGTCTTTTGTATTCACACTTATCTAGCAATCTGGGAAACAGCATAAAGGACAAATGGCAAGACCAGTTTGTGCTCTTCTTTACCTGAAAATTGAACTTAAGAATTCTTTTATTTTTTAGGGGGCAAAACTGCTTTAATACATGCCAACTTTTTATGTTTTTCTACACTTGAGTTTTCTGAAAGGTAGTAATGACTTTTGTAGTCCCTGGTAGATGATTGCCATCTAGTGGTTGTAGATGCTCTTACACTAAAATAAAGGAAAATGTTGCCTTTTTATAAAAACAAGAAACTGAATTTGGGAGAAGGCAGATTATTTTACTTTGTTTCAGCAGAAATAACATATAAATTGAAAACACCATAGAAATTCTATTATTTTTCAATGTGATGGACAAATTATAAAGATGCATTAAGTTCTTTTTGTCAGAACAGGCAGAATTAAAGCATTGAAAGAGACTTGTAATGATTTAGAAGCTACATTAGTTTCCCCCCATTAAAAACAGTTATTTTAGCCCTAGCTAGTTTGGCTCACTGGATAGAGCGTCGCCTGGGGACTAAAGGGTCCCAGGCTCGATTCCGGTCAAGGGCATGTACCTTGGTTGCAGGCACATCCCCAGTGGGAGTGTGCAGGAGGCAGCTGATCGATGCTTCTCTCTCATCGATGTTTCTAACTCTCTATCCCTCTCCCTTCCTCTCTGTAAAAAATCAATAAAATATATTTTAAAAAAACAAAACAAAAAAACACACAGTTATTTTAGAACATTTCTTCTGCAAAGGTGATCATCTTCAGATTCATTATTTTGTGGGCTCTATGTTCTTTCGCAAGCCAACCATTTGAATTGCACTAAAGCCTTTTCAGAGAACTTCAAGTAAGTTATTTTGTCTCAGTATTCATTTAAAATAATTTCTTTTTTAGTTTGTAAGTTGAATTTACTGTACTTCTTAATTGAGATGATACTTTTTTTTAAAGCGTTTTCTTTGTTTCTGTGATATAATTTTTTTTTCAAATCCTCACTGGAGAATATTTTTTCCATTGATTTTTTTCTTTTTTCTTTTTGTAGAGAGATTGAAAGAGATGCAGGAGGAGGGAGGGAGGGAGGGAGGGGAAGAGAGTGAAAGAGAGAGAGAGAGAGAGAGACACATCCATGTGAGAGAGACACATCGACTGGTTGTCTCCTGCACACACCCCCTCCTGGGATGGGGAGCAAACCCTCAACTGAGTTATATGCCCTTGCCTGGCAGTTGAACCTCTAACCATTGAGCCAAACCAGCCAGGGCTGTGATAAAATTTTCATAACCAAAAATAAAGTAAGTAAATAGTTTTCATGTAAACATTTTCTTTATATAGAATAAGAATTTGCAAACATTTTACATTTGAAAATCAAGCTCTAAATAAATGATTATGTATATGAAAATAGCAAATCAAATAAAGCATATCTGAAATGTTATTGAATTTCTCTTTTTCCTGGATTCCTTTCATCCTTTAATTCCTTTTATTTAGTTTTAATTTTTAAAATTTGTATTGAATTTATTGGGGTGACATTGGTTAATAAAATTATATAGGTTTCAAGTGTACAATTATATAATACGTCATCTGTATATTGTATTGTGAGTTCACCACCCAAAGTCAGTTTTCCTTCTGTCACTATTATCCCTCCTTTTCTTTAATTTCTTTTAATTGAGGGTAAGATTACAGATAATAGAGGTAGCAACCAGAAAGTAGAAAATCGTGTCATGTTTTGCTACCTCTAAAAAAATCTTACATTCAAGATGGCATCTTGTGAATAATTGTAGTGTATGTAGGTTACTGTTCTTACTCAAGTTATTTCCAATTTGGCTCCATTGAATACATTAAAGTACTTTTCTTGATTATTACAAAGTGACACATTATTTTAGATACTTTACTAATTATTAATTTATTTTTTATTTTTTTGTGGTCTTTTTTTTAATATATATTTTTTATTGATTTCAGAGAGGAAGGGAGAGAGAGAGAGAGAGAGAGAGAGAAACATAATGATGAGAATCATTGATCGGCCGCCTCCTGCACGCCCCCCATTGGGGATCGAGCCCGCAACCTGGGCATATGCCCTGACCAGGAATCGAACTGGTGACCTCTTGGTTCCTAGGTCGATGCTCTACCGCTGAGCTACACCCAGCTGGGCCTAATTATTAATTTAATAATTACTACTACTATGTAGTATTCTGTGGAGAAATTTATTATGACTCAGCTCAAGTTCAGAATTACTTGGGCGGTAAGTGCTCATTGGGTAGACCAATCTGAATTAGAGAAAATTTTAAGTTGAAAGTAGATCAGAATAGGGGTGTGTGTGTGTGTGTGTGTGTGTGTGTGTGTGTGTGTGTGTTCTTTTAAATCTAAATAGCACTTCTTTGAAGTCTTTAAGGATATTTTCAAAGTTTATCCTTGGATTTTTGCAACATACTTTCTTTAACCTTACTTACAATTTGTGTTGTTTTAGATTGCCAAGTACTGGTAGAGTTCACCCCAGTACCTGTTTTTTAAGTTTTCATAAACTAGTACAGTCCAAAATTATGTAGCCTTTATGTATGCATGACACAGTTTTATACTTAATAGTTTTATGTGAAAAAATTTTCCCTTTCTGTTCCTGTAGGGCAATGTATTTATGTATTATGGACTGTCTAATTTCTATCAAAACCATCGTCGTTATGTGAAATCTCGAGATGATAGTCAACTAAATGGAGATCCTACTGCTTTACTTGTAAGTAAAATGATAAAATATGAAAATGTGCTTTCTATGAAACAATGTGCTAATTGTTTAGTTAGAAATGTTAAAAAAATGTTTTAAAGAATTGAAAGTGAGAGAGATTATTAGTGAAGCAGTAGAATAGAGAGAAGGCTACTTTACAGGCAGAGCAGCCAGAAAAGTTAATTTTAATAATGCTAGGATATATTAAACCTTTACTTGCCATGTATAGTTTATTTAATGAGGGTTTTTATTTAAAAAATGTTCCCCCTGGAATTTACAAAGATTAATGATTTCTCCCAGCCAGAAGACAAATTACTACCTGCTTGTTTCTAATAGTGTTCTTGGGATTTTTTGCTTTATTAATCTGTTTGTAATGGAATTTTGACAAGTCTAGCATTCTGGGTATGTAATTTGTTCTGTTTGGGTTTATTAGTTATTATCACACTAAGAATATGTAAATAAGCTATCTTTTTAAATTTCTGAGATTGTGTTTTAGAATGGAACATGTATGCTCTTCATTTTTTGGCTTGTGGGAAGCCTGAGTAGTAAAGTCCAAAGGGTGGGTTACTGAAAAATTGTCTGAGGAACTTTTTGAAAATATAGATTTCAGAATTCTAAGTATAGCAAGTTAGTGTCTGCAAGGGTGGAGCTCTAAAATGTATATTTTAACAAGCTCCCTTTCTGATGCCCAGCCTGGTTTGGGAATCGATAGACTAGAGGATCTTAGTCTTCTGACTGTTATTCAGCTTTTCATAGTAGTGGTTGGTGTGCAAGTAAGTATTTATGTTATTGCTGCCAGTCCAACAAACCATCAGAGTCCCAGAGCAATCTAGGATCTCTTACAAACGGTGAATCTCTTAGAATGTAATTTAGGATCATATTGTGACCAGAATGGTTCTGGTAAACCATTGCCCTACTGGTTTTATTGCTAGTTCCTGATGTTTGGGTTCTTAAGAAATAGCAAGTCTGTTTAAAGATTTTAGTTAGGGCTGTAATATTTTACAATTTATGTGGGATTTACTCTGTGGGATCCAATTTTTAGAACTCAAATCCAGTGAAAGTGATGTTCTTTGAGACATACCAACTTCCTAGGCCTCTCTCAATTTTTTGATTGGGAACATAGATTGAGTGTGTTCAGAGACCCAAAGTGGTAGTTGATTTATAATTATTTTATTTAGATATCTACTCATTTCACTGAGGGTGAAAGAAGCTGAGATTGATTCTTTTTTTACAAACTGCAAGCAAAGATTTTAGACTAGACTAGGAATTGATGAAATGTTTTATTGTAAAGGGCTAGATGATAAATATTTTCAGCTATGTAGGTCATATGGTTTCTGTAGCAGCTACTCACCTCTGCCATTGTAGAATGGAAGCAGCTATAGACAATACTTAAATGAATGGGTGTAACTGTATTCCAATAAACTTTATTTACAAAAACAGGTGGTAAGCTGGATTTTGCCTGCTTGCTGTCATTTATTGGTCCCTGGTCTGTACCAAAATGTGTGAATTTTTTTTTTTCCAATCCTCACCCAAGGATATTTTTTCCCTTGATCTTCAGAGAGAATGAAAGGGAGGGAGAAGAGGGGAGACAGAAACAGAGAAACATCGATGTTAGACACACTGGCTGGTTGCCTCCTGCACACACCCCAACTGGGGGTGGGGAGGGAATTTGTCCGGGGAATTGAACCCGTGACCCTTTGGTCCATGGTCTGACTCTAACCACCAACCAGGGCCAAACTGTGTGAATTTAAGACCAGGTGATTTTCAAAAATCTTAAAGATTTCAAAAATGGGCAGATTGAAGTTCAAGTTACTTAACATTGTGTGTAAGACTTCATAATATGATATCAACCTACACTTTAGGCTCATTGTTTTATACTTTATCTTTTTAAAAAAATGTTTTTATTGATTTGAGAGAGAGAGAGCGAGAGAGAGAGAGAGAGAGAGAGAGAGAAGAGAGAAGAGAGAAGCATCATGTGAGATTGTTTTGTGAAATGGCTTAATGTGGCCTTGGAGTCCCAGAACAACTCATATATACAACTAATCTCTACTTGGTAGAATCTCCATTTAACCCTGCAACTGCCATATGTCCTTGAGATCTTCAATAGGGACTAATGCTTCTTGCCTAGCCAGCATTTTCGTTTTCCTTGTACCTGGATGCACAGTTTAGAAAAGATAGTTATATTCTAGGAATCTGCATTAAGCCAACTCCCTCCCTCCTTGCTTCCCTTCCTTCTTTTCTTTTTTCCTTCCCTTGACAGGGGATTTAACTCAGAATCACAAATTTTGAATTAATCCTGTTAATTTTATAAGTGAGCACAGGTAAATCAAGGGACTTGCCCAAAGTCACATAGTACACAACTGGAACTAGAATCTCCAGTCTCTTTACCTCCAGTTTAAGACCCCTTCAATTATGTCACAACTAGATTGACAGTAGATTGCTTCTTAATTTTTCTTGGACAGAAAACTTCTTGTGGTTATGATTTCTGTGTTGATATGAAAATAAAAAATGTCAATTTGGTATATACCTGTATGACAAAATATATGCAAGGAAAAGTTACATTAAAATGATAATGCAGTAATGTTAAGGAATGTATTTTAGTATTTAAATGTAGTGTTATTTATAGTCTACTTAAAATACAGACTCATTTTGTATACATTGCAAGTGAGAAGCAAGTAGGGATTGAATTTTTAATCAGTAATAGGAGCCTAGCTCATAGTTCTCTTGGAGGCCTGGGTAATAATTTCTCTTTTCTTTTCCTTCTAAATATCAGAATCCCAGTAAGGAATGTGAGCCTTATCGAAGAAATGAAGACAAACCGATTGCTCCTTGTGGAGCTATTGCCAACAGCATGTTTAATGGTATGATATAAATACAAAGATATAGACATAAAATTAGGAAACTTTATATAATCTTACTAGAGGCCCAGTGCACGAAATTTGTGCACTGGTAGGGTCCCTAGTGGCTGTTCGCTGCCAGCCAGGGCCTCCCTCCCTTCCCCCGGCTGGTCCCACCCCCTGGTCAAACTCCCGGACGAACTCCCCGTTGAGGGGACAATTTGCATACTATGCTTTTATTATATAGGATTACAGATTTAATAGTCTAGTAAACATGAATGAAATTGAGAAATTCAACAATCTTAAGATAAATACAGGGTGTCTCAAAACAATGTATGTACACTTTAACAGCTGATAGCTCAGTTTTCAGCATGAAATGTATTTAATAAACACTGCCTTTATAATTATTCAAAGTGTGTGCATACATTTTTTGGGAATACTCTATATATCAATTAGTAATTCAGTGGGGTATTATAATGCTTTGTGACTTTCTTCTGAGAATGCTTATATTTTAAGGATGAATTTTTGTTTCTGGGAAGAAATAAGCAGGGACATGAGCTTTCCTATTTCATATATGATAAAATAAAAGCTAGGTTACCTTTCCCACCAACTTTTAATATTTATATCATTAAAAAGATGCTACAGTTGATCATTTAGAGCAGCACTGTATAATTATAAATATAATGTGAACCATAAATGTGAGACATGCATATAATTTTCAGTTTTCTAGTAGTCACATTAAAAATAATAAAAAGAAATAAGTGAAATTAATTTTTAATTAAGTTTATTGAGGTAATATTGGTTAATAAAATTATGTAGGTTTCAAGTATACAGTTCTGTGATACATCATCTTTATATTGCATTTACCACCCAAAGTCAAATATCCTTCTATCACCATATATTTGATCCTCTTTAACCTTTACCACTCCCTACCCCCTTTTCCTCTGTTAACCACCATATTGTTGTCTGTTTATGAGTTTTTGTTTGTTTTATTTGTTCATTTGTTGCTTTTAGTTTTATATCCCACATATGAGTGAAATCATGGTTCTTGACTTTTTCTGACTTCTTTCATGTTAGCATGATATTCTCAAGATTTATCCACATTGTTGCAGATGGCAGTAATTCATCTTTTCTTATGGCTGAATAGTGTTCCATTGTATATATGTACCACATTTTCTTTATCCAATTTTCTATTGAGGGACACTTTGTTGTTTCCATGTCTTGGCCACCGTGAATATTGCTGCAATGAATATAGGGGTGCATATATGTTTGTGAATAAATGTTTCCAAATTTTTGGGGTAGATACCCAGAAAAGGGTTTCTGGGTTATATGGTAAGTCCAGACTTAATTTTTTAAGGAACCTCCATACTGTTTTCCTTAGTAGCTATGCCAGTTTATATTCCCACCAGCAGTGATGGTGGGTTCTGTTATATCAAACTACAAAGCTTCTGCACAGCAAAAGGAACCATTAGCAAAACAAAAAGGCAGCCAACTGAATGGGAGAAAGTATTTGCAAACAATGGGAGATATTTGCTCTGACTAAGGATTAATATCCAAAATAAATAAAAAACTCATAGAACTCAACAACAACAAAATTACCCACTCAAATAATAGGCAGAGGACCTGAACAGACACTTCTTCCAAGAAAACATACAAATGGCCAACAGATATATGAAAAGATGCTCAACTTTGCTAGCGGGGAAATACAAATTGAAACTACAGTGAGATACCAACTCACATCTGTTAGAATGGCTGTTATCAATAAGACAAGTAATAACATGTTGGAGAGGTTGTGAAATTAATTTTAATAATATATTTTATTGAACCCAATAAGCTCAAAACATCATTTCAGCATATAAATAATATGCATTATATAAAAGTTGTTGATAAGATATTTTATATTCTACTAGAGGCCGGGTGCATGAATTCGTGCACCAGTGGGGTCCCTTGGCCTAGCCTGCAGGTTCGGACCGAAACCTGCTCTCTGACATTCTCTGAGAGGTCCAAGATTGTGGAGTGTGCAGGCCAGGCTGAGGGACCCCAGTGCACAGTCGGGGCTGGGGAGGGATGTGGGAGGTTGGCCAGCCAGGGAGGGACCATGGGATGGCTCCAGGGTGTGTCTGGCCCATCTTGCTCAGTTCTGATCAGCCGGATCCCAGCAGCAAGCTAACCTATAGGTCAGAGTGTCTGCCCCCTGATGGTCAGTGCATGTCATAGTGACTGGTCGACCGGTCGACTGTCTGCCCCCTGGTGGTCAGTGGACATCATAGCGAGCAGTTGAGCAGCCTTAGCATATCATTAGCATGTTACGTTTTGATTGGCTGAATGGACAACTGGACACTTAGCATATTAGGCTTTTATTATATAGGATTTTTTATACTAAGTCTTTGATATACATTTACAAAACATTCATTTAGCTGTCATTTCAAAAGCTCTATAGCCATGTAACCACTGGCTACTATATTGGACAGTGCAGATAGAGAAATGCATAAACCATTAACTATTTATGAACGCATGTTTAAAAGAAAGAAGAGGCAGATTTACCTTGCAAATAATTTTATTTGGTTTAATATTAAAACATTTGACCTTATCACCTATCAGCCAAATAGGAAAGTAACCTAGAACTGTATTGAGTGATGAAAGAAAAGTCCATCTGGGATTATAAATTTTTAATTGCTAATTCACTTATAAATAATCAAGAGCAAATATACATCATATGCCTACTCTGTTACCACCACTTTTGGGAGCAAATACCAGATCCTCATTTCTCATAGAGTAAAGCAGGTATTATGGATTTTCAATATTTAGCAATATCTTCCTTTTCTTATGTTTAGATACATTAGAATTGTTTCTGGTTGTCAATGGATCATTTTCAACGGCAATTCCTTTGAAAAAGAAAGGTATTGCTTGGTGGACAGATAAAAATGTGAAATTTAGAAATCCCCCTGGAGAAGGCCCCCTAGAAGAACGATTCAAAGGTAAAATATTACTAATATCCTTTTAAAACATGATATAAGCTAGAAGTTTTAATAAAGTACCTAAAATTTTCAATCTTTCGAATCTCAGAAGATGTTTATGCTTTTTGAAAACAGCTACTTTTCTTAACTTCATACATAGTAAGGTAAAAGTATGTAGTCTGTTCTAATGTACTGAAATCCTAAAGGAAATGTAAACTTTTAATCTTAAACTTCTCTGGTATTTTCTTATAAGCATTTTACCCATAATCTTTTAAAACTGCAATGAAGTTTCTTTTTAACAAACCCCTATTATTTATTATAATTATAGATCCAAATTTACTTTTGTTTCTATATCTCAATTTCACAATGTAATGTTTCATACCACTATATCTTTGCATTAAATTATCTGCCTTTTGGTATATACTCAACAGCTCACTTTTAGTATTCTCTTTTATATATATTTTGATTTCAGAGAGGAAAGAAGAGGGAGAGATAGAAACATCAATGATGAGAGAGAATCATTGATCAGCTGCCTCCTGCACGCCCCCTACTGGGGATTGAACCTGAAACCCAAGCATGTGCCCTTGACTGGAATCGAACCTGGGACCTCCCAGTCCGTAGTCCAACACTCTATCCACTGAGCCAAACCAGCTAGGGCCTTTTAGTATTCTCTTAATTGAGATATTAAATCTTTGTAATTATGTTAAGTTGTTACATGAGGAATTGGTTTCTCTCTTGATATAAGACTTCCTTAGAATATGAATGTATTCAAACCTTTGAAAATGAGAAAAATATTCTGATTGTGTAATATATATCTTTGTTTTATTAGAGTGTGAATTTTCAGTGAAACTCTTAATAGAATATTTTGTCTCTCCCACTCCCACCCCTCCTTTTTAAGATACAACAAAGCCAGTAAACTGGGTTAACCCAGTATACTTGCTGGATTCTGACCAAGATAATAATGGATTCATAAATGAAGATTTTATTGTTTGGATGCGTACTGCAGCATTGCCTACTTTTCGTAAGTTATATCGTATTATAGAGCGGAAAAGTGATTTACATCCAACGTTACCAGCTGGAGACTACTTTTTGAATATCAAATACAGTATCCTTTTTTGGCCATGAGCACATATTCATAGAATTGGAAAGGAGTGTAGTTCAGCCATATCTTAGTTATGTGGTATGCTACTTTGTGTTGAGTTATGATCTCTGCATTTTTATAGGAGTGTATGTATGGGTAAGTATCTTTTATGCCTTCCAGAAATATCTTTAATTTTTATATACTTTGTACTAGGGTTTAAGCATATTATTTGGTAAAATTATTTAAAATGTAGGTTCTGGGTTTACTTGTAAGCTAGATATTTTTACAAGGGTGATTGTAATTGAGCTTAATGGGAAGGCCAGTGAATGTACCTAATAAAAAATAAGTGTTGGTGGTACAAGCTGATTTTTTAAGATATATTTTTATTGATTTCAGAGAGAGGAAGAAAGAGGGCGAGAGAGAGGAAAATCAATGAGAGAGAATCATTGATTCGTTGCCTCCTGCACGCCCCCTGCTGGGAATCAAGCCCACAACCTGGACATAAGCCCTAAATGGGAATTGAACTGTGACCTCCTGGTTCATAGGTCGACGCTCAACCACTGAGCCATGGCGGTTGGGCTACAAGCTGTTTTAATATATATTTTTACATATTAAAAATCAGCAGATATGTTAACTAATATCAACATAATTGTTTCTAACTATTGCTCTGTTCATAGTACAAAACATTTTTATCATTAGCTGTATTTTGCCACATTAATAATTGAGATGTAATTTTCAGTGCTGATAAATATTCATTTCAATCTGACTGTGTCAACATTGTACTAAGTATTTTCCATGCATTATTTTACTTAAATTCAAGCTTTATGAAGTAGTAGTCACCTCCATGTTATAGACAAGGATACAGGAACATAGAGCATTTAAGTAACTTGCCTGAGATTACACAGGAAATAAGTAGAAGAGTTGAAGCTCATGGTCAAGCTGTTGACCCCAAAGGCCATGACTTTTCCGTCAATCACCATCCCTAGCTAATTTAAACCAGTCCATACCAGCCTAGATGCAGTCTTTCCTAAGACGGAAATGTTGAGCACTACCTTTTATTCAAAACAAAGTCCTTACATTTTTAAATCTCTATTTCATTTTATATCTTATGAATGAAAAGTTTCTTAAATATTAGCATTTAAATGTTTGCTAATGACAGATTAAAAGTTACCAAGTTTTTGAAACTAGGTCCCCCTAGGAGCAATTTTGGGCAGACAGACCCAGTTCAGGTGCTAGTAGAATGAACATTATCTTGATACTGAACTGCCCTCTACTTTGGCTACAGTCTCAAGATAATGCTTTAAAATTACTTAAAATGTAGGTTCTGAATTTATTTGTAAGCTAGATATTTTTACATGGTTGACTGTAATTGAGCTTAATGGGAAGACCAGTGTAACCAAAGTACAGGGCAGCATTCAATATCAAGATAATGCTCTTTCTACTAGCACCTGAACTGGCTCTGTCTGCCCAAAATTGCTCCTACAGGGACATACTTTCAAAAACTTGGTAACAGTATCCAAACCTGAAGCCTCCAGACTACAATAAAGGAAAGTCTTTGGAGTGAGCACTCAGGAATTCTCAGCTGAGAATTTGCATCCTAGGCATGGAGAGGAGAACTGTTAGGAGAATGCAGGATATATTGAAGATTGACAAGATGGGCCTGCAAAATATCAAGGGTTAATTATCAAAACTAGGTATAAGGTAGGAACTAGATATTAGAATTAAGGCAGAAGCCCATTTTTTAGGTTTGTGATACTGGGAGATACTCGCATGGGTGATTTGAGACTGTACTCCTCAGAGCTCTGGGTTAGTTAGAGCTCTCATAATCAGTGTGAACTGATTTAAGAAACTAGTGGAGCTAAACGTGCCATTTGGAGTCATTTGGAGAGTTGCAGGAGCCCAGAGAAACAGATGGGGCCCAATACTTGATTCAAAAGCCGCTTGTGAAAAGGTTGTAAATCTTTTACATAAGGACTTAGTTGTCCCCTTCTCTGACCTGTTGCTACAATCCTAGAACTGATCCATGCTCATCCAATAAACTGGCGTCTCATTTCATAAATCTCTTTAACAACCCACCTTTCACTTCCACTCTGTTTTAGCCATCACCTCTCTGTGTCACACCATGAATTTTATCATTACTCCAAATCAGCAAGTTAAGACTTTAGTATAATGCTTTTTTACCCTGTCCTTAGAGTCTTCTCATATTCTCATAACTACTCTCTTGCTACACATGCTCTTTGAGCTTACAGAGGAGACTTCTGACCCCTTCATCTTTTCCTTGTCTCTTGGTCTGTCAACCTCCTCTTTGAGGGTTTAACTGCTACTAGTATTTATTTGAAATATTTTTTCACATTATATTTCTTTTTTTCATTTTATTTTAAGTATTTATTGTTGAAAATACTACATAGACCCCTTCTGTTCCCCTTTAATCCTTCTAGTCATTTATTTTTGGCATTTTGCCCCTCCTGTGTAATGAGGGCACAAGTGTCTGAGAACCGATATAACTGTTAAATTTGGTTGTTTTTTCTTGCAAACTATATTGGCTATCCTACTAACATTTAATCTGCTAAACCAGTTCTTCAAGATAAATATTACACAATTATTTTATGATTCAGAACATGGGAGTAAGGTGCCTGGGTATCATAGAATTATGCCAATGAATTACAAGCAATTAAATGCTAACTTTTTAAGGTGTATTTTAAAAATAAAGTCACTGAACATGGAAAAGTTTTCCTATTCACTCTTCAGATTACCCTGTACATTCTTTTGATGGACGAAAACGGATGATCTTAAGCACTATTTCATGGATGGGAGGAAAAAATCCATTTTTGGGAATTGCTTATATCACCACTGGATCCATCTCCTTCCTTCTGGGAGTTGTATTGCTAGTAATTAATCATAAATATAGAAACAGTAGTAATACTGCTGACATTACCATTTAATTTTATATTCTGAAAACAAACTTACCGCATGTACATCAAGGCCAGTTCTGTTCAGCCTAGCTTTTGAATGCCGATGTCTGGTTAGTATGTCATTTTTGAGGTTGGCATACCACTTTTTATTTTAAAAAGTCTTTGTCCTTTACTTCATTCCTATGGATGACTTATGAAAATATATGATGGGTATAAAACAAATTAACTTTATTGATCATGTCAGCACTGTAACTACTGAAATGGCATTCTAATGTTTGCTTTTTGATGGGACAGCCCATATGCATAGAGCCTCTATCATGTGAAATGTGTCTGCTGCTTAAATGTTTATGCTGTGTTGATAAATATTATATTGACATACGTGCTGTATATGTGTGCCTATTGTGTAAAGAGAGGAATTACAAGATGTATGAGTATAATGCTTTGCTAACCTTCAGGATTCAAAGTTATGAAAAAATGAAGAAAGACCAAATCTAAATAAAACACTTCATCATTGTCTTGTGTCATGTGTAAAGGCTTAAAGTACCATCTTTGGTGAGGTGGTTCATGTATTTAATTTATCCAGTACAGTTCTTTGTCAAGCTTAGTTTTGATTTCACCTTTGAAGTCTTACTTATGCTCATGTCTGAAGAGGTCAGGTAGGAGAATTTAAAATTCGTCTTTCCATTTGGTTAAGATGTTGCAGTCAGGAACCCCAATTCACTTGATATGTTTTTACATGTGATCATGGAAATACCTCAAGCTTTTTTTACTTTGCAGGTAAGTGTTTTGACTTCAGTACTAATATTACATTGCAGAAATTTTGGAAAATAGTAACCTTTATTTCCTCTATATTTCATTCAATTTTTGCATATAGGTCAAATATGGATGTGTATGCACATTCTCTTTAGTTAATGCAACAATTGTTTTGGTTGGTTTTCCTAATACATTATATATATATATATATTAATCCTCACCTGAGGACATGTTTTTTTTTTAATTGATTTGAGAGAGAGAGAGAGAGAGACATCCATGTGAGAGAAAAACATTGATTGGTTGTCTCCCACACGCATCCAGACTGGGATCCAACCCACAACCTAGGTATGTGTCCTGACCAGGAACTGAACCTACAACTTTTTAGTGTATAGCATGATGCTCCAACCAAATGGATCACCTGGCCAGGCCTAAGAAATATTTGAAAAAGTGGTTCTTTAAATTTCCTTATTAAATTCTGGAGATTTTTGAGTATATACATTATAAATTATATATGGTTGAAGCTGTTGTATTTTCTATCACTGGAATTATTTTAATATTCCTTATTGAATAAATGTTGTAATTTGTTTGCTATAAAACTTATTCTTGAATGCAAACTTATTTTTTCACATTCATGAAAATGTATGAATTAGAGGACTTAATCTCATTGAAATTGCTTTTTTTTTTTTAACTCATATGTTTATATAGAAGAATGCCTGCTAATTTAGAATTTGTAATGGTTTCCTTCAGTTATATTTTAAATCAGAAGGTCTGGGTAATGTATCAATTTTGATTAGTATGTTTTTTAAAAAACCAAAACCAAAAAAATTATGTAATAGTAGAAATGTGCCACACCTAAGTTTTGTATAGCGTGACTTTTAATTTGTTGAATATTACTTGCATGAGGTACTTAATATATGATTATACTGAAATTTCTGAGTGCACAGGGTATTTTTGTCTCAAAATAGTCTTGGTTTTGTCAGTCTTTCAGAATATTAGTATTTGTTCTCATAATTGACCCTCTTAACCATGGCAGTTGATCTTCTGGGATACATTATTGGGGGAGAGGGGTCCTGTTAGTTGTCCAGATTGAGTTTGTTCTGTTTAAGGAGGACTTCCATCCCGCATCCCTTTTTCTAATTGGGGGACCAAAGGTGCTGCTAAAGAAATGTTGAAGAGTCCTTCCAATATTTTCTCATCTGTGAAGATGAAATCTTAAAATATATTTGGAGTTTTATCTCTTTTATAACTACATTGATGGCTTTAGTTTCTTCTGTCTCCTCCCCTTTGAGCTCTAAGGGATTCCTTTTGGTAAATATGAAGAATGTGGAACATTTATATGGCCTCTGTAAAATATTGGTAAATATGAAGAATGTGGAACATTCATGTGGCCTCTTTCTTGTGGGCTTTATGCTCATTTTTTGGAAACAATGTAATATTCAACTTTCAAAGAATTATGTTTAATTTTAAGACAACTAGGTTAAATAGAAGACATTGAAGAATGCATTAACTTGCAGGAAATATTTTGATATGTGAAGTTTCTCAATTGAAGGAATTATTAGTAAATAAAAACTAAGAAATGTCATTGAAATAATAAGGCAGTTTAAAAATAAATTGGTAAAAATAACTGTATTATCAAATAGAGAATTATTCAACCAAGAGGAGAGTCAAATGAATATTATTTATTGATTAGTAAGTTTATTTGTAATCTTGATTATGTTAAAATATAGCTTTCTGTTAGTATGTTCTGTATTAATAAAAATGAACAAAATTAATTTGGCTATGTTCATGTGTCTTCCTAAAATAACAATGCCCTGGGGTTGTTGCTGACGTTTAGCACTAAATTTTTCACTCAGGGTCAATGAGCTCAAATTTCAGCATTTCTATGCCTAGATTTAATTGCCGTATGGATATCTATAATAATAAAAGTGTAATATGCTAATTAGACCAGACGTCCTTCCGGACAAAGCTGGGGCTGCGAGGGAAGCCCGGGTCCCGGGTGCCAGAGGGAAGCCAGTGCGGGCAGCCGGGGGAAGAAAGACCTACTCTTGATGAATTTCGTGCATCAGGCCTCTAGTATAGTATATTAATCACTGACAGCATCAACTCAGTATTATCCATATTATTGAGTAATGTGTTCTTACCAGGAAGTGGTCAAATTGTCACCTGAGTTATAGGCAGACAGGCTAAACTTCATATTCACAGGAAATGTCTAGTAAATAGAAAATGAAAATGTGGGATAGAGGCAAAGATGATGAAAATAATGAAGTGAGGGGGGCACACAGGAAATGAAAAGCCAGACTAGGAAAGAGGAACAGCTGAGAAGTAGGGTTAATGAATGTTGTCCAGTCTGTTCACCACCTATCTTTATGGAAACACTGCCTTAGAATTACAGTATAGTCCTTTGTTGGTTAAGTCACAAAGTTTTGTTCTTTGTGAACATGGTTACTTTGAGGGGAAGGACAGGGTGAGGAAGTGCTTTCTCAAGAAGAATTTTTTAAAAAAAATATATTTTATTGATTTTTTACAGAGAGGAAGGGAGAGAGATAGAGAGTTAGAAACATCGATGAGAGAAACATCGATCAGCTGCCTCCTACACACCCCCCACCGGGGATGTGCCCGCAACCCAGGTACATGCCCTTGACCAGAACCGAACCCGGGTTCCTTCGGTCCGCAGGCCAACGCTCTATCCACTGAGCCAAACCGGTCTCGGCATCAAGAAGAATTTTGATGCATAAATGTAGAGTTTGGATGATCTAGTAAAGTGTTTTAGAGCTACTCTTTTTAGCTCATGCCCCATTCAATAAATATAAAAATCACATTTCCCCTCATGTCATTTGAAATTTCAAAATAAATCATACCATGGTAACCTTATTTGCTTTTATATATCTGTAAAATTTATCAAAGTAACATACACAATTTAAAAAATCTAAAGATCTTATGATGAAAAGCAGTAGTCCCAACTTACTTTACCTTCCAGAGACAATCATTTTGACTCCAAAAGTTTATTTGGGTTTTTATCTTAGTGTATCTAAATAATATGCCTATTCTACTGTTGCTTGATTTAACACTTTTAGACATTACCTTGATGTGACCAGATAATTAAGCTCTCTAACACACTCTCCCCTTCTCCCATTATAAAGTTATGCCATAAAATTTACTAAATGCATTCGCTACTGTTTAATTATACTGTAGTGCAAAGCAGTGCACCATGATTACATTTTGTATAATTTTATTTCTTCTGGACTTAATCCTCTCGTTTTTAACACAAGTTTCTGGAAATGTCTTAATTTTTTTTCTAACTTCTCAGTCAGTTTTACTAGGTTTCCATCACTGGAGAGGTCTATTCTGCATTTATCTTCTGTGCCAATCTGTACTGTGCTTCCCTCCCTCCCTCCCTTCCTTCCCTTCCTTTCCTTCCTTTCATTTTCTTTTTCTTCCTTTTCTTTCATCAATCCTCATCTGAGGATATTTTTCCATTGATTGTTAGGGAGAGTGGAAGGGAGGGGGAGAAGACACAGAGAGAAAAACATCAATGTGAGAGAGACATTGATTTGTTGCCTCCTGCATGTGCCCCAGCTGGGGATCAAGCCTACAACTGAGGTATGTGCCCTTGACTGGAATAGAACCCATGACCCTTTAGTCAATGGGCCAAAACTCCATTCACTGAGCCATACTGGCTAGGGCTGTACTGGTTGTTTTCTTGTCTGGCCTCAGAGCCATTATCCCTTGACCTCCTTTGGTCACCCTCCTGTGTTGGATGTGCTGTTTCCTAGTTTACTTTCTTGTTTACTGGAGCACTTCCTACAACATTTAAATATTCCTAAGAAGTGGTATATGAGAGGCAAATGTCCTGAGTCCTTACATGTCTAAAATGTTCTTATTTCACTCTCACATTTCATTGGTAGTCTGACTACATATACAATTTTAAGTTAAAAATAATTTTTCCTCAGAGTTTTGAAGACATTGCTCCACTCTCTTCTAGCTTTTATTATTGTTTTTGAGAAATTTGATTTTATCCTGGTCAGATATTAGACTTCTTTCACTGATGGTTAATTTTCTTCTCTTTTTCTCCAGTTGTTTTTTCTTTTCTTCCAGTTGTTTTGACACTGTTGTCTCTGCTCTTTCTAGAAGATGTCTTCATTGTGATCTTCCAACATGATCTTCCCGTTGAGTTTTTATAGACATATATATTTAAAAATTGTTAAGACTCCCTTTATTTTATTGTTTCTAAAATATTTTTTAATGTTCATTCTGGAAAGCATACTAGTATTTTTTTGAGGACATGTATGGAAGCATATATACAGCGGTGGACAAAAATAGGTTTGTAGTTGTGAGTACACAAAACAGTTTATTCTTGTTTTATTATATTATTTGTATTACAACTGTAAGCCTACTTTTGCCCCCCCCCCCCTGTAATTTTGCTTTTCATACTATTTACACTGATTTTTTGTTGTTGCTATTTTTAATTTTAGTTTTCTTTTGTTCACGTAGGTGACTTTCCTTGTATATGGCTAGCTTCAACAATCTGTCATGTAAATGGACCCCAAAGAATAATTGAAAGCTCTTTCTTTGTGGGCAGTGCTTGACTAATAATAGGCTTCACTTGCACAGTGCAACTCAAAAATGCCATTCAGTGAATTATTTGTTCTCTTCATGATAAAAAGCATAATGACAAGTAGTAAATAGCTGGCAGGTCAACAATTGTAGGAGAACTGAATTTTGAGAAAGACTGCATTAGGAACAAAGAAGTGGTTGAAGGAGGGTCTGTTTATTCCTGCTTTAACTCTGTCTCTGCCTTGTCCTCCACCTCACTTTCTGTTTTCCACTTAATACATATTTCTCTATACCTGTCTGTCCCTTTCATCTAGTAGTCTCCCATTACTCCTGATAAAAGTTCTCTTGTCTTCACCCAGTCGGTGTTTCTCAGTGGTTGAGCATTGAACCATGAAAGGTCACGGTTCAATTCGGGTCAGGCTACATGCCCAGGTTGCGGGCTCAATCCCCAGAAGGGGGTGAGGGAGGCAGCAGGTAGATAATTCTCTCATCATTGATCTTCCTATCTCTCCCTCTCTCATCATTGATCTTCCTATCTCTCCCTATCCCTTCCTCTCTCTGAAATCAATAAAAAAAGGTAAAAAAAAAAAAAAGTTCTCTTGTCTTCAACCTGTGAGAAACAGTGTTGGGGGCGAGAGATTGTATTTGGTTGAGAGAGGTAGGGCAGAGGCTGTATAATTTTCAACTAGCCATTTTTAGGCCTGTCCCTTGGCTCTGCTCTTTGCCATAACTTTTACCTCCAAGTCAGCTTCTCAAGCATCATGGGACCAGTTGGTATGCTGCTCACTGATACCCCCTTGCAGTCCCTTCAGATCATTGCAGCTGCTTCTGTCCTCCTCAGTCTATCGCAACTGCTTTCTGTTTCCAGAAATCTGTTGAAATCCTTTCTCTGTTTCTGTCTCCTCTCTACTTTCATTCCTTTTGGGCTCATATCTTTTTTAAAGGACGGGTTTTAGATTATCATACAGTCAACTTACTTTTTTTCTTGTAGTTCTGTGAGTTATAACTCATGTCTAAATTTTTGTAACCTTCATAGGATACTGAGCAGTACCATCAACCTCCCCTCCCCCCACAAACTCCCTTATACTGTTCCTTTTTGTCACACTTAACCTCGATGATAACCCCAGGCAACCACTGACCTCTTTTCCATCCCCAGTTTTTCTTCTAGAATGCTATAAATGGAATCATACCATATGTAACCTTTGAAACTGGCTTCTTTCACTCAGCATAATGCCTTTTAGATTCATCTAAAGGTCTATCAATACCTTATAACCTTTCAATTTCTTTTCTTTCATTTTACTAGAGTGAGAGAGAGAAAAGACTCTTAGGGCCAGTTCACTATCAAACCAGAAACACCTTGAAGCACCTTGTGATTTTATAACATTTTATAATCTTTTTTCTCATACTTATTTAAAAATTTTTATTGAATTTATTGGGTGATATTGATTAATAAAATTATATTGGTTTCAAATATACAACATTTTGTAACATTTTTTTAAAAACTTAATGTTTTTATGCATTTTAAGTGACATTAATGGGAGCTTGTCTGTTTGTGTGCCACAAGCTTTTCTATCCAGGGTCATGTGGAAGAAGACTGAACTCATCATACATCACTTTAAAATGTCAAGACTGGTATGCCACTTTGTTTCAAGGACCAGAAATACAGAAGAAATAGCTTAACAAATATATGCAAATTTTGCAGTTGAATCAGTGGTCTAAAACAATCTCCGGAGTGTGTTGTCTTTCCTTTCACAGCAAGGCTTGTAAAAGAGTGGCTTATATTTTGTCATTGTCAACTTCAGCCGGGCTTTAATTCCATGATTGTATTCTGCTCTGGTCACTGTCAACTGTGTCTAAAACAGCAGTTCTCAACCCGTGGGTCGAGACCCCTTTGGGGGTCGAACGACCCTTTCATAGGGGTCACCTAAGACCATCGGAAAACACATAATTACATATTGTTTTTGTGATTAATCACTATGCTTTAATTATGTTCAATTTGTAACAGTGAAATTGGGGGTCACCACAACATGAACTGTATTAAAGGGTCGCGGCATTAGGAAGGTTGAGAACCACTGGAAAGGATTATGTAGGAAGAGTATGGGTTTCAGAAGCAGGTTGATCTGGCTCATATATATGTATAAACTGTATCTTCAGATCATTTAATCTCCTAAACCATTTACTATTTACTTTTCAGTAAAATGGGGATTTTAATACCTACTTGACAGATTTTGTTTTGAGGAATAAGGGAAGTGATAGATGGCAAGCACTTAGCACAAAGTATAGAAAATGGCACTCGTGAACAATTTCCACTTCTTGTCGAATCAAATGAATTCACCCATATCTTGAACTTTGTGACTCATTTGATAGTTTGGGATTTTCCTTCCCTCTTCATCCTTAGCATGTGGCGTCTGTGAATAACTCCTGATTTTCTTCCTACTTATTTGCTCC
This sequence comes from Myotis lucifugus, assembly GCF_000147115.1. Taxonomy (NCBI): domain Eukaryota; kingdom Metazoa; phylum Chordata; class Mammalia; order Chiroptera; family Vespertilionidae; genus Myotis; species Myotis lucifugus. The sequence goes on along the minus strand of NW_005871107.1, from coordinate 5,767,607 downwards.
CTAGTCTTTATATATTCCTCGGTTATGCTCACCATATAAAATGTTGGGGATTCTTTGAAGTTTTGTTCTGGGCCCTCTTCTCACTTTACAAACACTCCCTGAGCAGTCTTAAATTCTCATCACTTCTTCCATCTTCACACTGACTTCATTATCTATTCTTGTGTCTTGATATCCCTCCTGAGCTCTAGGTCTTGTCTTGGATTGTCCTTGGATTTCTCAAATGTAATAAGGCCCAAACAGGAATCTCATACTAGCCTGGGGTTTCTCTTAATATCCCTCAATATAGTGAATGGTATGACCAACCACCTTATGCGTTAAGCCAGGAACCTTGCTTTCCTCTCCAACTTCCCAACCCAATAAATCACTACATTCTGTTGATTTTTAAAGGTACTTATTATAGCTGGCTCTTTAATCCATCTCTTTATATCTCTTTGCTGCTGACTCATTTCAGGTTTCCTTTCTTCCTTGGATACTATAATAGCCTTCTCATGGACTCTGTTCCTAGTAACTCATGTCCAATCCAGCCTTTCACAACTACCAGAATGATCTTGAAACAATTCTGATCTTGACAGTTTGCTATTTAAACTGCACCCTCAAAATAAGATTAAATATCATTACTAAAATCTCACTCCTGCCTACCACTGTTGCCTCACACTCCAGGTGTTCTGCCAGCCAAACGATTTACAATTCCCCAAGCCATCTGTTCACCCTTTCTTCTTTGCCTCTGCATAGGCTATATCTTCTGCTTAGATTTCTCCTTACCCAAATTTTCCTCCCATGATAATAGCTAATATTTATTGAATTATATCATTTAATTTTCACAGCCACCCAATGATAGCTACTATCACCTTCATTTCACAGAAACAGGTATAGATTATGAAACTATCATATCATTATTAGCTGACAGATTCAGGATCTGACTTCCAAGTTCTTAACTACAATAATATTTTTTCTCTTTTCATTCCATTTAGGCCTCTCACAGTTTCTGCAGTAGATCATGCTTGATTCTGAATCCAGGTTATTAATCATGATTTTGCCCTGTCTGGAATACCTTTTAATCCCTACGCCATTCATTCTAATTTTACCGGACCCTGCTAAAATCCAGTTTTTTTCAAAACCTTCCCAATAACCATTACCTTTCTTAAATTTCCCATAGTAACTTTTACTATAGCAGTTACCAGAGAGTCATTTATGTCTGCAGAATAACTTACTACTATGTGTATATTATATTCCTAGTGAGAGTATATGCTCCAGAAGGTCAGAGATTCAACGTTTTCTTCTGAGCAAATTGGAAAATGTTACATTCATAGTAGGTCCTTAGTAAGTTATTGTTCAACAAGGAGTGAACTTATGGTCATACTAGAGGCCCAATGCACAAAATTGGAGCACTGGGCGGGGCGGGGGGGGAGGGGCGCGGTCCCCTCAGCCTGGCCTGCTCCCTCTTGCAGTCTGGGACCCTTCAGGGGATATCCGCCTGCAGGCCTAAGCCAGCAGTCAGAAATCCCTCTTGCAGTCTGGAACCCCTTGCTCCTTACTGCCCACCTGCTCGCTACTCTTTACCGCTCAGCTCACTGCTCCTTATCACTGTGGTGGAGGTGGGAGAGGCTCCCACCACCGCCACTGTGCTTGCTAGCTGTGAGCCCAACTTCTGGCTGAGCAGCGCTCCCCCAGTGGGAGTGCACTGACCACCAGGGGGCAGCTCCTGCGTTCACCATCTGCCCCCTAGTGGTCAGTGCCCATCATAGCAACTGGTTGTTCCACCGGTCATTTGATTTGCATATTAAGGTTTATTATAAAGGATGTTTTAAAGTATTTTTCATATATAAGGATTTTAGAGCCAGAGATAAAGATTAGTACAACCCCTTTAATGATGAAAAGATAAGGCTTGCAATTAGACAAATTATTTAATGGTAAAATAATATAGCAGTTAATTGACAACCAAATGTTTCCTGATTCCTAACTGTATCATAATTAAAATAGGGAGTTATATTGAAATGCTACCTTTTATCTAACTAGTAGGTTTTTCTTGTTTTAATCCTCAGCAGAGGACACACTTTTATTGATTTTAGAGAGGGAGGAAAAGAGAGAGAAACATCAATGTGAGATCGATTGGCTGTTTCCTGTACTCACTCTGACCAGGGATTGAACCCAAAACCTAGGTATGTGGCCTGACCGGGAATCAAACCTGGTATATGGGACAATACTCCAACCAACTAAGCCATCCGACCAGGGCTAACTAGTTTTGATACATTAAAGTTCACATGAAGTTGGTCTATATTGTTTTTATAAAATTGGATGTGGATTAAGCATGGTTCAGAAAAAAAAATACACATCGCATTCCCATACAACTATTCAGGCATTTGTCTTTTTGTTTGTAGATGTTATAGGCAGGATCAAAGTAAGGGTTTGACTTTTTTTTTTTTTTTTAGAAAGGTTGAGTCCCTTTGTGATTTGGTAGTTTCCATCAGTTAATTGTGAAATATTTTCACTTAGTAATTTTACATCTGATGCCCACAAATTTATCTTGCTGACAACACCTAAATTAATCATTACCTACCACATATCTAAATGTACTGCCAGTTCTGTTTTAATGTTCAAGAACCCTCTGGAGCAGTGGTTCTCAACCTTCCTAATGCCGAAACCCTTTAATACAGTTCCTCATGTTGTGGTGACCCCTCACCATAAAATTATTTTTGTTGCTACTTCATAACTGTAATTTGCTACTGTTATGAATCGTAATGTAAATATCTGATATGCAGGATGTATTTTCATTGTTCGCGACCCACAGGTTGAGAACCACTGCGGAGGAAATATTTTTCAAAAGAAGAGCAATGTCTAATAATTTTTACAGTATTACAAAAGAACCTATGTTTTGGAAAGGAACCTATTTTGAAAATAACTTGTGCTTCAGAGGATGTTTACAAATCTGGTAACAAATTTCAGGTGTGCCTGGGAAGATCAGGTAAAGTTTAATAGGTAACCAGGCACATTCAGCCATGTTTTTTGTCAGTGTAATCACAGTTTACAGAGCAAGAGCAAGGAGACAATGAGTGAGGAACCCTGGGACTTAAAAATGTTTGAAAGGAGTACAATGAGTATTAAGAAAGATTTTTTTTGAATTTTCATATTCAATATATTCTTTTGTACAGCATACTATTTATTTAACCAATATTTATTATGTGCCAGTTACTTAGTGTAGGTGCTGGGGATACATCAATGACCAAAATAAAATAGTTTTAAGCAGAGTCATTATCTAATAAGTTCTTAAAAGGATTACTGCTGTGTGGAATATAAACTGAGTGCAAGAGCGGAAAGGAGGGAAACCAGTTTAAAAAGGCTTTTACGGGAATGCAGGCAAGAGATGATGATGGGTTGGCTTGAGAAGTGGTCAGACTCAGATTATATTTTGAAGGTGCAGCCAATACCTTGGGGCTTGAAGGAAATTTCAGAGGAGAGCACTTGGAAATGAATGGAAAGAAGAATTCCATTTTTGGTTGTAATTTTGCGATGCCCATTAGACATCTAAGTGGAGATGTCTGGAGTTAAAGGGAAAGGTCAGGGTAGAGAGTTGTCAGCACACAAATGGTGTTTTGTGGCACCAGATGGAATCCCAAAGGGGATTAATGTTTTTTAAAAAGCTGGTATTCTCAAATTTAGAGATTTTGAGGATGAGGAAACTAGAAGTAGCAGCTGCTGAAATAAAAGGACAAATTGTATATGGAAGGCTCATTAAGAAAATATTTTAAACTGTAGTATACATGTTATAGTGTATTTATGGCTTATTTCCAAATAAAAAATTGGAAATATACATTGAGGGAGTGATCAAGTATGTTAAATGTTATTCATAGATGGTAGATGAAAATTGAGGTTGGTGATCCTAACAAGAGCAGTAAAAGCCTCCCCCAAATGAAAAAAAAAAAAAATTAGAAGAGGAAGGAAAGACAAGTATAAAGAAATCTGTTTTATTTTTAAGAGAAATGGGATGGTAACTGAAATCAAAGGAGGTTTATTTGTTTAATTTGGGAATGTGAGTGAATGATCCAGTAAAGAGGGGAAAATTATACTGTACTAAGTGACATGCAAATAAGGATCAGCATCTATTTTATGTGAATCTTTAGTTCTTTTTGGACAGAGCTGTAAGTGTCCTGGATCTATCACCCAATATATATCAGTTTACCCTCTTTAAGCAATCACAGGGGATTGGTAAGAAATTTACATAATCTCTTCTGAGAAGTTTACAGTCTAGTTCGCTAAGTGAAGAAATCATAAGAAAGCACATACAAGTTTAACAAATTATAGACAATCCACTTTTAAACATCTGTATGCTCCAGCTATTGGCACCTGTAACTGTCCTCCAAGATTTGTTTACACTATGTAATGCAGAGGGGGGAAGAAACCCCGTCCTTTAGTCCTAATCCAGGGAAGAGATGACTTGGATTATTTATAAATCTTAGTGGAGAGAACTTGAACTGAGGACAGGTAACTTGGTGGGTCTAACACTAAAGATCAGAATAATTTTAGTATTATTGTTTGTCTACACATTGCACCTATGCTGAACACATATGTTACCAGCTTCCTATTTGTATTGACAATGCGTTAATTAGAACTGAGTTTGTGAAAAGGTGAAAAGTCTATTGTAGTATAGGGTAGATAGTTTTACATTTACTAGTGCACACACTTGGGAGTGGGCACAAAGAATAAAGACGCTTGCAATGTAGCATTATATAAGCAAGATCGATGCAGGACACACTGACAACTTACCTGTTCAATAATTTCTTTGGCTAACAAACTCCAGTTATGGAAAGTGCCCTGTTGGACCTAAGACAGCAAGACTTAAGTTCAGATTTGCCATCCCATTCCTTGTCCCCCATTAAAAAATTCCCCCTCTTGCCCTAACCGGTTTGGCTCAGTGGATAGAGCATCGGCCTGCGGACTCAAGGGTCCCGGGTTCGATTTCGGTCAAGGGCATATACCTTGGTTGCGGGCCACATCCCGGGTAGGGGGTGTGCAGGAGGCAGCTGATCGATGCTTCTCTCTCATCGATGTTTCTAACCCTCTCCCTTCCTCTCTGTAAAAAATCAATAAAATATATATATTTTTAAAAATCCCCCTCTTTGCAGCGTTTTCCCAGGCACAGAGAAATGAGAGAACAGCTGCCACAATTCTGGGACACTGTGGAAGAGCTTTTTTGCATGGGGGATTCTGCAGCGTCCAGAGGTACAAGAAGATAAAAATGGGTATCCCAACGCAGGTCTTCACAGCATGCTCTCAGCACAAGGAACAATAACGCCCTCACAGCAATTTCTTCGATGGAGAAAACTACCCGTGTAAGAGGAGTTATCCTTTTTGTTCCCAAATTCATCCATCTTCACAGCTTATAGTTCGGCCAACCCAGTGCTCATTCCGCCTCTAAATGGGCTCAAAGGTTGCTCAAAGGTTTACGCCTTCTCGTTCAAACTACACACACTGACTTTCTAGGATAGCGTGGTCTCACAACAATCTTATCTAAGCGAGTTACAAGAGCGAGTAACACCCCACTGCCCGCGTCTCTGGTCTCAAGTCCTTTGCTTTCCCCAGCCAGCCAGCGGGGGGGCGAGGGGAGCGGCGGGAGGAAGGCGTCCGACAGGCCGGGAACGAGATGAGGGGGCCGAACGGCCAGCTGGCTAGAGCGGCCACCGTGCCGCCGCTCTCGCTGTTCTTCCGCTCTCTATGGTTAGGAGCGCCAGCCTTTCCCCCGTCCAACCGGAAATAGTTAGGACCCCTGACGTTGGCGCATGCCCAGAAGGTAGTTCCGGTTCCGGTGTGACGTTAGGCATTCCGGGCGTTTAGTAGTCGCGGTTGGTGGGCAATAACTGAGCCAACATGTTGCGGAATCTGCTGGTGAGGAGCTCTTCGGCCTGCAGTCGCGCTGGGGGGCGGGAGCGTTGGGAGAGGAGGCTAAGGGACCGCGACCGACTCCCAAGTCTGTTCTGAGAGGGAAGGTGGGAGAGGAGGGCGGCTTCTTGGGTCACCTTGGTCCGCGTCCTTTACTCCTGACGTTGCTTTCCCTTCGCCCAGTCTCTGCTGGGTGTATGTAGGGAGAGGAGAAGCTGGGAAGGTGAGCACAGGAGTGTTAGTTAGATAAGCCTTGTTGTTTTTCCCTCGCCGCCCCTAACTCTGAGGGACTTAGATGAGTTTAGTAGCTCTGATGTGAGTAACCAAGGTCCGGGGGGAAGGTTCTGATACCCGAAGCCTCAGACAGAAAGGTGTTCCTCTATTACTGAAAGGGTGTAGGCTTCAGAGGTTCGGAGCTCCCTGAGCATCAGATTTCGGTTAGAAAAGCAAATCGTCCAGTTTCGGGTGGGACTTGAGGAGCGGTCGTGGTGGCAGTTCCGTGTCGCTTCCTGCAGACGGTCCCGCAGTGCCCTTCAGCCCTCCACCGGCTTCGGCATGTGCGATATTTCTCCAGATTTGCGAAAAGGAAAGTGAAACAGCGATCACCTTCTTCTGTAACAATAAAAAAGGTTTTACTTAGTTTTGTAATATATTTTAGAAAGTGGAATTTCTTTCATTAATTATATAATTCAACTGGATATATAATGCAGGTCTCCTTTTTAAAAGATTTATATCTTATTAAAGATTTTTTAAGAAAAATGTGATGAGAAGCATCTTAGGAACCATGCTAGTTTATTTTGAGATCAAGTAATAGATTTTTAATATGGTCGAGCATTAAATGAAAACATTTGAGCTTTATTAGTGTATTTTGTAATCATTTTTTGTTTCTGTAATATTTATTATATCAGTATGTTTTCTTCAAGAATTACATAATAATACTGGTTCAACTCAGGTCAAGGTCATGTTTGTTTGCTTGTTTGTTTTTGCTCAGAATTCGCATGAATTGCTTCTTGAATGTGGTCTTTGGAGACGGCAGAATGCAGTATAAAGAGCAGAGGATGGCCAACACATTGGGAAACCTGGATGTTGGTTTATAACTTTGTTACTGACAAATTGGATAGATTTTAACCCTCACTTTCCCTCTTCTGTAATTGTGCAGATTGTACATGGACGGTTTTGAAGGTTTCTGTAAGCCTTATGTTTAATATGTCTGGATTTTTAATTTCAGGCTCTTCGTCAGATTTCCCAGAGGACCATAAGTACTGCTTCACGCAGGCAGTTTGAAAATAAAGTTCGAGAGAAACAAAAGCTATTTCAGGTACTGAAATATTTTATAAGAGATTTTTACTTAAAATAATATGATTACCAAAAGGTAAAGATAGGAAGTAAATCTGGAGATGTCTAGTTATTAGTGAATCTGTTGTATTTAGCAAAAGAATAATATAAGAAATTGTCTATTGATAGCTAACTGAGCATTTGCTGTATCTAGGAGGCCCTTGAGGAAGCAGAATAAATTAGGGGGACAGGGACACTTTCTTTGGAGGAATTACATCGTGTAGTTGCACAGGAATAGGCAAATAGATGATAGGAAGGGCCCAGAATATATATTTATACATCTATATATCTATCTATATATGTGTATAGATAGATAGATGTATGAATTTAATACATGTTATATCAGTGGAAAAAGTGATATCATGGGTATTGAAAAAATTGGCTATTTTAAAGGAAGAAAAGTTAATCCCTTCTATATTGTATATTAAAAGATAAATTGCAGATATAAAAGCCTCTCAAAAAAGTTAGAACAAAATATAGGAGATATTTCTTTTTTTCCACCAGTTTGGTTGAGATATGATTGACAAAAATTCTATATGTTTAGGTTGTACCTGATTTTTTTAAGGTATACAATCTGATGTTTAATGTATCTGATGATTACCACAATCAAGTTAATTAACACATCCATCACCTCATGTAGTTATTTTTTGGTGTGGTTGTGTAGAGCACTAAAGAAATACTATCTTAGCAAATTTCAAGTATACAATACAGTATTACTAACTACTATAATCACCATAGGAGATTATTTTATATAATTGTAGGGGTGGGAAGAAGGCTTTCGAAGGAAGCTTTAAAGGAGAAAATTTGCAAGGTTTGGTGACATAAACATTTTAAATGCATTTAGGTTACAAAAGGCAACTGACAAATTGAGAACAAATTTTAAAAATATAACAAATGTTTCAGTGCAAATAAAAATTACAAGTTCATAACACTCCCCCCCCCCCGCCCTCTACAATTATCAAATGTTTAGAAAGCTTTAAAATAGGTTATGTTAGCTAGGTGTGGGAGATAGGTACATTCAGTACTACTACCTAGCATGTATTCAAACACAATACTTTGATACATGCTAGATAGTAGTATAATTAATACAACGTTTAAAAGAATATTTGAAAGTATTATTAAAAACAAATTATATACCCTGTCATCTAGGACTCCCACTTTTAAGAATCATTCCTACAGACATAGTAGCATAAATATTTACAAATAGGAAAAAGGCTATTCATTATGGAATTTTAATTTCAAAACACCCCAATAATCTAAATACCCATTAATAGAGGACTGGTTAATTCAATTATATTTTTGTACAGTGGAATGCTAGTAACTATTAAAAGGAATGAGGTCAGTTTAAATGGACTACAAGAAAATGCTTTTTAAGATATCATAAGCAAAAAATAGTATGTGGCAAATGATTATATAGCATAACCTCATTTTGTATTTTAAGCACATAGATATATAAATTAGAAGATATGACAATATAAGCATTAAAAAAAATTTGAAGGATATGCACCATACTGTTAATAGGTGTTTCTCATGAGGAGAAACTTAGTGAGATAGAGTAGTTTACCTTTGTAAGTAATCTACTTGATTTTTTGTTTTTGTTTTATTGTGATCTTTGGTTTTTTGCAAATAAAATTTTAAGTGATAAAAAGTTGGACCATCTATACTACATAAAAATAGAATAGTTACGTTTAACAAATGTATTAAATATTTACTCTATGACAGGTGCTGAACTAGGCATTGAGGCTATAGATTTAGGGTTATAAACCAAAACCCCTTCCCTTTTAGAAATTATTTATTTACTTTTTTTAATAATTCTTTATTGTTGAAAGTATTACACATGTCCCCTTTTTTCCCCCATTGACCCTCTCCAGCCTGCCCCCACCCCTGCTCAGGCCCTCACCACCCCTTTGTCTGTGTCCATGGGCCATGCATATATGCAAACAAGGTCCTTGGTTGATTATGTCCACCCACCAACTGTCCCCCGCCTGCCTTCCCTCTGAGATTCCGCACTCTGTTCCATGCTTCCATGTCTCTGGATCCACTACGTTCATCAGTTTATTTTGTTGCTTAAATTCCACATATAAGTGAGATCATGTGATACTTGTCTTTCTCTGACTTATTTCACTTAGCATGATACGCTCCAGGTCCCTCCATGCTGTCTCAAAGGGCAAGAGACTCCTCATTTTTACTGCTGCTTAGTATTCCATGGTATAAATGTACCACAACTTTTTTATCCACTCATCTACTGATGGGCACTTGGGCTGTTTCCAGATCTTAGCTATTGTAAATTGTGCTGCTATGAACATAGTGGTGCATACATTCTTTCTGATTGGTATTTCAGGTTTCTTAGGATATATTCCTAGAAGTGGGATCATTGGGTCAAATGGCAGTTCCATATTTATTTTTTTTTGAGGAAACTCCATACTGTTTTTCATCATGGTTGCACCAGTCTGCATTCCCACCAGTGTTCTAGGGTTCCCTTTTCTCCACATCCTCGCCAGCACTTGTCACTTGTTGATTTGTTGATGGTAGCCATTCTGACAGGTGATACCTCATTGTCATTTTAATTTTCATCTTTGATGATCAGTGACTTTGAGCATTTTTTCATGTCTCTTGGCCATCTGTATGTCCACTTTGGAGAAGTGTCTATTTAGGTCCATTGCCCATTTTTTAATTGGATTGTTTATCTTCCTTTTGTTAAGTTGTATGAGTTCCTTATATATTTTGGATATTAATCCTTTATCAGATGTATCCTTGCCAAATATGTTCTCCCATAGAGTGGGCTCCCTTTTCGTTTTGTTATTGGTTCCTTTTGCTGTGTAGTTTTTTATTTCAATGTAGTCCCATTTGTTTATTTTCTCCTTAGTTTCCTTTGCCCTAGGACAGTGATGGCGAACCTATGACACGCGTGTCAGAGGTGACATGCGAACTCATTTTTTTGGTTCATTTTTCTTTGTTAAATGGCATTTAAATATATAAAATAAATATCAAAAATATAAATCTTTGTTTTACTATGGTTGCACATATCAAAAAATTTCTATATGTGACACGGCACCAGAGTTAAGTTAGGGTTTTTCAAAATGCTGACACGCCGAGCTCAAAAGGTTTGCCATCACTGCCATAGGAGATGTATCTGTAAACATATTGCTATGAGAGATATCTGAGATTTTGCTGCCTATGGTTTCTTCTAGGATTTTTATGGTTTCCTGACTTACATTTAGGTCTTTTATCCATTTTAAGTTTATTTTTGTGTATGGTGTAAGTTACGTCTAGTTTCATTTTTTTTGCATGTATCTGTCCAATTTTCCCAGCACCATTTATTGAAGAGACTGTCTTGATTCCATTGTATGCACTTGCCTCCTTTGTCAAATATTAATTGAGCATAATGGCTTGGGTCGATTTCTGGGGACTCTGTTCTGTTCCATTGAAATATATGCCTGTTCTTATGACAGTACCAGGCTGTTTTGATTACGGTGACTTTGTAGTATAATGTGGAATCTGGTATTATGATTCCTCCAAGTTTGTTTGTTTTCCTCAAGATTGCTGCAGCTATTCAGGATCTTTTTTGATTCCATATACATTTTTGGAGTATTTCTTGTAGATCTATGAAATATGCTATTGGTATTTTAATAGGGATTGCATTGAATCTTTAGGTTGCCTTGGGTAGTATGGACATTTAAATGATGTTGATTCTACTAATCCCTGAATACGGTATATTCTTCCACTTGTTTATATCTTCTTCTATCTCTTTTTTTCAACGTCCTGTAGTTTTCCGAGTACAGGTCTTTTGCCTCCTTGGTTAAGCTTATTTCTAAGTATCTTAATTTTTTTGTTGCAGTGGTAAATGGGATTGTTTGTTTAGTTTCTCTTTCTGAGAATTCCTTATTGGTGTATAAAAAAAGCCATCGATTTTTGGGTGTTGATTTTGTATCCTGCTTCGTTGCCAAATTCATTTATTAAATCTAGTAGTATTTTGTTGGAGTCTTTAGAGTTTTCTATGTACAATATCATGTCATCTGGGAATAATAAGAATTTTACTTCCTCCTTTCCAGTTTGGATGCCTTTTATTTCTTGTCTGATCGCTGTGGCTAGGACTTCCAGTACTATCCTCCTATATAATAAAAGGCTAATATGCAAATTGTCCCCTTGACCGGGAGTTCGACCAGGGGGCGGGGCCGGCTGGACAATGGCCCATGGCCCCTCCCCTGTGCTGGCCCTGCCCCAGTCGCTCCTCCTCTACACACACCCCCCCACCACAATCGGAGGTGAGGCTGGCCGGCCAACCTCCTGCGTCCCCTCCCCACAACTGACCCGGCCAGATTGGCCCCAATCGGGGCGGGCCCGCTGAACCCCACCCATGCACAAATTCGTGCACTGGGCTTCTAGTGTTGAATAAGATTGGTGAAAGCAGACATCCGTGTATTGTTCCTATTCTTAGGGGAAGTGCTTTTAGTTTTTCCTCATTGAGTATGATGTTCGCTGTAGGTTTGTCATAAATGGCCTTTATCATGTTGAGAAGTGTTTCCTCTATTCTCACTTTGCAGAGAGTTTTTATCAAAAATGGGTGTGGATTTTGTTGAATGCTTTTTCTGCATCTACTGATATGATCATGTGATTTTTGTCTTTTAGTTTGTTTATGTGATGTTTCACATTTATTGATTTGCAAATATTGTACCAGCCTTGCATCCCTGGAATAAATCCCACTTGGTCATGATGTATGATCTTTTTAATATATTACTGGATCTAATTTGCTGATATTTTGTTGAGGATTTTAATATCTATGTTCATCAGGGATATTGGCCTGTAATTCTTTCTTTGTAGTGTCTTTGTCTGGTTTTGGGATTAGGATAATGCTGGCCTCATAAAAAGAACTTGGAAGTGTTCCTTCCTCTTGGATTTTTTGTAATAGTTTGAGGAGGATAGGTGATAGTTCTTTGAATGTTTGGTAAAAGTCCCCTGTGAAGCTGCCTGGACCTAGGCTTTTGTTTGCTTACTGCTTCTATTTCATGAGTTGTTATTAGCCTATTCAGATTTTCTGATTCTTCCTCATTCAGTTTTGGGAGATTGTATTTTTCTAGTAATTTGTCCATTTCATCCACATTGTCCTGCTTGTTGGCATATAGTTTTTCATAGTATTTCCTTACAATCCTTCTATTTCTGTGGTGTCATTGGTTACTTCTCCGCTTTCGTTTCTGCTTTTATTTATTTGGGTCCTCTCTCTTTGTTTCTTTGATGAGTCTGGCTAATGGTTATCAATCTTGTTTATCCTTTCGAAGAACAAGCTCTTGGTTTATTGATTTTTCTGTATTGTTTTTTTAGTCTCTGTCATTTATTTCTGCTCTTATCTTTATTATTTCTTTCCTCCTACTTACTCTGGGCTTTTCTCGAGTTATTTAAGTTGTAGGGTTAAATAGTTTATTGTTAATTTTTCTTGTTATTTATTTATTTATTTTTTTGAGGTAGGCCTGTACTGCTATGACTGCTTTTGCTGTTTCCCAGAGATTTTGGGTTGTTGTGTGTTCATTTTCATTTGTTTCCAGGAAGTTTTTTATTTCATTCTTGATCATGTTGGTAACCCATTCATTGTTTAATAAAATGCTATTTAGCCTCAATGTTTTTGGGTGTTTTCACTGGAGTTGATTTCTAATTTCATTCTATTGTGATCTGACAAGATGCTTGCTATGACTTCAATCTTCTTGAACTTGTAGAGACTTATTTTATGTCCTAACATGTGGTCTATCTTTGTGAATGATCCATGTGCACTTGAGAAGAATGTATTCTGCAGCTTTGGGGTGAAATGTTCTAGAAATATCAATTAAATCCATCTGATCCAGTGTGTCCTTTAGAGTCACTGTTTCCTTGTTAAGTTTTTGTCTGGAAGATCTATTTAGTGTAGTCAGCGGGGTGTTGAAGTCTTTTTATATATTTAGGTGCTCCTATATTGGGTGCATATATGTTTACCAGGGTTATATCCTCTTGTTGGATCGTCCCTTTAGTATTATGTAGTGACCTTTGTTGTCTCTTGTGATGGCCTTCATTTTGAAGTCTGTTTTGTTGGATATGAGTATTGCTACTCCAGCTTTTTTTTCTTTTCCATTTGAATGGAAAAATTTTTTCCATCCCTTCACTCTCATCTTGTGTGTGTCTTTTGTTCTGAGGTGGGTCTCTTGTAGACAGCATATAGTTGGGTCATGTTTTTGTATCCATTCAGCTATCCTACACCTTTTGATTGGAGCATTTAATCCATTTACATTTAAGGTTATTATTTATAGGTACTTATTTATTGCCATTTTAATTCTGTATGGCTAGGTTTCTCTCTCTGGTTCTTCTCATTACAGCAGTCCATTTAGCATTTCAGGTAATGCTATCTTGGTGGTGATGTACTACTTTAGCCTTTTTTTTTTTTTTTTAATCTGGGAAGCTCTTTATTTGACCATGTATTTTGAATGATAGCCTTGCTGGATATAGTAATCTTGTTCTCAGATCCTTGCTCTCCATTACATTGAGTACTTCATGCCATTCTTTTCTGGCCTGTAGAGTTTCTGATGAGTAATCAGGTGTCAGCCTTATGGGAACTCCTTTGTAGGTAACCTTTTCTTTTGCTGCCTTTAAAATTCTCTCTTTGTCTTTCATTTTTGGCATTTTAATTATGATGTGTCTGGGTATGTGCCTGTTTGGGTTCTTCTTGCATGGGGTTCTGTGCCTTCTGAACTTGTGTGACTTTTTCCTTTACCAGGTTAGGGAAGTTTTCTGCCATTATTTCTTCAAACACATTCTCTATCCCTTTATTCATGCACTCTTGGTATTCAAGTATTGTTACATTTCACGTTGTCCCACAGCTTCCTTAAGCTGTCCTGTTATTTAATTGATTTTTCTTTTTGGTTCTCTGATTGAGTGATTTTTTTCAACCCTTCTCCAGGGAGTCTTCCATTGATTACTCAGGAAGTTTTTCTGTATTTTAGTTGTAATTCCAGTTTGGTCCTGGGAGCATGTCCATGTAGCATCCAATTACTCCGCCACCATTTTTAATCTCTGCCTTTATTTTAAAGAATAAAAAAAATCTTCTCTTTGAATCTAAAATGTGATGATTACTAATATTTGTAATTAAGTTGATGAACTCAATGAATATATTTTCATATCATTGACATTTGTATTTTATATATTCCATGGAAAGAACATCTTTATTGGATCTCAAATTAACTTTAAAAGAAAGTGTTGACTTTACAATGAAGGAAAAATGCCACATGATCTCACTCATTCATGGATAATAGAGACCATTATAAACTCTTGAACAATAATAGATACAGAGGCAGAGTTGCCTCAAACAGACTGTTAAACTACAGCAGGAAGGCCGGGGAGGGTGGGGGGGTTGGAGGGGGGGCGGTAAGAGATCAACCAAAGGACTTGTATGCATGCATATAAGCATAACCAATGGACATAAGACACTGGGGGGTAGGGGAAGCCAGGGGATTGTCAAGGGCGGGAAAAAAAAAGGAGACATATGTAATACTCTTTGTAATAATTTAAGCAATAAAAAAATTAAAAAAAAAAAAGAAAGTGTTGACTTTAGAAGTTCTTACTTTAAAAGTAGTGGTGGTAGTAGTAGTAGTAGTAGTAGTAGAGAAAAATCAGGAAAATTGTAGTTCTTTTTAATTTTGAAATTTAAAATATTTAAATTCTAGCCACTTAATTTTATATGAATGGATTAATCTTTTTATTAATATTACTATTTTTTTTAACTTAGGAGGATGATGGAATTCCAGTGCATCTAAAGGGTGGGGTAGCTGATGCCCTCCCTGTATAGAGCTCCCATGATTCTTCCAGTTGGTGGTAAGACATTTGTAATGCTTGGTTTATAGAAAAGTAATAGTAAGGATAACTAACAATTTCATTGCTTTTACTATACCAGTATTTTTAAAATATTATTTCTTATTAAATTCATTGGGCTGTCATTCATTAATTTTATATATTTCAAGTATACAATTTTATAATACATCGTCTGTATATAGCATGCTATGCCGGTATTTTCACACAGGCACTCTTTCTCTAGAATCTGAGATCTTACTGCTTTGCTCTAAGGATTCAAGAGGGTGATTGGTACATATTGTATAAGAACATTTTAGCCGAAGCCGGTTTGGCTCAGTGGATAGAGCGTCGGCCTGCGGACTGAAAGGTCCCGGGTTTGGTTCCGGTCGGGGGCATGTACCTGGGTTGCAGGCACATCCCCAGTAGGAGATGTGCAGGAGGCGGCTGATCGATGTTTCTCTCTCATCGATGTTTCTGGCTATCTCTCTCCCTTCCTCTCTGTAAAAAAAAAAAAGAACATCTTAATGTCTTTAACAAATAAACCAGTAAAGTTTGATGATTGGCTTTCCATGTGCCACTGGTGGCCCTGCAGGCCTTTGGAGGAATTGAAGGCATCTATTCTACCCCATCTCCTGTAAGGGGCTTTTAAACATTTTGTGATACATAATAAAAAAATTTTACATCTCAATTTTGTACACACTTATTTATGACAAAACCAGTGCAGACCAATACTTATTACTATATGCAAAGTGCTTTGACATTTTTTTCTGTGGATTGGGCAGGTCCATTATTCAGTATTAGCAGTGTAATACACAAATTGGTATAGTAGGAGCAGAGTTATAAATTTCTAGTTATTAGCTATTCTTGGTTATTTTAAAATTATATATCATGTTCCTTGGTTTTACATTGGCAATACACTTTAGGGAAAGCTTGTGTATTTTTACCTCTTGTTGGTTTTTTAATCATTCTTAGCTTTCTCAGGCATTCTTAGATAAGTATGGAAATTATCTTTATATATGTTCTTAATTTTATTTAAAAATTTTTGTTTTTAAGATGACAAATACATTATTGCACTGTATCTAGCACTTTGTGTAGAAGTTAAGTAATATTGAAACTAGAATAAATATTTATATACAGGGTGACTTAAAAAATGTATACACATTTTAATAGCTGATAGCTCAATTTTGAAAATGAAATTAAAATGTATTTTAATAAACACTGCCTGTATAATTATTCAAAGTATGCGTATACATTTTTAAGTTCTTCTTGTGTTTCTTTTATTTTTTTAGGAACAATTTATGCCATATATCAGCTGGCTTTGGCTTCATTTCCAAAGAAGCAGGATTGACTTCAGTTATCCTCCCAGCAATCAGCTGGTTCAATTTCATTCAGCTCTCTATGGACCAGTAAGCTGACAATAACTGAGTTCTTCTTTGGGATCAATATTTATTGACTTGTACTAACTGCCACCAATAAAGCAATCTTTACCATGCTTTGTCTTATTTTATCACCCTTTAATATACATATACCAATAATTAATAGCTTTTGGTCAGTATTATAAATTTTAGATAAGGAGCAAAAAATTATTCTTTTGTCATTAAGGTTGTATAAAGTACCATTGTGATTTTTTTTAGTGAAATTTTATTTTTAGCAGCTCAGAATTACACAATGAAATGACCTTCAGCTTTAATTGAGCTTGAAGTCCTGCCCCCAATCTACTATATCCTGGGATATGCTAATATCTGACGTTAGTGGAAGCAGGCTATTTTCGGTGCATGGGGTTCAAGTTTTTTTCCCCTTCATTAACTATGTGAATGTATAGTTAAATACTGGTTGTAATCTATGGTTTAGATTTAGGCTTTAGTAGAGTAACTGAAATAATTTAGTGTTTATTTTTTTCATACTCAGAATGGGTTTCTATTGTGTTTCTTTAATCATAACATAAAGTGTAACTTTCCTTAAATACTTAGTTCATTTCTAAAAGTTATCTTCTCAGGGAAGATTAAGGAGTTAGACTTTGCCATCTCTGCAAGGTGTACATTTATAACACTATCTAAAGATTAGAGTCTAGATGCATCAGATCTAGGGGAAATCTGTGAGTGAGGGTTGTATAATAAATTGCAGTGTCTGGATGAAATTGATAAAAGTTATGTATTTAGAAAATTGAGTCAAATCTGAAATAGCCAAACTAAGCCTTTTCCTATTAAAACATTGCGGCTTGGGCTACATATCCATCTCAAAAGGTACCTAAGGAAAGGTTTTTCAGTCTTGAATCTTCAAGGTTGGAAAAGGTTCTTGGTAGCCATATTATAAAACCGGCCACAAAATGCATGAATCTTATATCTATCATCAGCAGAGAACACTGCTTTTGAAGGGAGTGGAGTAAATACCATTAGACATTTCTAAATGCTGAGAAAGTTCTTAAGATGGTCTGGTATCTGGTTCAATTCAGTGATTCAGAGCTATAAAGCAATCATTGATAATATTTTAAACTAGAGGCCCGTTGCACGAATTCATGCACCAGTGGGGTCCCTCAGCCTGGCTTGCGGGGTCGGGCTGAAACCGGCTCTCCGACATCCTCCAAGGGTTCCTGGATTGCAAGAGGGCGCAGGCCAGGCCAAGGGACCCCACCGGTACATGATTGTGGCCGGAGAGGTATGCGGGAGGTCGACCACTAGGTCAGACACTTACCATATTAGGCTTATATATATATATATAGAGAGAGAGAGAGAGAGAGAGAGATTGTAATTCACAGTGCAGAATGCTCAGCACGCACTTTCCCTCCAGCCCTTATGTCCTTGTTGGAGACCTCATGTCCTTCCAAGGCTCTGCTCACCCTCTTCAGCTGCCGCCCGAAGTAAATTGCATCGTGTGCGTGGAAACCCTTTGCAGGCTCCGTGGGTGTGCCTTTACTTCGCTGCAGTTCTGATTACTTCAACATAAGGAGAGACACCCTCATTATCAGGTAGCACCATCGTGGTAAGACCCCTGCTCAGCCTACTGCAGCGGTTTTAAATAGGCCATGGGTCGCCCTAGATGGGTTGGCTCAGTGGGTAGAGCCATGGCCTGCGGACTGAAGGGTCCTGGGTTCAATTCTGGTCAAGGGCACATTCCTGGGTTGTGGGCTCAATCCCCAGTAGGGGGCGTGCAGGAGGGAGCAGATTAATTCTCTCTCATCATTGAAGTTTCTATCTCTGCCTTCCTCTCTGAAATCAATAAAAATATAATTAAAAAAATAAAAATAGGCCATGAATCAAATGCTGCTCTTTATCCATCCAGTCCTCCCTCACTCTCTTTTGTCTTCATGTGCCCCTCCCGCACACACACACCGACTCTGCTGGGGCCTGTAAAATGGGGTCAGGATTTCTGCTTCCACACAGCCCTCCTTCTCTGCCCATCTCTGTCCCCAGTCATGTGGGGTCTCCCTCTGTCCTCTCCATATAACTTGGTGGGCCCTGCTCTGCCCCCTTCTTGTGACCTCCTGTCTGCAGCCTCCCCTTTCTCCTCCTGGGTGGAGCTCCCCAAAGGCGGGGTGTGGCTGTGTGGGGCGGGGCTATACAGGGTGAGCTCAGGTTGGGTCTCGGAGGAGAGCTGGGGTGAGGGACACAGGGAGGAGGAAGGGACGTGGAGCCTGTCCCGTGGGAGAGGCACCGGGCTCCTCCACTCAGCAGCTTTTCTAGGCCCCTGCACAGCTGTCGCCCTCTGCCCCTCACTACCTCCCACTTTTCAAGTTTTGGACTCGGTTTCTCCGACTCAGCCCCGCCCCCCTCTCTGCTGCGTCCCAAGAGCCCGAGGCTGCCCCTTGGCCTCTGGCACCTGGCCTCCCCTCGCCCCACCAGGCCCCGCCAATGGTGCTACCCAGTATCCTGGAGTAGTTGGTGAAACATCAAATAAAAAGAAGCAGCTCTGAAGATTATAAATTGTGCACTGAGAATGCCACAGGCTGTGGAGGGCTGCACAGTCCACGCCTCTCTGATCACGTATATCAGCCTCCTGCACCACCCGGTCCCTCCTGGCTCCTGCCCCCACCTGCCCCTGCCTGCCTCCACTGGGGGCTGGGGCCAAACCCTGGGAGCTTCCTGAGGGCTCACCTCACACCTCACTTTCCAGTCCAGCCCAACAGGGCCTGCAGCAAGCTACCCTATCAGTTGGAGCATCTGCCCCCTGGTGGTCAGTGCACGTCATAGCGACTGGTCAAGCAGTCAAACTCCCAGTCCAGGGGACAATTTGCATATTAGGCTTTTATTATATAGGATCAAGATTACTAATTCATGTTAATATATACTGAATGCCTACTTGTGCCAGACACTATCATAGGTGCCTGGGAATCATTAGTGAACAAAGTATGCCCTCAGAGTTTATATTATAGTGAAGGGTGGCAGGGAAGACAGTTAATAAAATGTAAAAATAAACTGTACAGTATGTTAGAAGATAATATGTTCTATGGGGGAAAAGATTAAGGAGGAAAGCTGACATGGGGGTGTGCTGATCGGTTGCAGTAGGCATGAGGATAGGCTTCAATAGGAAGGTCAGATTTAAATAGACGAGGTGAGGGAGCTAGTCGATTGGATACAGGAGGAAAGACATTATAGGAAGAGGGAACAGCTTAGAGAAAATACCCTATGGTGCCTGGCATGTTCAAGGAACAGGAAGGCAAAAGCAGTTATTGCTGACTAAGCGAGGGACATGTCAGAGGTAAGGAGGGAACACACCAAGTAGGGCTTGTAGGCTATTTGTAAGGACTTTGGCTTTTACTTTGAGTGATATACGGAGCCCATTACAGGGTTTCTCACAGAAGAGAGGCATGTTTTAAAGAGGATTAGGTTGGCAGTTGTGTTGAAATAGACCGTAGGGGACCCAGGGAAGAAGCAGGCAGACTTGCAGCAGTCCAGGTGAGAAATGGTGGAGGCTGAGAGCAGATGTTAGCCATGGTGGCGATGGAATGTCAGATTATGAACAGAGGAGGATCTTTATCAACCACCTAGACTTTGCCCTTCCTCATCCATCCATCCAACAATCACTTATAGAAGCCTATTTTATGTGAGGCACAGTTCTAGCCTGTGAGAATACAGCTGTGAACTTGACCTACAAGCTTCTTCGTGGTGCTTACATTCTAGTCAGTAGAGATAAACAAATTACCAAGCATGATAATAGTCTACAGTGTGAACTGCTGTAACAAATCAACAGTATATGATCTCAGAAAAAATAGAGGCATGGAAGCTGGAAAAGACCTCAGAGGAAATGACATTTGAACTGAGACTAGAAGAAAAGGAGCCAGCTGTGCTAAAAGTCTGGAGAAAAGCATTTCAGGGAAAGGGAAATTGCATTGCATGGTTGATTTACAGAAAGATCAATGTTGGAGCATAGGGAGCTGGAGAAAGAAAGCAGCAATTGTTATCTCTTCCCGAGACTAGCACAGCAAATGGCCATGGCCCTAGACACAGGGTCTAGATTGATCTTTTCTGGTTTCATAATATGCATCACATCTGGCAACGAGAAATTTAAACGTAAACTAACGTGAACATTCTATACCAGCCAGTTGTTACTATTATCAAGAACTAGAAGCTGAGGAAATATAGTTAGTGATAAATCAAACAGCAGTTATTTTGAACTATATTTTAAATCAATTCTGTCCTAATTTGAAACCTAGCTTACCTCCTAGGTAAGGAAAGAAGACATAAAACTACTTAGGACAGCTTTTCTGCTTGGTTCCCCCACAGACTTTATTCTGTTTGAATACTGTTGTCATTGTTATCACTGGTTAAGTTTGGTAAATTTTCATCTTTATGACTGGCAATTTTTTATTCTCTCTTGTCTTCTGATTCCCAGGATGCTGACAATGTATCCACTATGATTGCCCATCTCCATTGAAATTATAGTTTAATAGCTGCTACTGACCTTTTTTTTTTTTTTTAAAGAAACTCTTTAAAGTCAAGGTTATATTTTGAAGGACTCATCTCATTAATGAGGAAAACCAATCAAAACCCAAGACATGTTCTAAAAGTTTTATCCTAGTATAATACACCCAGAGGGGGGGGGGGGGGGCAGAGGGGCCAGGGGGATGATTAAGTGTTTACAATCAGATTGCTTGGAAACTAGAGAAATGTCTATTGAAACGGTGAATTCAAAGCATATTGAAGTATGCTAGAGGAAGAGGAACTCGTAATACTAGATTTTGAAGTATAGGATAGTGTGTGTGTGTGTGTGTGTGTGTGTGTATTATTTCCTTGAATTCTGAGATTATGTGACCTTTCTTGACCTCTTGTAGGAGGCCAGTATCTTCCCTCTGGAGAGTTGCTAACAAAAATGCTCTCTTGGCATTATCCTGATGATTAAAGGTTGATGTCCTTGTTTGACTTATTACATCTGTTTCCAGGCCATTTTACCTCAATAAATACACTTAGCTGAAGCATTTATGACCATTAATATTGTATGCTTTTTCCATAGTGCTTTTTCTTAAAACAGTATCTGCTTTGGGAAATCAGTATGTGATTACCATTTTGACTGTTTCAGTAAAAAAACACAACTTCCTTTAAAAAAATATTTTTATTGATTTCAGAGAGGAAGGGAGAGGGATATAGAGAGAGAAACATCAATGATGAAAGAGAATCATTGACTGGCTGCCTCCTGTACGCCCCTATTGGTGGTGGTGGGGGCGGATTGAGCCCGCAACCCCCGCATGTGCCCTTGGCCGGAATTGAACCTGGGACCCTTCAGTCTGCAGACCGATACTCTATCAACTGAGCCAAACCAGCTAGGGCAAAACACACAACTTCTTAATAGATTCATAATTTTTCTACCTTGATTCCCTCCTAATGCTATCATAATGATTTTTAAAAAATATTTCTTTCCACTTTAGTTGGAACATGGTAAGAAGAAGTAGACCAGAAGTTCCTGTCCTGGATGAGGAGCTAGGAGGCTTATTTTTATTTGCCTCTGTTGATTTTATCAATACAAGTCTAGACAAAGAGCAACTAACAGAATCCCTTCACAGGATTGAAAGATAGAAAAGTAAACAAAACAAAAATATACATTTCTCAAGAAGCAATTTTGAATATCAGTTTATTTTTTAAGCCTTTAGCAGGGGTGGGGAACCTTTTTTCTGCCAAGATCCATTTGGATACTTATAACATCATTCGTGGGCCATACAAAATTATCAACTTAAAAATTAGCCTGCTATATTTGGTCAAACATTTAATTAACTCACCCCTAATGCCTTGGCAGGGCCAGACCAAATGATACTTGCCGGCCTTATATGGCCCACGGTCTGAAGTATCTCCTCCCCGCTTAAAGATACCTAATGCCTGTTTCTCAAGTGGCAGCAGCCAGTTTAAATAATAAATTTGTGATAATTGGCTTCCAAATCAAGCTTTTTAATTGCTGGAAATGGGTGTTTTTTATGGATGATGTGTTAAGCATGCTGAGAAAGTTCTGGAAGTTCTGGAGGGTAGGAGTCCCAGGTCAAGGTGCTAGCCACTAAAGCTCCTGGGGAAGCCTTCTTGGCTTCTTGCTGAGTCCTCACATGGCCTTTCCTCTGTGACACCAGGGAAAGACTTCTGGTGTCTCTTCCTCTTATAAGGACAGGGATCTCATTGGATTAGGGCCCAACTCTTATGACCTCATTTAGCCATAATTCCCCCATAAAGACCCTATCTTCAAATACAGTCACATTGAGGTGTAGGGCTTTAACCTATGTATTTTGAGGGAACACACCTGGAAGTGGGTTGTTTTTTCTGTCCCACCTTTAAAATTTTCATGAAAGGGCTTTGCCTGGCCTAGGATCCATTAACTGAAAGGTACCGTTATTGGCCCAAGTTGTTTCAGTTCTTACTTCTTGCCAATATATGGCTTCTACTTAAGGAGCTAATGCTCTGAAAAGTTTTCATATGTTAAATATATAGTATTATACGTCTAAAAACACTGCATGCACTCAATGTGTTCAATGAAGTGTGAGTAGTAAGTGTTAAACATACATAAATGTTATGGTTCTTTTTTTTTCTTCAAGAATAACATAAAAAATATCCTGGTAGAAGAGAGAAAAGAGTAAATTGCAGAATATCCTGTTCAAGGTTTTAGTGTCAGGAGAAATAGAAATTCTGAAATATAAGGGATCTGAAATTCATGTTGTTTTGGCATCTGAAGAATAATTGCAGCATTTCTTGATTTTTTTTTTATGGGGTGCTATTGAGGGCAGGAGGAGGTATGATCGGAGAAATTCAGAAGATTTAGGCAGTTGCATTTAAGATGGACCAGAGTGGAGATAAATAAAATGGCTTCTGAAAAGGATGTTTTACTTAACTAAGCAAGATTTTAAAATATTCGGGGAAGTGAATTGTCCTGTTGAGTAAGAGTAAGGGTTTCAGGAAGTGCTAACAAGGCTCTACTTAATAATAACCTAATGTCGCCCGGCCGGTGTGGCTTAGTGGTTGAGCATCAATCGATGAACCAAGAGGTCATGGTTCAATTCCCAGTCAGGTCACATGCCCTAGTTGCAGACTCAATCCCGGGGGGAAGAGGGGGGCCGGTGTGTGTAGGAGGCAGCTAATCAATGATGCTCATCATTGATGTTTCTATCTCTCCCTCTCCCTCTCTGAAATTAATAAAATATATTTTAGAAAAAAATAACAACAATAACCTAATATCTTCTAAGTTATGTTTTGAGTGATAAATGGAATATCTGCTGCAAAGAGAGCAGAATTAAGAGAAGAAGGGGTAAATTTGTAAATGTTCTGATGCATTATTCTTAGATTTCTACTTTCAATAATAAGGAAAAAGAAAAATTGATGATAGAAATGATCTAGGACTAGACGTTATAATTTTCAGTTGCAGCATTTATCTTCAAGAAGTGAACCCAACCTCTACAGGTAAGAATATGAGAATGGCCCTAGCTGGTTTGGCTCAGTGGATAGAGCATCAGCCAGTGGACTGAAGGGTCCCAGGTTCGATTCCAGTCAAGGGCACATGCCTGGGTTGTGGGCTTGATCCCCATTAGGGGACGTGCAGGAGTCAGCCAATCAATGATTTTAATCATTGATGTTTCTATCTCTCTTTCCCTCTCCCTTCCTCGCTGAAATCAATAAAGATATATTTAAAAAAATATGAGAATGGTGGAACAGAGAAGAGCTGCTCAGGAGACATGAAGTGGTTAATGTTATGTTGTGCTAATTATGCTGAAGTTCACATGAACCTGGGAACCAGTTAAGGTCAATTTACATTAGTGTCCAAGTAACCATGATTCTGACTCCTACCTACCCTCGCACAAACACTGCTACCCTTCAAGGTGTCCTAATTCATTTTTGTGAGTCATCCATCATATATGCCCAGGAACATGATTTTCCATATTCCCTTCTTCCCTTCTTGTCAAACTGCTTCACCAACACCAAGAGAAATCAACTCCACCAGGCACAGCTCTGTCCAAGATTCTGTCTTTGCATACTCCCAAGCCTACTTCCTCTGTGTCCCAGGGCAGAACTGATTTGTATGAGGAAAAGGGGAGCACTTTTCTTTCATGTATTCATTCAACAAACATTGAAATGCTTACTATGAACCTGGGAAGGTTCTCGGCTCTGAGGTGTATGTATATCCATAAATAAGACAGACAAAGTCCCCGCTCTCAGTGTTACATCCTCAGCTATGCTCCCTCAGCAAGACCTTGAGACAGCAGTTCTGGAAGTGAGAGTCTTGCTAAGATTTTGGTGAAGATGGCTGTTGCAGCTTTGGGCTTCTGCTAGCATGTCTCCCTTAAGAACCTCATGTGCCACAAAAGAAGCAATAGTGTTTAGGCACACAATGTCCCAACCCATACTTAGAAAATAAATGACATTTTTGTTTTGTTGATGGAACAAAAAGTATTCAAAGCTTTAACTCTGCCTGCTGCATTTTCAACGTTTCACATGGTTCTAGAGCAGCAATTTTCAACCCTTTTCACCTCACTGCACACGCAAACTAATTACTAAAAATATAAATTTTTTGCCAATCTGACAAAAATTGATATAATATTGACTTATTCACACTGGGCGGCTATTGTTGTGTTGGCTGTTGTCATTTTTTACATGACAATCTAAAGCAGTGGTTCTCAACCTTCCTAATGCCGAGACCCTTTAATACAGTTCCTCATGTTGTGGTGACCCCCAACCATAAAATTATTTTTGTTGCTACTTCATAACTGTAATTTTGCTACTGTTATGAATCGTAATGTAAATATCTGATATGCAGGATGTATTTTCATTGTTACAAATTGAACATAATTAAAGCATAGTGATTAATCACAAAAACAATATGTAATTATATATGTGTTTTCCGATGGTCTTAGGCAACCCCTGTGAAAGGGTCGTTCGACCCCCAAAGGGGTTGCGACCCACAGGTTGAGAACCGCTGATCTAAAGGAAAAGAGTCAGTGCCCCTGGCTAAATAGTCTGGTATTGCATGTCTCACAAGTGCCTGTGGCCCAGCAGTGTGCCATGGCACAGCAGGTGAACATCGCTGTTCTAGAGCCTCAGCTTTGTCCTTGAATAGTCACTTGGCCTTTTGTGAGGAGCTTCCCAGAACAAGTTAAGAGCTTGTCCCCAAAGGTGGACCTAAGTTGCCACCTCTTGCAAAACAGAAAACAGTTCTGCTTTCTACATGACACAGATTTTTGGCATTTGATGCATGCATTAAGATTTCAAAGTTTTTAGGACCATGTTTCAGTTAGATTCAAATTCAGGGAATTGTGACTTCCTTCTTCCCTTTCCATCTCTACGAGGAAGCTGCTCTCAATGGCAGCCTGGGGACAGGAACTGGCCCTTCCATAAGCCAGGGGAAGGTCTACTTTTCCTTTTCCCTCATCTTTCAGGTCATTGCCTTTTTTTATTTAATTAAATTTTTTAAAATAGATTTTATTGATTTTTTACAGAGTGGAAGGGAGAGGGATAGAGAGTTAGAATGAGAGAGAAACATTGATCAGCTGCCTCCTGCACAACTCCTACTGGGGATGTGCCTGCAACCAAGGTACATACCCATGACCACAATCGAACCTGGGACCCCTCAGTCCGCAGGCCAATGCTCTATCCACTGAGCCAAACCAGTTAGGGCAGGTCATTGCCTTTTCACAGTGCATTGTGATAAAAGGCTTAGACCCATAGGATGTGATACTGTTATGGTAGGGTAGCGTTTTCCTGAAAGGGAAAAACAAGGAAATAAAGACTTTACTTAAAATGGCTCAACTTGAAATCAATGTTCACAAATCAACTCAGATTCAGTAGCAATTTGTTGATGGAGTGTTTCCATTTCTTTTTCTGTACCCCCTTGACAATTTGAGAGATGCTGTTAGGGGCCAAGGCACCACTAGGGGGTAGTATTGGGTAGGGAGAAGGAAAATTTCACATTCACTTATTACCATAAAATTAATTATTTCAGGAAACTTAAATTTAAAGTATCAGCTGTAGCCAATCAGAAGTTATCACCTCTAAATTCCTATAACACTGATCACATGTATAGGTGATAACACCTACTGAGGGAAAGACTATTATTCATAATGAGCACGTAAGTGTACCATGCCTTATCTGTCATTAGGATTGAAGCATCATTTTTAATGTCCCTACCAATTTATCATTGCCTCTCACTGAGTGCTTGACAAGTGTTAGGCATTATTATTACTGTTACAATGTTAGTCATTGTTATTTCATAGTAGAGGCTTATTCTGACCACTTGTTTGGTTTAGTTTAGGAGTAAGAAACACTGAAACTCATAGTCTAACACCTTTTGGTGGACTTGTTTGGCTCCTAGGGTAACTACACCTTGTCCTTTCAGCCTGACGCACACGAGGGAGGCACTATTGGCAAGCACTGTGCAGCACAGAAATCTGAGGGGGACCCCCAAAATTCCTAGTTTTATTTTAATGATGATGGCCTTAACATCTGAAGAGCAATGTACTGTACTTGCTAACTCTTTTTTGAAGTTACAGGACCCACCTTCTTAAGCTAGCTTTAACATGCCTTTCTTCTCATTTAAAGAATACTTAAAATTTGGGGACAGGAATAATATTTTTTAAAAACTTTAATTTTGAAATTCAAGTCAGGGAAAATTAGAAAAAAGAGTGTAATCAACAGTTGCTTCTGATACCATCTGTATCAGAAAATTGTTATAATCTTGCACATATGCTTTATCTGTGTGTTTCTGTTCACTAAGCCATTTTGAATTATAGACTTTATGAAATTTCACTCCAAAATACTTCAGCACATTATCCAATGTAACATAGTAGCATGAACACATTATTTCCCAATATACTGGCCATATATTCAATTGCCTCAACTAACCCCCCCAAACATCTCTGGTTTGTTTTTTTTTCAAGTCAGGCTCTTACCACAGACCAGGTACTATATCTGTTTGTTATAACCAAGGCTCTTACAAGCTGAATCAGTGCTCCTCCGTCCATTTTCTTTTGTCAATTTGTGAAGACATTAGGTCGGTTATCTTATAGCATGACCCTAACCCCTGTGCACTTGAACTTCATTGTAACTACAGTGCTCAGTGTTGAAAGTGGGGAGCACCATCTGACGAGTGGTGCTGGGAGTCTTCATGAGATACTTATGGATTTCCTTTGTTTACAGCTTCAATATTGATGTAAATGTTACATTGTCACAAAATAGGATTGTGACATATCTATTTATTTTTTTAAAAATATTGATTTCAGAGAGGAAGAGAGAGGGAGAGAGAGATAGAAACATCAATGATGAGAGAGAATCGTTGACCGGCTGTCTCCTGCACGCCCCCCACTGGGGACGGAGCCCGAAACCTGGGCATGTGCCCTTGGCCAGAATCGAAACTGGGACCCTTCAGTCCACAGGCCGACACTCTATCCACTGAGCCAAACCAGCTAGGGCGGATTGTGACATTTATTTCACAATTCCCTATATTATCTCTTTTCCTTTGCTATCATGTTTTTAAGATTTTCACAAACCTTTTTCTCTTGAGATTGACCATCCAGTCATCTTCCACACATGCTTCTTATTCAGAGTTTGCCCTCTACTAGGCAGAATATCATAAAATCAAAGCGGCAGGGGATTTCACCTGGGCTCACCTGATAAAATAGTCCAGACCATGGTTATGGCAAATCGAGATTCTACATTGTGTCTTAAAATTGGTGTTAATGTTATTTTGTAGAATACAATTTTTATAAGTAGGAATGCTTTTAGCAATGTTTCTAATTTAAGAAAAAAAAAACTATACCATAGTGATTTGTTATTGATAACTAGATTGGCAAAGTCAAAGGTCAGTGGACCAGTTGTCCAAGATGGGTGGATAAAATAAACCTTCCTTGGAAAACAGAGTTTACAACTCACCATGAACGGTTTCCTGCAACACTTCAGCAAATGCAGCTTCTAAAAACAAATATTTATAGCATCAAGGTTACAAGTAGAAGTCGTAAAAACTAGTTAGACAAATTTTTGACGATTACTGGAAAACTCTTTCCTTACCTTAGTCACAGAGTTAAATAGAAATTCAATTTTGTGATGACAAAATACAGAATAAGCATAGATTTTATTTTTATTTTTATTTTATTTTATTTTATTTTATTTTATTTTATTTTATACAAAGTATTCTCAATGTACTTACAAAGATAACTTCTTTAAATCTCCCTCAACATTTCCTGCTTAAAACAAAAACAAAACAAAAGAACACAAAATAAATTTAATATAAATTAAAACTGAATCAAAGATATTTGGAACTTGAATAATTTATTTCCACATAGTGGACTCTGTGTCCTAAAGTGAGCACCATTGAATTCCTTTCCTCCTACCAATATGTATAAAATGCATAAGGTTCTCTTTCTTCCTAAATAGTTAAACTGTGCCTGGAAACTTTATTTATTTATTTATTTTTGTGTGAAATTGTTTTGAGGAATACACATTACTCCAGGCTCTCATTTGAATTTTTTATTCAAAGGAAGTTTGGTCAGTTTGATTGATACTGAGTGGAGAGGCATTGGGGGGTAAGGGGGGGTGGATGTGGGGGGGGAGAGAGAGAGAGAGAGAGAGAGAGAGAGAGAGAGAGAGAGGATTCCAGATGCTCATCCTTTCTGCTATGTGGACAAAACAATAAAAAATCAATCCTCTACCTTAAGAGGGATAAAAGAACAGGCAGCTCAGAATTGCCTACCAAGATAGGCATTCCTTCCACACTGCCCTGCCTACTTTTTGTTTCTCTGCTCTTGTCCATTGGACATATCTAATAGCCTGGTAGCTTTGGGCCAAGTTGGTGTAGGACAACCTTCTCCATTGCTAGTTGGATATCTGCATTTCCCTTCTTTGGAGACTCAAATGTGTGAGAGAAAATAAGGTTCATAGGTTTATTGGTTTGAAACATTGGTTATGAGAGTCTTTGTCTTAGCTGCATTGATTTTGGCTTTATCAAAATAACTAGGAGTTAACTAAAGTCCTAGTCCCTTTTCACAAAGACCATGAACACTCCCTCTAAATAGTTAATCTTGGGGAAGGAGGTCTGTGGAATGAGAGTGGGAATTAACCGCAGGGAGAATGATGGGAGATGGGGGACTGGAGGTTCAGACAACTATTGAAAGCAAGCTCTGTGGACTCAGAGGTAAATAAAGGGTGGCCCAGCTGAGTAGATGACAGGAGGGCCAACCTTTAAGGGATATGTGGTGGCTTAAAATATATCCACCATCAATGGTGAGCAAAAGGGGACATCTGTAATACTTTCAATGATAAAAGTAAAAATAATATATCCACCAATTCTTTGACACTTCTACAATCAAGAGGTGGAGTTTGTGTTCCCTCCCCTTGAACCTGGGAGGTCTTATGGCTGCCTTGATGAACCAATGTAGCTCATGGGACACTCGCTCATGAAGCTTCAGCTGCCATGTAAAAAGTCACCTGAGGTCACCAAGTGGGGAGACCGCCTAGAGAGAAAGAGAGAGAAATGTCCAAGGAGCCCCAGCTGTCCTAGCCTGCAGATGTGTGAGTGGTTCCAGCCCAGGTGCCAGATCTGAGTGAAGCAGCCTCCAAGATGACCTAGTCCCAGCCACTGCCTGGCGGCAACTGCATACACTCCAAGTGAGAACTGCTCCGCTGAGTTCATGCAGCCCAAATCAGGGAGCAAATAAATAACTATTATTATTTTAAGCCATGTTTAGGGGTAATTTTTAAAAAATATGTTTTTATTGATTTCAGAGAGAGGAAGGGAGAGGGGGAGAGAGAGAAAGAGAGAGAGAGAGAGAGAGAGAGAGAGAGAGAGAGAGAGAGAGAGAAGAGAGAGAAACATCTATTGGTTGCTTTCTGCACGCTCCCTACTAGGGATCGAGCCTGCAACTGGGGCTTGTGCCCTGACTGGGAATTGAACCGTGACCTCCTGGTACATGGGATGATGCTCAACTAATTGAGCCATACCAGCTGGGTGGGGTACTTTTTTAAATGTAGGAATAGATAATTGAAATATGGCACTAGAACCGTGGTCGGCAAACTGCGGCTCACAAGCCACATGCGGTTCTTTGGCCCCTTGAGTGTGGCTCTTCCACAAAATACCACGTGTGGGTGCGCGTTCAGTGCGATTGAAACTTCGTGGCCCATGTGCAGAAGTCGGTTTTCGGCCTGGGCGAGTCTATTTTGAAGAAGTACTGTTGCCCTAACCGGTTTGGCTCAATGGATAGAGCGTCAGCCTGCGGACTGGAGGGTCCCAGGTTCGATTCCGGTCAAGGGCATGTACCTTGGTTGCGGGCACATCCCCAGTGGGGAGTGTGCAGGAGGCAGCTAATCGATGTTTCTCTGTCATCGATGTTTCTAACTCTCTATCTCTCTCCCATCCTCTCTGTAAAAAATCAATAAAATATATTTAAAAAACAAAAAAAAAGAAGTACTGTTGATATTTGGCTCTGTTGACTAATGAGTTTGCCGACCACTGCACTAGAACATTACAGAATACATTGGAAGGATGATGCGAATAAATTCAAGTTCTCTCATGAAAATTCTGGGAAAATGCAAAAAAAAATCCATTTGTTTCTGAAGTGGCTGGTGCCCTTGTGCGGCAACTAGTTAAAAAGCACTTCTCTCTAGCATGTGTATCTCTGCTGTGTATTTGTGTGAAAAGCAAGGGAATGAATGTCATTTCCCTTTACCGGGGATGGCTTAGGGGAAGTTGGAACTGTAGGGGAGGAAAAATAACTTTCCCTCTACCCTTCTGAGTTCTTGTCTGAAATCTCTATAATAAAAGGCAGAATAACAGAGAGAAACAAATAAGTTTATTAATATATTTACCTTATGTATACATGGAAGATACCCAGGGGGAAATTATTAGCT
The DNA here is from genome assembly GCF_000147115.1 of Myotis lucifugus. Classification (NCBI taxonomy): domain Eukaryota; kingdom Metazoa; phylum Chordata; class Mammalia; order Chiroptera; family Vespertilionidae; genus Myotis; species Myotis lucifugus. The sequence continues at coordinate 5,736,300 of NW_005871107.1, read as the reverse complement.
TCCTGAGCTGGCTTAGAATTTAGGCTTAAAATACCATACTAACAGGGAAAGGGGAGGGGAGATTTAGGACTCTTAGGGAGAGTAAATGATTTTTAAGAAAGATAAACAGGCCCTTAGAAGAATAAATGGGAGGTATGATAGTTTGTGACAAGTTTTATCTGGGTATGGTATCTAAAAGACTTCTAGTCTATTCTCCTGTGACAAGAGCCAATCTTCCCTGGTGATGAAACTCCCAGATGAGATTTATGATAATTGAATTCCTTTTGGAGGATCTGTCTTTAGACAGAAAAGGTGTACAGTATTCAGAGAAAGCCTCTCCCTGCATTTGTTGTTTCTCATGTGCACGCAGCTCAAACATCAATACATGGAAGCAGCATATCTTAGGATGGTTTGTCCTGAAATCCTACAGCGACATTTTGGGATGACATATTCTGCTGCCCTTGAGGACCAGAGGCATAAGGGCAATCTGGGCAAAGCTTTCCTCCTTGGTGAGAAGAGAATCAGGAGGATGAAGGCTTCCCTTCCAACCTCTGGGTGCACTTGTGTGAGGGGCCGATGCTTGGCATCCACCTTGCAACCAGGAGAGGACAGAACCAACTCCTGATTCTGCAGAGGGGAGAGATGGGAAACCACCAGTTATATCTTCATTTTGCTGCTGAATTCACTGACTTGGAACTGCTGGCCACAGACTTCTTGCTAGATAATAAATGCGCTTACTGTTTAAATTCCTCTTAGTAAGATTTTCTGTTGTTTAGAGCCCCAAACATAACTGATGCACATGACATCATGTTGCTTCCAAGGAATGAATGATAAAAGCATTTTTTAAAAGCCTTTAGAGCAGTGGTCCTCAATCTTCTGGCCCTTTAAATACAGTTCCTCATGTTGTGACCCAACCATAAAATTATTTTCGTTGCTACTTCATAACTGTAATGTTGCTACTGTTATGAATCGTAATGTAAATATCTGATATGCAGGATGGTCTTAGGCGACCCCTGTGAAAGGGTCGTTCGACCGCCAAAGGGGTCACGACCCACAGGTTGAGAACTGCTGCTTTAGAGTATCTCCCAAGAGGTTACCTTCCAAAAGTCCCAAAGGAAGCTCAGCAGAGAATGAGCACTTAACAAAAGCAAGGACTATTTTGCTGTTTTTTCCCCTTCTCAGGACACTGTTAGCAAGTAGAAGTAAATCAGTGAATGAATCTTTTGTTCCTTCTGTTCTGCAAATTTCTTGTGTAGAAGGAAATGATTTGGAATCCAAAAGTGAAGTATGAAATGCTATGTCAGATTGTTACTTTTAGGATTTGGTAACCAAAAGTCAGGGGTTGAAATAAGATTCTTCCCTGTCTGTTTTTAACATTCTAGGATGGCCAGTGGTTATGGGCTGAATTATGTCTTCCCCAAGTTCATATGTTGAAGCCCTATCCCCCCCACCCAGTACCTCAGAATGTCACCAAATTTTGGAAATAGTGCCTTACAGAGTTAATTAAATTATAGTGGGGTCCATACCGTGGGCCCTAATCCAATATACTTGGTGTCCTTATAAGAAGAGGAGATTGGAAGCCAGCCAGTGAGTCTGCTGACCTGAATTTCTCTGCAGAAATTCAGAGAAAGCTGGCAATAGTAAAGCCATGTTACAAGCGTTAAAGACATGGAAGTCATTAAGGTCCCTGAAAATGGCTGTAAGAAAAGAAAGAAATAAAAAAGAAGAGGAAATTAGGATACAGAGAACACCACCACTTAGGTCACACACAGAGAGACAACCATGTGAACACATAGTGGGAAGGCAGCCATCTGCAAGCCAAGGAGAGAGGCCTCAGAAGAAACCAGACCTTCAACATTCTGATCTTGGACTTCCAGCCATTAGAACTGTGAGAAAATAAATTTCCGTCATTTAAGTCATCCAGTCTGCAGTATTTTGTATGGAAGCTCTGGCAAACATAATACAACAGGTGTATGGCATTTGACTTCTGGTGATGCAGGTTACATTTTTTTCATCACTAATAAATGAAGGGATGAAAAATTGCAACTCAAGAAACATTTCCAAGTAAGTTAAAGTGCTATGTTACATCCAGTGTCACTTCTTCTGAAGGGCATAGCATTCTCATTAGGTCATCAGCTTCCTACCACCGACATTGTGTGCTGAATAGATATTTACAAATTATGGTTTGAAGGTGGCATGAAATTATTTGGCTTCCAGTTTGCTCACAGGTCTCAATCTAACCTTGGAAAGAATAAGCAACTTGGAAAGGAGATTGAGAGAAGGATTATTCTTGGAAGGAGACCTTGGAGCTACTTCCTGTGATAATGAGGTCTTTGGAAGGAGAAGAGATGGAATAAAATCTGAGCTATTGATTTTAGACCGTGCTCAGCTGTGAGACAAAGATGTCATAAACATTGCTAACACTTTACACCTATTAGTGGATAAGGAAACACTTGAAAGATTTTACTTTTGCTGAGAGTGCCCAAAAGGTAAATTCGTTTCTTAAAGTGGTCCAAGTTCTATTGGATCGACTCCTTTTTAAGGTTGTTTGGAAGCAAATTTGTTTCCTTTGTATAATAATTAAGGTGATTAAGTCTTTGGCCTCATTATAAATTCAGTTCTCAGAACAGTTTGTTCCTAAGTAAATTGCAATGCTGCTTTCTATTTAATTTTCTAGAAAAATGAAATCCAATGGAAATGTCCTCACTAGTATTTATTTGTTATTACATTGCAATTAATGGAAATATATAGTTATTACTCTCCCCCCACCCCAGGGTATTTTGATGCTATGGAAATTACTCAGGATGTTTTCTGATAAAATAAAATAACAGAGCAACAATCTTATCTAGGTTTTCTCAGGTTTGTCTTGCAAAATTAGCCATCAGGATATATCTACCAAAATAGAACACTACATATACAACAAAATGGTAATCCTTGAACTGTGGTTCACAGCAAAAGGTGCACAGAAAGCTGTACAGAAAGTATTTTCTCACCCAGTTTTTAGTGACATTCTTGGCTATAAAAACCTGAATTTATAAAAGAAAGTAATTATTGTTGACATATTGCTGTGCAAATTTGGGAGAGACTACTGGATAAACACCGGAAAAGGCAACTAATTTTGTTTTGTTACCAAGAATGGAGCCAATTTGTTAAAAAATGTGCCTGGTTATAATAAATTAATGATCAACAATTAGAAAATAAACATCTATACAAATAGAACTTTTTACTTGGAAAGTTTTGGCACTGTCATGTGCAGGAATACAAACATTAACCTTTGCAAACGAGGAAAGAATTCACACAAAAAACTGCAGTTAGTAGAGGCAGAACCCCTGAGGCACCTTTGACAAGCCACCTGCCCTAGAAGCTTTAAGGAAGGCCTCAGAGACAGAATTTAATGGAATAAAAAATATTTTAAAAAGAAAACACACCTCTACCAAAGACATTTCCCCCATTTTAGAAATACAAGTTGTTCCCCCCAAAATGTATACACATTTTAACCGCTGATAGCTCAATTTTGAAAATGAAATGTATTTTAATATACACTGCTTTTATAATTATTCACAGTGTGTGTATACATTTGGGGGGGGACACCCTACATATTATTAAATGCTATTTGCTTTTGTATAGCATTATTGTACCAAATTCACCTCCTTATTTTTAACTAGCTTACCAAGACTATATATAAGTGAACATCTGCATGAGGGGTCAGGAGAGGGGTCAAAGATTAGATTCAATTACTATCTCTTTTGCTGCTATAAAGTTTTATGGCTTCATGACAAAAAGCCAGTATTTATCTAGCGCTTACTCTGTGCCAGGAACTGACTTTAGTACTTTGTAAAGTAATCTGCAATGCTCCAGGGTTATACTGGATAAAAAAAGAAATTAAAAAATGGCTCTAAATCAGAAGAAAATTTTGATAAGTAAGTTCTAGAGTTCATGTTTTAACTAGAAAATGCCTTATCTTTATGGCCCCAGTACTCTGAGGGATAGGGGATCTCATCTTTGAATCAGGGACTCCTGATTATCCCACAGTACCCATTCTTTTCATCTCTAGCAGCTGGCACTTCGCTGCTTAGAATAAAGACTGCATTTCTCATTGTTCCTTCCAGCTAGCTATGGCCATGTGACTAAGTTCTGGCCAATGGAATAGAAGTAGATATATTATTGAGTAACTTGCAGGCACCTGCTTTATGAGGCAACATAAATGCTTTTGTTAGATGATCAGATTGCACTATTTTTGTTGCCTCTTTGGGAAGAGACTTTTGTACTATGAAGGAACCCATTATGCTAAATAATATCTGTATGTCCCACAATAATACAGTATGACAGACAACCAGATATTTCTGCATTTCATATTTTTTAAAAAGGTGAAAAAATAGGAAGAAGAAAGTTGAAGTCAAGCTATTAAATCAATAAATTGAAGTAAACAGATAGGACATGAAGTAGTAAAGAAGTAGATATTAGAAATGGAACAGATCACAAAAGTCTGTGTTGATCTTTGAGTCACTGAAGAATTGATAGATCACTATGCTAAAGCAAAGAATGCATGTTCTTATATGTAGCAGTCCTGTTTGTTTATGAATTCAGTTTTCTGAATTATCAAGGTCATCTATACTTGCTTAGAAAGAACAACTCACATTTTAATATGTCTCACTGCCATGACATTTATTTTCTGACATAGTGTCTAAATTTTGTTGTTAATCCTCACCTGAGGATATGCTTTTATTAAAAACTGATTTTAAGAGAGAGAAAGAAACATGGATTGGTTGCCTCCCGTACAGGTCCTGACCAGGTATTGAACTCCCGAGCTAGGTATGTGTCCTGACTAGGAATCGAACCTGCAACCTTTTGGTATATGGGACAACACTCCAACCAACTGAACCACCTGGCCAGGGCTCATATTGTCTAAAATTTCTCCTATCCATTATAGGATTCATTTTCAAAACTAGAGTGGATCCATTAAAACCTCCTCTCTCTCTCTCTCTCTCTCTCTCTCGCTCTCTCTCTCTCCCTCTCTCTCCTTTTCACTTCCGTAGGTAAGGATTTCCTTCTCTCCTATCTGGCTAAGACTGCCAGTATCTTGGCTCAGCTCAAGTGTCTCTCTGGGAGTCCATCCTTCCCAGAAACTGGATTTAGACACTCCACTGCGGCTCCAGCCCACAGTGCGTATCTCCACCAATGCATTTATTCCTCAGTGCAGTGGCTTTGTCTCCCCCTCTCTCCTCTGCTGCACTATAAGCTCCTTGAAGTCAGGGACTATGTCCTTCATCTCCGTATTTCTAGATCCTAGCAAAGATGCATAAATTCTTTTTTAAACATTTTTTTCAGACTTGAGATTCAAAAAATCTCAAACACATTTTTCTTTAATACACTTTAAAGTTAAATTTACTGAGGAGTAACACATATATAGTGAAATTAACTTTAAAAATTGTACAGTTTGCCCTAGCAGGTTTGGTTCAGTGGATAAAGCGTCAGCCTGCGGACTGGAGGGTCCCGAGTTCGATTCTGGTCAAGGTCACATGCCCGGGTTGCAAGCTTGATCCCCAATAGGGGGTGCGCAGGAGGCAGCTGATCAATGATTCTCTCTCATCATTGATGTTTCTATCGCTCTCTCCCTTCCTCTCTGAAATCAATAAACATATATTTTAAAAAATTGTACAGTTTGATGAATTTTGGCAAATGTGTAAAGTCCTGTAACCACACCACAATAATGATATAGGACATTTCCATCATCCCGCCAAGGTCTACTAATATTTGCTCCTTTGCAGTCAATCTACTCTTCCCTAGCCCCTGGAGACCACTGCTCTAACTTCTGTCTCTATAGTTTTTCCAGTGCTAGACTGTCATATAAATGGAATCATATGTGGTGTATATTCCTTTGTGTCTACCTTTTTCCATGGAGCATAGTAGTCCGAATTCCATTCATGCTGCACATATGAATAGTTTTTACCTATTCATGTCTAAGTATATTATGTCTAAGTAGTTTGCTATTCTTATATGCATGGTCTAAAAGTATTTATCCATTTGATGGACATTATAGTTGTTTTCAGTTTTTGACTATTATGGATAATGCTACTATAAACATTCATCTACAGTTCTTTATATGAACATATATTTTCATTTTTCCTGGATAATATATAGGAGTGAGATTCTGGGTTGTATGGTAAGTATGGGTTTGACTCTATAATAAAATGCTCACCTTTTACAAAGCAATTGTACTAATTTATACTCTACCAGCAATGTATGCATTTTTCAGTTTATTAGTGCTTTTAAAATGACTATCAAAGGCTAGTTGTATTAGGTTTTTGATTTTGTACTTGTCAGATATTACTAAGTTAAAAAAATAAATGGATAGGTGCTCAGAGGTTTAGCTTATTTTGGATGCTAGAGTAGAAAAATGTTGAATAAGACCCATTCCTCCCCAAACAATTCACCCACTGTTTTAGTTAGCAATACTTGAAATGCCTTCTTGGCAGTGTCATTCCATGCCCCGCCCCCAGTATTATGTTAGAATTCAAAGGCCCCAGGAAGCTGATCTGATAGGGTCGCTCTATCAAGGCTTATCAGGACCATTTTGCAAAGGTCTAGCTAAGAGTCAGGTGGGGCAGCCATTCTGAGAATGGACAGTCCCAGTCCAGGGACGAGCATAAGACAGGAGGAACACACTGCCCTGCCGAGGGAGAGAACAGCAAGTGGCCAGCAACCAGGTGGGAAGGGGCCTTGAGCAAGAAGACCGTTACTCCTCCGCCAGCTGTAGTCATAGATCCACGTGGCTTTAAGCAAGTCATGTAACCTCCTGTTTACACATCAGCATTTTATTTTTTTGTCTGGGATGCTGAGGAAACAATATGAACTCTACCAGGGTCAAATGATTGTCGTGGGCATTGCATTGAGACATATTGTGAAGTGCAATATACATACTTCATGAAGGTCCTTTTTCATTCGGTCAATTTTTAAATTGCGTTTCTGCCCTTTAATTCTCTTCTGTCAAGTCTTCTTTTGACTTTTACTCTATACCTCCTGTGTCAGTGGTGTCCCCTTTCGGATTCATTTAATCTCTTTCCCTGCCGCTTTAAAACACCCTACCCACTTTAGGGCAGGTAATCTGTGCCACTTTCATAAATCCCTTTCCACTCCAGTTCATCTTAGACCGAGAGAACAAAATTGTGAGGTTTTAGATGCGACTGGGACATGCCGTTCAGGTTCTGTGATATGTCAAAAAATACTCAAATTGCATTTCGATGAACTCAAAGTGTGGTTCTAGGAAACCTGAGATGCTAGAAGGAGCCTTCTTCATTTTTGAGGGATATAGTTATCCTTCTGTGACTTTTCTGTTGTCTCTAAGACAAGCACAAGCATCTTTTTGCAAGAGAAGTTCAGTCATAGTCATTTATAAAACGCCTACATTTTCCTGGAAATGTTCCTATATCCCCTTTCTATTTATAACTGCATTTGTTTTGCCTTCTCTGTGTTCCAGCATAATGTTTGTTTATAAAAAAGATGTCATGTAATCCTTCCAATGCCCCCTATGATAGGAGAGATGAAATGAAATTTTAATGGGGTAAATGGCTCTCCAGGGAAAACACATGTCTCTGCCATGATGTCATCAGATGATGGTTCCATGGCCCCATTGTTCTCTGGGGACCTGCTGTTTCCATCAGCTGTCTAGCTCACTGGATGGTTTTTCTTTCAAGTAAAGCCATCTCAGAATTATGCTAAGTGTGAGGGCCAGGAGTGAAGAGGAGCTAAGGAATTTCTGAAGACAGCTGTCCGTGCAAAGGAGATTCCTTTGTACTTGGCAGCTAGTTCTCCAGACCGAATGGCATGAGTCAAAGTTTCAATTAAAGTCTTGTTAAGGCTAATGTCAGTTACTATTTGACACCTTGAATAGGGCTTGGCTTGCTTTTTAGCTACCAAGTGCCCAGCACAGATGTCCACTGGAATGCTATCTGTCAGTGGTAGAGTCTGCTGGTCATTCTCCATCATCCTTCTCTCCTTCCTCAGAATCATAGAGCCTTGGCGTTTTAGATGGGCACATGGGTGACCAGAATAAACTACACTGTCATGCCACCTTTGCAGTTAGATGTGCCCATGTGATTAAATTCTGGCCAATGAGATATAATCACAATCATCAAAGAGCAGCTTGTGGGAACCTTCCACAGAAGACGACAAAGATCACCATGTGACCCCCCCCCCCGCCCCGCCTCAATCTTTTTGTTTGTCCTCTGCTTTTTCCTTCTGGATGACATTTTTAGGTCATGTCTTAAGCTGGAGCAACCAACTTGGACTGTACGGTACCTTGAAATAGAAGCTGCCTCTGTGGAGTAATGAGATGGAGGGAACCTGAGAGTCTGAGGACCCCATGGTGCAAAACCACTGTATCAGCTACAGATGACCTACCTCTGACTTTTATGACTGTTTTAGTCCCTTGTATGTCTGATCTCTGTTGCTAACAGCAGAGCATGCCTGATGCAGTCGGGTGCCAGTTGTAAGCACTTTTGTGGATGTGGCAATGTTCTCAACGATTCCCAGAGGTGGCCTCTGGGAGAAGGAGTCCATTGTGCTGGGTCTTTCCTTTCAGCTGCACTCAGAACACTGCTCTGGTGCTGCTTTCGTACCTGCAGCAAGTAGCGGGGCTGCCTCCCCATCTTACTCTCTCCAGAGCAGGAATCAATGTCTCGAGGCATCTCATCTCCTTATTAGCAGCTCTGTCAGCTGTACTGTTATGTGCTAAGTGGGCCAGGTACATGTAGTTGCATATGTCACCCCCTATTTGTGGCCAGTTTTGTTTTGCTCTAATTTTAAAATAAGGAAGATGCAGATAAATTGTGAAAGGTGGCAGCCTTCCACTGCTTTTGTCCAATTTCCTTCCTTGAGACAATGAGGCAATGAGTCCTAACACGGTTTGCAAAATTAATGACAGGCCTAGGAATAGGATACCCAGAATAGTGGACAGAAGACCAACCAGGCAGCGGGTACCTGGATTCTAGTCCTGGCACTGCTGATAGAACATGACATCTACTTAACAGCTCTGATTCTCAGGTTTTATAAATGAAAAATGTAGAAGCAGGTTACAGGATTTCTAAGATTTGTTTTAGTCCCATCACTCTGATGATTCCTATCCACAATAGATGAGACCTATCTTACAGTTTTATTCCTTTGTCTGAAATTATTCAATGAATCTGTTAAATATAAATATAGTAGAAAAAGTATCATCAATATTTTCATCAAAAGAAATAAAGCATATTTTTCTCATTTTTGGATGTATGTTTTAGCATCAACATTAGTAAGAAAAGAAATAAATAGCATCTTGAGTGCTTTGGCAAGTAAAACTGTACCATGCTTTTGTCTGATTTAACTTTAAGGCCAATGGCAACAATGAACCAGATTCCCTCCGGCTGAAACCCAGAAATGGGAGTCCTGAAGGCTCAGGGCTCTTCCACTTACCAGCTCCAGGACCTTGGATGATCCCTGTACTCCCAGTTTGCTGGTTTCCTCATAATGATTTTCCTTACTACTGCTGGCAACACTGAACCCAAATGTAAACACCCATTTCGACCATTGACTTGAGGATCAGCCCTGAAGGTGTTAGTCCTTCTTCTAGCTCTAGACGATCCCTCTCAATCTTCCCAGTGGCAGTTGAGTTCCCAGCAACCCTTAACACAGACTTCATGGATAGCAAAGAGGGCTTGGCTTCGATGAGTTTGTGTCAACCCTCATTGGCCATCAGGATTATCCAGGCCCCACCCCGGGATCAGATTTAAATGGTCTAAGGGTGGTGCTCAGACCCCAGTACAGATGTTTTCCGTTCTCCCTGAGCGATTCTTTTGTGTAGGCAGGGCTTGCACGACTCATTGGCTTAGTCCTGCCAGGGTCACCTCAAGCCACCTGGTGGCCTTGCAGGGGGCAGAGGTGGAAGGAATATCGCTGAGCCAACCGCAGAGCCCACACAATGGCCATATTGTGGAAGCCTGTTATTCATCAGCTGAGACCACCTTAGTTCCAGGTAAAGATCTGGAAGAGCATCAGGCCATGCTAAAAAATGCCAAACCAGACATGCAGCTTCATTTTCCTAGGTTGTAATAAAAGCAGCAAAGGCACAAGACTTCATCGGAAAAAGCTTGGTTTTCTAACTACTTCCCTGCTGTAAACACGGCCTCATGTGTTCCTAACAGAGATTAGAATCTTTTATTTTGGGGGCAGTTCATGGTTTTGTTCCAAGCTCTCACTACCAAGAAAAAAGAAAAAAAAAGAAAAGATAAGAAACCATTTGATAAATAAAACTATACTTATATATTTTTTTAAAATAAAAAACTAGACCATGTGTGAGAGTTGAAATGATTTTCCTAATTTAAACAATGAGTGAGTACTTGATGTACTTTCAGCCTGAGGAGTCCAACACTTAGGCAGCAGATAGACAGGGGGAGGACGGAGAAAATTGTTTAAGCATTTCCCAGATGCTTTCTGTATCACATGCAGTGTTATGTCCTCAGCCACCCAAGAACAAGCTTGCAGGAGGGCCAAGGAACAACAACAATGCTGTCATTTTCCCTTTGCATAACTGCTGGTGGCAAATGTGCAAATGTGACTCTTCAGTTGTGTTTTAGTTTGCACCCCCCCACCAAAGTACATCTCTCTCTCTTAAAAAATCGGTATTTCAATCTGAGATGCTATTTTAATTTTATTAATATAATAGGAAGTTACCAATACATTTTCTTTATTAGGAAAAAAACACCCCCCCCTAGGATTTTGATCATATAATAAGGCAATAAAGCCATTTTGTCACATGCCCTTAAGACTGGCTTGCCTGCCCACTTCCCTCATTTTCCCCATGGTGTTATCATTCTCTCAGTCATGAATTTGCTCAGTCATCTTCAGCTATTTTCCCATCCTTACTTTCTAAAGCCAGTCATTTTCCTGCTTTCATGCCACCGTTATCGGACCATTTGTGTCCCCTACCTGGACTCTGGCACAGAATCTCCCTGTGTCCTTGCTTGCAGGCTGTCGTGTCCCAGAGACACAATTGGTTGGGACTGGGAATTGAACCTGCAACCCAAGTACATGCCCCTGACAGGGAATCGAACCCTTGACCCTTCAGTGCATGGGTCAATGCTCTAACCACTTAACACCAGTCAGGGCAGCAAGTATTTATTTTAATTGAATAAAAAGACCATAGACTTAGATGGCAGAGAGCTCTGAGTTCGGGTCCTGATTCCAAACTTACGAGCAAATCACTTGACTTCTCAGAGCCTCAAGTCCTTATCTATAGCAAGACAATTAAATTTCATGGGTTGTTGTACGTAAAATGCCATGTGCAGTGTCTGGAATCCATTCTGTAAATTATCATATTTAGAGGATGAAATTCCAGAAACTCAGCCACTTCCAGGTTCCATAGCTAGTCCAGTTGTGTTCACAAACTTTCTGCTGAAACAACTCTGCTTTATTTATTGCCCAAGACATTTCCTGTCCTCTGCTACACTTCCCAACTTCTCATTTTGAATCTTGGGCTTAGAATGCCCGCTCCTAGTCCTTCAGGAGTCTTCCTCCTCTGGAAATTCTTGGGGAACCACTTTCACATACAGCTTTCTCCCTCCCACGAACGCTCAACAGCTCTTACTGGTGGGAGACATTTCTCCACGGATCTCTCACGTTTCTGCACGTCTTGTGAGCAGAGACACTTACTGTTTTTGTCCCAGATGTCCTCTTCTAGGGGATCTGCAGACTAGCAGCCTTGGAGGACAGAGATAATTTCTCCCTCCGGAGCAAAGGGCAAGTCTGTTTACTGCCCACGCTAACAAAGAGAATGTTTCTTTTCAGGGCAAAAGTCAAGCAGGCTAACTGTCCTTATAAAAGACTTGGGCTCCCCAAGCTCAGATTCCATTCCTGTCATGCAACTCACTGTGCATGCAAGGGTCACCGGGCGCTCTCTGCATCACGCCGTGGGAATTGGGGAACCGGCACAAATGATGGCACTCTGGCTACTGCTACTGCTGTGAGTCATGCAGTCCTATGTGTCTGGTTCCTCTTGTGACCTGCCAGCATTCATGAAGCTGTACCATGTTAACTTATTAGCTTGCAAGTAGGATAACATTTCAGACCTTTCAGAGCTCCTGATGACTATTATTGTTGTTGTTATTGTTATTTGGTTGTCATCGCTCCTAAATATATTTTTATAACAATCTCCGCTCTCCCCTCCCCCTCAATTGGTTTGTGGAGAGATTGGTTTATAGTGAAATTGGTGTGTGGAGAAATTGATTTTTTCCCCTGTGGAATGTTCTGAATGGTGGATTGAGATGACTGCTTCCTGCATTTCTCTCTGCCATGTATTTCCCCAATGTTATTTTTCACATTGGTCTTCAGCTTTCAATTACACAGTCTCCACATCTCAAATCATTTGACTTTTGCTTATGTTTACTTCTGGTCACTGTACACAGTGGAATGGGATTCTTTTGATTTGCCTTAAAAAAAACCCTCTCCGATTTTTTTAGGGAACATCAAGACTAGAGTAATAGCATTTGCTGAATTAATCCTCAAGATAAAAACGACTTCACAATGAGTCTGATCAGATAATGGCCATCCTTCCCCTCTTCCCCACCAGAGTGCGCACTCCACACTGGATTTCGGAGCATTCCAAAGTCTGGGATCTTGTCTGCTTTGAATGCCTGGATGCCAGTGCTCCATAAATGCCGCTGAATTAACTAGTGAGTGTATAAGAACACATTGTCAAGGGGAGCCTTGGTCTGGTTACACTTCATCTGACACAGGCGCTCCAACTGAGAACAATGAAACCTCTTTTCATAATTCCTATGGCTATGATTTCATCATGACTGCACTGCAGAGTCCTAGGTAGTAAGTTTGAAGACCAAGATCAAATCTTGAAAAATGAATTCCTATGAGTTTTCACATTTTCCACAAGCCTGAAAGTGTATGTCAGTGTACACATACCAACTGCTGACACAGAGCAGTGCCTGACTAGATATTCTGGACCTGTGCTACATCCACAGTTACAACGTAAATACATTCCAAGTCCCCTGCAGTGGTAAGTCTGACTTGAGCAGTATTGAATCTTAAAGAAACGAAGGAAGAAATAGCAGAGGGTTGCCTTCTTAACTCGTAACTGAATTTCTTTCCTTTTGTCTTTGACCCTTTGCTCCAGGAAGTCAGAGCTCACTGAATGATCAACTCCTAGCAGCACCTGACTTTCATGAAATCTAAATCGTTTATCCTAAGAAGATGTTTTATTTAGATGCAATGTTTTTTAAAGCTTCATAGCTTTTCATGCCACCACAGCATTTGAGGTCACAGAAGACGTGAGCTGGCCACCTTGCCTAGCAGGACAAATAGGATGCAGTTAGTTTTCTGCCGCAGAGTTGCTCACACTCTGATGGGAGAGGTAGTTTCTGTTCAGGTGAGAAGACCTGGATGGAAGCCTGTGGGTGCCACTGAAATGGTCCTTTTAAAAGAATCAGAATCAGTCAAGAAGGCAGAGGGAGTGCCCTGCACCCCTCTTCCTTCCTTAGGGATGGCTTTGGTGTCTGGATTCCCCAGCATTGCTAGGGCAGAGAGACTAGTTGCCTATTGCTTCTCGCTTTTAATGTGAAAACACTTGAAGGAGATTTAAGTGGTGCATGTGAAGTTGCTTCAGGTGCTCCATGTGTTACTTAGAGTTTTGAGGGCAAAGCCTCCTCTTGTCTTTGTATCAATTGCTCTGAGCTTGGCACTGCACAGGCACATACAAGGTGATCTTTACATGTGTTTTCCTTGCCTAGCACGCAGGGACCTACGGGAGAGGATTCAGATGCAGTGTCTCTGGCTCTCTGCCCGAGAAATAGGGCTGGTGGCACTACCTCCTCTCTTTACATTCTTATCGCGAAGGGATTGTGAGGGCTTTCTTCATGTGGCACCCTAAAGCCCACTCTCCCTACAGCCCACACGCAGCCCCAGGTGCCGAACAACCAGGGCACATTGAGACCAGGTTATCTCTCTCCCTCCCCACAAGGCCCATCAGCAAGAACATCATGGGAAGCACTCTCCCTGGTCGCTAGGAACGCTGACCCCAAGCAAACCCCAAGCAAACCCAGGAGGGGGGCACTTTTGCTTTTTTAGAAGGTGAGGGCCCTGCTGTAATCTAAACTAGCACCTCTTCCCTCCTCTACCCCTGACCAGAACCTCACGGCAACCTTGGGGCAGTCATTTCTATAGGCGGTTAATTAATGGGCACAAGAAAAGTTTATGTCACTTTTCCACTGGTTCTTCTATCCTGTTACCTCTGTCAGTCCTGGGAATCAGATGGATCAATGACATACTTTGCAAAAACTCACAACTGTTCACTTCCAGGCTGTGACTTTGACCTCCGACTCCAGAGCTCGCGCTGACCGCTAGATCGCGCTGTCGGACAAGAAATCGGAAGCTCTGGACCCGCCGGGAACCCAGGAGCCGGAGGGAGAAGAGGTGGGAGTAGTAGCGAGGGATAGATCCCAGGATATAACCCCAGGAATGAGAGCCAAACTGGATCAATGCAGCCATCTCTGCCTCAGTTGATAAATATCATCTTTTACTTTTTCCCCCCCAAACTTTAACAGATTACAAGGGGTATTAAGAACTGGACGCACTACTGAAGGGCACAGGCTGGAAAGAGAGCTTACACATTTTTGACACATTTGTCCGTTTACCAGACTGGATGTTCAGTTTAAGGGCCCCAAGAGTAGAAACAATGCAGACGTCATGGGGGGAGGCCCCTAAGGCGCCCCTTTGGATGCATTTGCGTGTCCCCTGGGGATGGATGTGTTGAGATGAGCTTGTGGCTATGCATCTGTGCACTCCCCGACCCAGGCGTCGCCTCCCTCCCCCTCCTCTCATCCTACTCTGGAAACTTTGTGTAGGAATCCTTTTTCTGAGGGCCAGAGGGCGTTTGCAGCCGGGGGTTTATATTACCTACATTCCTTTGTAGCAACTATTTGCAAATGCATTGCATCTAAGTATGTGAGCAAGAATGCCTTGAACAAGAGAGGACGGCCGTGCGGGTCCCTAGCACTCTGCTCTGGTTTGGAGAGCGGTGCAAAGTGCGTGCTCGTGGGGACAGAAGCCTCTTGCACCCAGTTTGCCTTCTCCAGCCTCACTGACAGGAGGCAGCCAGTGGCCTCGGCTGATAGATGTATTTGCAGCTCTCAAACAGCAGGGAACTCTTTTTAAACCAAGAATACCAACACCCACTGTTACATTGCTCCCTAGTCAACATCACTATCACAAATTAAAAAACAGTGCGAAAAGGTAGAAAAGGCGCGCGCGCGCGCACTCACATACACATACATCCCCCCTCCCCCCTGGGCTAGATGCAAATCCCAGCCAGCCTAGGCCGACGGGCAGTTGTCTTTCTCTAGACCCGGGGCGGGGGAGTCGTGTCCCAAGAGCGTCCCGGGTAGTTCCAGGCCGCCGAGCGGGCCAGGACAGCCGCGGGTGCGGTGGAGCCCTACTGGGTGCCAGGAAGGCGCTGCCGGGACTTCTCTACTCAGCTTCGTCCCGGAGGCTGCCGTTCGCTCATAGGCATCTGGGGGAGGGGAGTGAAGTGGCATGTTCGGGTGTGGAGCAGCCGGGGTGCTCTCTACAGGCCAGGATGGGGACTCATTGGTGTTGCGGCGACGGCCGTGCGCCCGGCTGTGCGCGGGGAGGTGCTCCTGGCCAGGGCGCGCTCGCGCTGGGGGTGTGCGCCGGACAGCCGAGCTGTGAGAGTTGGAAAGGGAAAAAGACCGCGCTGTGCGTGTGTGGGCTCTTTGTGCAAGCTGCCCAGCTGGACTTCGAGTGGGCTGTGTGTACTCGGGGAATGTGCAAAGGTGGCGAGTTCCACTCCCCCACCCCCCAAGCCAGCCTTCTCTCTGGCGTTTCTGCCTGTGGCTGGAGGCAGCCTAAGCGTGGGGCGGAGGGCAGGGGGCCGCCCTGCAAGTTCCTGTCGTTCTAAAGCAAGTTCGGAGAGGATCACGCTCGCAGGAGGGAAGGCCAAGTTAGCAGACGTCACATCAAACAGGGAAGAGAGGTTTACGTTGGCCACCAGACCTCCACTGCATTGCAGCCGGTGAATTACACGGACGCCCCTCCCGCGTTCCCCGTGGCGCCACCTCCCCCATCCCCGGTGGCTCGTCCTTGAAGGGAGAACCCCTGGGCTTCCAGAGGCCAAAGGGCGCAGGGCTGGTGCTGCGCGCACTGACGCGCGTAACGTGAACCTCTCCCGAAGCGCTTTTCAGATGCCACAATGTAAGAGCCCGCGCTTCCTCCCGTGCGTCTAGTACAAGTTGGCAGCCCCGACTGCCAGGCTCCCCGCTCAGGGCCAAGGGGTGGAGTGGAGCGGAGAGGAGGCGGGAAGCTGGAGATGCTGCTGGCGGGATGTCAGCCCCACATTGGGCTCCCGTCTCCCCAGCAGTGGGGGGAAACTTACTTCCCTTCTGTGCCTTGACCCCACGGGGTTTCAAGGACAGAGCGTTTGGTCCGAATCCTCCACGTGGGGCCAGGCTTTGCTCTGACCCGAGTGAGCACTTGCCACAGTGGATGGAACTAGTTCCCGAACGGCTTCCTGTTAGGGGGGCCCTGGGGTTTCATAGCGTTGGTCGCCCTCTCTCTCTAGGCTCATACCAAGCCTCTCAGTTCCGTCCTTAAGCATCAGGGGAGAGAGAGAGACAAGACTGGGAAAGCCATCCCGTCGCGGGCGGCTGTCCGGGTTTCCAATCGCCGCTCCGAGACTGAAAAAGACAGAAGGCGAGCCGCGTGCACAGACAGTTAGTTAATGGAAACCCTGTAAATCGGTTTTAAGTGCACCCAGGACGGAGTGGGAGGAAGGTGTAGATGGGGATGCTGAGGGATGGGGCTAGGATGGGGTGGGGTCGGTCACACATCCTCGCAGTTTTGAAAACGAGAGTCGCTGCTCTCCCTCCCATTGTTCTTAATTTAGAAAAATAAATTCATTAGAGGAAATCGCACGCACAGGGGAAACCCGAGCTCCCCAGCCCGCCCCGAGCGGAGGCGTGCGCGGCTTCCCTTGGCAGTGAACCCGGCTGCGGCTGTCCCCCTCCCCGCTTCCTCCCTCCTCCCTCCCCGCACCCCCCTCCCCCGCTCCCCGGCGGGGCACTGCTACTACCGCGATCGCCACCTCACGCCGAAGGAATGCTCGAAGTATGCACACGTTCCCAAAAGTAGACCTCCTTCACCGCCGGAGGAGCATACATCACCCCGTGGCAGCCGTCCACCTTCCCAGGCGTTTCGTAACCGAGTAAACTGAGAGCTGGGAACAGCCCTCTATTAAGTAGCCCGCGGCGCGGAGCCTCTTCCCACTCGACGAAGGCGAGCCGCCCCAGACGCGTCCGCGCGCCGGCAGCTGCGCTCCCCTCCCCGGCCGTCTCCGCCGGTTCAGTCGCTCCAGCCGCTCTTCCCGGGATCCTCCTCCTCCTCCTTCCAGGTGGCCCTGACGCTACCCAACTCTCGGCAGCCGCCAGGGGCTCCCGCAGCGCTTCGCCACTTGTCCGGGCGTGGCGGGGTCGCAGCGAGCGCAGTCTTCCAGGACCTCGGAAAGCCGCCGCCGCCGCCGCCGCCGCCGCCTGCACCTGGATCACAGCCGCCTCAGGTCGGTTCGGCTTCTAGCCGTTCTCTCTGGCCCCATCCCTCCCAGCGATAACGAGGGAAACTTGCTTCTAATCTAGCCTGTTGCTTGCTCCGCCCTAAGCCATTCAGGATCCCGGGCGAGGACCGTTTGGACTTGTACGAGTGGAGATGTGCCTGAGATTTGCCAGGTGTATTTGGGTTTTGTGATTCATTTGTATCTTTGCGAGAGAAAGAATTGTAGCTTTTCTTAGGAGCGGAGGCAGGCGGCGGTGTGTGCGTCCAGTACCGTGTTCCATGTTTCTCTTTGTAGGGCAATTTCATCTATAGATGCTGTCGATTTCAACGCAGGGCGCGCCCGGTTTTGTGGCCACCGGCCCCTCATTGTCTCGCGCCTGCAGCGTTGCCGGGGGTGCCGTGGTGCAGCCGGGCGCAGGGAAGGTATTTTTGGTGACGCACGGTGTGGAATTCTTTGGAGGGCCGGCTGAGTGCTCTGCAGCTCGTCGGTCGTGGCTGCGCGGGTGTGGGTGGCATCTTGAGACAGATTCCTGGTCGAGGGTTCTGGCTCGTTCCTCTGCCTTTCCAAGCGTCCGCGATGGCGGGTTGGTCTGGTTCTAGGGAACTCAGCCTTGGCCGGGTCCTAGCTCCCGGAGAAAGCTCCCTCTCCCGACTTCTTCCCGAGTGCATTGGTGGAGGCCCTGCCCGGGGTCAGTGGAACCTCTTAGGTAGTTTCCATCCCAGATCCTAGAGACTGTAGGGATCCGAGAGTGTGGGCGAGGAGTTCATTTACGGACCGGAGACCGGGAGCCAGGGGACAGAAAAGGTACTTCAAGCCCAGCATCCTCAGGACCCTCCGGTGACCAGTTGGGGCTTTCCAGGAACCCCTGCCCCCCACCTCAGCCCGGACCTTCTAACGGGTGCTGGTACGCTGGGAGTGGGAGGGGGCAAGGAAGGAAATGAGCGCTAGGCTCGCCCTTGGCCAACTATTGTCCAGGTGGCGGTGGGTAGAGGAGGTAGATGACAAGCAGGGGTTCTAGAAGGACCCCCGCGGGGTGGGGGTGGGGATGTTTTATTTCCATTTTAAACTTTAAGTTAAGGAACTGGCCCCTTCCACCGGGGTTGGGAGGGGGCAAATAGGCAGAAGGAGACGTATCCCTTAAGATTCCCCCCGCCACCCCCCGCCCCCCCAACTGACTCATTTTCATTCATGAGGGTGAAGTGAGGGAATCCTCGCTGCCACGTAGGGACGGCAGCTTTCAGACATTTATGTCTGAGAATGCTCAATGAAGTGTTGCTAAGCATTCAGATAAATGTTTTGGCTAAAAGCAGAGAAAACTAAAAAGAAAGAAAAAGAAA
The DNA here is from genome assembly GCF_000147115.1 of Myotis lucifugus. Taxonomy (NCBI): domain Eukaryota; kingdom Metazoa; phylum Chordata; class Mammalia; order Chiroptera; family Vespertilionidae; genus Myotis; species Myotis lucifugus. The sequence goes on along the minus strand of NW_005871107.1, from coordinate 5,717,382 downwards.
GAAAGAAAGAACAAAAGAAAAAGAGAAAAAGACATATGGACGAATGCCTGGCTGGCTGGATGAACTGACTGTATGTTCGGATACCCGGCCGCAATGTGATTCATTCTTGCCACCGAATCAGGCACCCGATAGGTGGCGCTCTAGACCCAGACAAAAGTGCCTCCACTGCTTTTTTTTTTTTTTTTTTTTTTTTTTTTTTGGTGGAGACTAGCGGTTTTGAAAAATATCTGCACACAGCTTTTCGGTGGGTACATTGTCAGCCTTTAACTTTTCGCGAGCACGACTGCCAACTGAGTTGGAAATTATTATAGCAAAGTAAAGGCCAGATGATGGGAACAATGGGCCAGTTTCACTTCTTGCTTTTCACTGATGTAGAAGAGGGTTAGAAATGTCAAACTGTTGTTAATTAGGGAGAAAGAAATTGCTAGAGCCTTTGGATCTCCAGAGCAGTGCCAAAATCTTAATTTTGGCTTCATAGAAAAGTGCTCCGGGCAAATTTGGCATGCCTGCTTAGCAGACATTTAAAATGCAATTTACACTCAGGCCGAGGAAAGCTGCCCTAATACATTGTGCCAATTATTTGGAAAGACCTGGTTGGAGCTTGTCAGGTTCTTTTCTCAGAGAGAGTTCGACCTTTGGCTCATTTTTGGATTCCTGAGCATGAGGCCTCGTTTGTTGCCTTACAATAATTTACGTATCCAGAGTCAACTCTCTTTTTATGTTTTACCTCTTGCAGCTTCCCAGTTGAGTTCATTGCTAGCAGCTTTTGTCTCTGGATTGGACCTTAGAATGTTTTAGAAGATTCCCTTCTACCCTCATGGGTTAAGCACCTACTGTGTGCTGGGGACTATAAAAGATGAATAAGACTCTTTGTCTTTAAGGAGTTAATAATCTAGTTACAAAGTCAGGAAAAATCAGAATAGGACATACTGTTCTCTGGAGAACACATACCTGTAATCTTCTGGAATAAATGAACAGCTAAATGAAAAGAGTAATTATTACTGAGAATTTTTATAAAAAAATATCTTTGGGGAACAGGAGTGTTTTTTCTCTTCTATTGCGTGTCCCTTTTTTATTATGTATTTTAGAGTTGTTTTCCCCTAATTTTGGTGCAGGATTTATTAGATGTGAAGACAACACAGCTAGTAGGGGATCAGGTTTCAGTTGGACCTTTCCTATTTCTGTATAATCCATTTCAGACCTAAAGAGCTGCATATTTGTAGGCAGAACAAAATGAAGAAAAAAGAGAGTAAAAGAGGTTTATTATACTTTTCCAAATTACCCTGAGACCACTAAAGTACAGTTACCTAAAGAGTTCAGCAGCTAGGAAAAAGTGGCCGGCCAAATAAAATCCCCAGCTGGAAGAGACATTTGGTTGAGTCAGGGATAAAATGACCTCTGAATTAGCCATCACCCAGGCAGGCTGAAGTCATGTGGGGTCTGGTCGGGCCTTCACTCTGGATGCTAAGCAGGACCAGCCTCCAGGAAAACAGGACCCTCTTTAAACTTGAACTCCCTCTTAGGGCCATGATTAAACTGCTCTAGATGAACTCGACTTCCACCGCTTCACAATAAGCCCATTCATTAGACGCTGGGCTCGGCCCTGGTGGTTATCAAGGCAGATCTGGTTGGGTCCTGGCCCAGGGCCGGGCTCCAGTTCTAACCTGGTTCTAGGCCTGCCCAGACCCGGTTCTGATGCAGTGTCTGCTTCCTCCCTCAGATCCCTTCATGTGGCTGTGAGCTCCGAGGCCCAGGCCAAGCATGAAGACCAGGCTTCCCCCAGCGCTCGCCATCCTGGGTGCCGCCCTGCTCCTGTCTTCCACTGAGGCAGAAGGTAAAAGACTCTCCCTTCACCCGCCCCCAGTGACTGTGCAGAATTAGAGAAAAGAAAAAAAGAACAACAAGTGAATCCTCCTTCTATAGCTTGTTCTGTTTCCCCGCACCTTCTCTTTTTCTCCTGGGGTTTCTCTCCTCCAGAGAAACTCTCTCTTCTACTGAGGTTTGTCCATTTCCCGGCTCTCCAGTGCAGCTCTTTCGTATTCTGCCTAACCCATTCAGTACAGTGCTGTGTGGTCTCCTTGCGCTTGTCTCTGCGGTGTGCTGTCCACACTGCCACCGACACCGCGGCCTTCCAAGAGGACCAGCTGTCCGTCGGGGAGGGGGCGACGGCTGCTCCCAGGTCTACCAAGAGGATACCTCCAGGTGCTGCCCAGGAGCCCTGGTTCGAGGACGGGCTTGCTCGAGTAGCTGGTAACCACCAGGCTTGGGCTGTGACCTTGGTGACGACACAAAATAAAAGACTCCAACCGCCGGCTCTGTGCGTCTGTGTGTTTTGTGGGCATCTCAGTCGGAGTGTCGGATGGTGCAGACAAATGAGGTAGCAGCCAGACCCCCAGGGGATGGGTGGCAAGGAGAGATCCTGGACCCGGATTGTGTTCGCGTGGCGCAGGGTTGTTGCTGTTTGGTTCGCCCAGCAGAAAAGTTGGATCTGGGCCAAAGTTCCCAATCCAGGGAGCCAGCGGACACCAGACCAGGTGGGCACCACCACCCTCTCGCTCACACTTACTTCCAGCATCAGACCCACGCATCAGACCATAGAGTTGGTCAGGGGCTGGGAGATGGGTCGCCTTGACCCCGAGGTCTGCAAAATGGCTCTGAGTGACCTTGCCCTCTGGGAAACGAAGGGCTTCTGATAGATTTTTCGACCTCACTTCTTTTTCTTGTGTGCACTTGGTGTCTGCATTTCTCAGTATTTGCTAAACAAGCCATTTCTATATATTAACCCAGTGGGGCATCTGTCTGCCCTAAATTATCACGGGAGACCTGAGAAACTAGTTTTTTTTTTTTTTTGTCCTGCAAGGTAAATGGAGTAATACCATAAAAGACAACTTAATATTTTTCTTCTTCTTTTTTTCAATAAAGAAATGCCCCTGATGGAGTTAAGGGAAAAAGAAATACTCTGCATGGGCCAGCTATGGCAGTTCAGGGTGAATTCTGCTTCTTTAGAGCTTGTAAAGCTATTTTGGGGCAACACTAAGATTTTCAAAAAGTTTCTATTGTGTTTGATTTTCTATTTCAAGATTGCAGGTACAAAAAAATGAAGATTAGGAAAAGCAGAGAGTCTCTAAAATGTATGATATGTTTAGAAAAGTGACAGAAACTTGCTGGCTCGTCTTATCTGATGGATAGTTTGTGAATGGAGAGGCTTTTCAGAGTGGGCTCTGTGAAGTCATGTTCAGATGAGGTTGCCTTTAATGTTCCTCTCTGTGTCATTGTTAGGAAGGAAGTTTATTTGAGGAACTCTAGAAACCCTATAAAGATATTTTTAGATAATTCACTGAAGTGGCCTAGTTATTGCTCATTAAGAAAATAGTTATTTGAAAATCAGAAAGATTTGAGAATTCTTAGTAAACTAATTAGGTTGGAAATGATGTAAGTGGAAAAAATCAGTTCTGAATTGGATAATGGCTGGTTAGCAAAGCACAGTTGAAAAGAACATTTTATTATCTTTTACTGATTATTTTCACATTTCGCACATTTTTGTCTTTTTAATTTGTATTTATTTCCACATGGTACAGCTTTTTCTTTTTCTATCTTAAGCTGTGTCTTTTCTTGTCTCTCACCCCCTGACATCAGCATTTAATAATTATATTTTAATAGGATTCTTTTTTCTTTATTCTCTAGTTTGGAATTGTTAAATAGAAATATATTGAGAGCCACAAATGCAAGCCACATATGTAACTTACAGTTTTCTGGTTGTCACATTAAAAAAGGAGAAAGAAACAGGAGTTACTAATTTTTATAATATGTTTAACATAACTTTATGTATCCTAATAATATCACATGATCATTTCAACATATAATCAATATAGAAACCACTAGTAAAATATTTTACCTTTTGTGTACTTAGTCTTTGATGTTGAGTGTGTATTCTAAGCTTACAGTGCGTTTCATTTTGGACTGGCCGCGTTTCAAGCGCTTGAGAGCCACGTGTGGCAGGTGGCTCCTGTTCTGGACGGCACAGCTTCTGTGCTATCGACCAACTAATGGTCCCAGGAGCCTGTGAAAGGCTAACAGAATTTGTGGCCAAAACCTTTCTGGGGACAATGGGCTAGGAACAGAATTTCTTTGAAATATTTCTGTTGGGGACATTTCAAAATTTTAACTTGCACCCCTGTTTCCTGCTATGTCATTTTAATTTTAGTTTAAAGTAGCCATAGTTACTTTTCTTTCCCTTTTGCAAGTCATACTTATATTTTTGTATTTCTACTATTTACCAACCAATTTCTACTTACTTAATTTTTTATATGTTGAAAGCCCAGTACTTTTTAATAATTATTTAAAAGATTTGGCATTCGCTTTTTGCATTTCTCCTTTTGTATAAGTGGTCTCACCTTTATCTTGTTTTCCTTCTACCTACTTATACAAGGAACTTTATTTTTCATAATACAGTAGTTTTTCCTATAAAAATAAGGGTGAAAGTGATTTTTTGGCCTTTAGTATTTGTAATTTTTAGACACAGCATAGACTTTATTAACCTTGTCACTTGGCCAGTACTTTGCATGACCTAGAATTATCCTATATAATAGAAGGCTAATATGCAAATTGTCCCCTCGACTGGGAGTTCGACCAAGAGTTCCACCAGGGGGTGGGGCCGGCCCACCAACTGCCCGAGGCCCCCTCCCCGCGACTGGCCCTGCACAAATTCGTGCACTGGGCCTCTAGTAATATATAATGAACAATTTGATATTACTAATTCATTAGTGAGTTGAGGCCATAAGCTTTAATTATCTTGTGTTTAGATGAAGAGGCTAATTAATATGTATATTTATATAATTCTGTGTCAAACTTGTATCAGAAATTTCAAATTAGAGAACTCATAGATCATCTATTCTAATACTCTCCTCTACTACATGAAAAAATGAGGACCCAGAGGCTGAATAATTTAGTCAATTAGCATAGTTACTTAGGAAGACAAGACCCAGGTCTTCTAGTCCTGATTTAGCGCTAGTTTGCCCATAGTGTGCTTCTTTCTTGTTCAAAAATTGGTCAACCTAGCTAGTTTAACGAGGGAACACATTACATAATGTGTACAAATGATTCATTACTTGTCTGAAATATTAATTTTTCAAGTGGTTATTTAGAAACACAAATGAAATTAACTATATTATGACAAAAATTATTAAATTTATACTAACTTTGGATGGAAAATTTAAATTAATGTCTATTGAATATAGCAAAATCATTCTTTACACATTTCTAAAGTTCGCTACCATTAGAGAACTTTAGCATCATTTTCAGTGTTATTATCACAAAGATTAGATTAAAATTCTTACTAGTTTATCAAGATTATTATTTGTAGTGTTTTCTCAGTTTTTCTTTATATTCAGCACATTTGATATACTTGCCAAAACTTAGGCTATTCCCCATTCACCTGTTCATCTTTCCATTCATCCATCCATCCACCTCTGCACAGTTGGTAAATTCTTGGATGTTTCTGCCTTTTAGGTGCCATAATTAAAAACATTATTTTTAAAGAATTATATATCAAGATAGACATTTTAGTTTTAAAATTGCTTGAACAAGTGTGTAAAGAATTTGGAGATATCTGAGTATCTTTATTTATTATTGAATAGGCATCAAAAATGGTTTTTATAAAACAGAGAAATATATGTATATATTAATAGTTAACTATGTTTAAATATTGTTTTTTAAAGTTAATCTTTTACTCAAATATTTCTTATTCTTTACATTTAACTCAGTATGGAAGAAAATTATATGTGCTGAGTCAGATCATGGGATCAAAGTTTTGCTCATTAGCTGTGTTAGCCCCTCAATTTCACTGACTGATCTATGAAACTGGGATAATAAGGCCTGCCATGCTGGGTTGTTATGAGAAGAAAAAGAGACAATTATAAAGTGTTCCAGGGAACACAAGATGCTGCTTGTGACAATACAAGGGCAGTTGTGGATTATTTTTATGTAAAAGAAAATATTTTTAAAATGAATGAAAATACATTTTGCATTGAATTAAGTCATCTTTTTTTTTTTTAAGAAAACAAACCAAAAATGTATACATAGCGTGGCAATCCTGAAAGGTTTTATATATGATAAAAGTGGCAAGAGGAAAAATGGGGTGGGCTGTCTTTGTACACATGCTGGTTGGCCATTCTTTCTTACTTTTCATTCCTAAGTACCACATCTGGGTTTCTTTGAACACCTTAAATTCCTCTGAAATGTTAAAGACTTTTCCCAACAGTCAATTTTTCAGTTTTTCTGGAATCCTGGTCATTTGGAAATCAACAAGGTGGGCCGCTGCTGCCCTTCAGCAGTTTTAACCTAATGTCTGCCGCTTCAGGTCAATTTCCCTACAAGGTTGGTGGTACTGTTTTTCCATGTACTGATTTTTTTTTTAAAGCATGCTCAGGCCAGTTGTGTCTGCCTTTGCATTAAATTTGTCCTGAGCCATTGCTACTGGAACAATATTTTATAATGATATTCTTAATAGCTATTGTCCTATTAACATTTGTTGCATGCTTGTTATACTAAGTGACGATGGCAGCTGAACCTCGCAATACGGTAACAGACAGCAGAATGTTGGATAATTAAACTATGCATGTAGATTAATAGTCTAATCTCACTGCCTGTGTATGGATAGTAAGAAAATAACATTCGTTCCATTACTAGTGTATCCAATAAAAACAAAAAGCCATCTCCTACAGTTGTAAGCAGCAGTTTATTAAAGCAAACGTTTGCTTACTTTATCTTATTTCCATTAAAACATATTAATATTACATAAATTGCTAACCCCAGTTAAATTCTATGACTCACGTCTCAAAGCTACTGCTGTATTTCAATTGACCTCTGTGAAAACCTACAAAGAGATTTTAATCTCTCAAAAATTCTGACTCACAGGAATAAGTTCAGACTTAAATAGTTTAAGAAGAGTATGGCTGAAAGTCTTCTTACTTTGTGAATCTGCTTCAAGAGTAATAGTTTGTAATGCATTGACCATGCACTGACAGTGAGTCAGTACAATGCTGCATGATGAGGCATGAACATTGCAGAGAGAATATCATTATAAAATATTTCTGAAACGTCTTTGTGTAATGACTATTGTACATGGAGGCTTTTGTTCATTGTGGGAAACTAAAAACCAGTCAACATTTCATTGACACATGCATGATGCTGTACAGTTTTGTATGTAAACTCTTTCTGTACTTTTCGATTATTCCTTTCATTGACTTCTCCAAGTTTTTATGCGCAGTCATGTCTCCAGATTGCTGATCCTTCTTCACTGTTTTCTTTAAGTTCTGTAAATAAATGTCTGTAAATATACATTGATGTTGTCTTTTCATAATTAACCATTGTTTTGTAGAAGACCATACTGGCATTTTAATTTAAAATGCCATTTCTAGTATGGAGTACGCCTGCTGCAAAGGAAAAGAACAGTGTTGGTTTACACCTTGGAAACATACAGCAAATTGGTGTAAACGGGCAGAATATTCCTTTTATAAACATCTATTTATCATTCTTTATATATTTATACATTATTAACATCTCATTACTATCTGAATACTTGTTTGTATGAATATACATTAGATGTATATTTCCTTGTGAAACATAACAGTGCTAAATTTCCCACGATTCCATCTTTTCATTAAAATACAGTTTCATCTCTGCCACAGACTGAGATGTGTCAAACAAAAATCAATAGCAAGACTTGGATGCAGAGAATGAACCAAAAATATCATTGATTCTTTTCCACATTATGGAAAAAAAGTATTGCGTCAGTGTTCTAAATGAACTTCTATGGTTGTGAGCAGGTTGTGATATGGCATGCTTATTCAAATTGCACTCAGCATGTATTGAAATTCTTTTAATTGTTATGTGAATTGTTTGCATATGTGGTTATTATATGTGATCTCATTGTACTTGTATGTACTTGTATCCAAATATGTTTCTAGTATGCTTGATTTTGCTGGCCATTCTTGGATGACCTAGCAACTCAAGAATCAAAAGTGTTTTGTGCTGTCTTCTGTAATATGTATACTCTCTGATGTTTTGTCATATCTTGTCAGCTTTTAATTTTATTCTTATCCAACAAGATATCTTTTATATTTGTTGGAAACAAATTTATGCAAAGACAATTTAGTAAGCTTTGCTCAACACAATTCTTATTAATTAAATTGACCATTTTTTGAAATTGGAAAATGTAACTGATAGGCACTCTCTCTTTTGCAGTTGACCCACCTTCAGACTTGAATTTTAAAATAATAGATGAAAATACTGTTCATATGTCATGGGCAAGACCAGCCGATCCAATTGTGGGTTATAGAATAACAGTGGATCCTACAACAGGTAAGTTTTATTATCAGGAACATTAAAGATAATAGAATCCAGTCTTTTCCCCTCTTTTCATTTTATTATGAAGAATCTGAGATTTAGAAAACCTGATAGGTTTAGCCAATGTCACCAAATACTTGGTGGGCTCAGTCTAGTACTCACTGTTATATTTTTATAGTATTGAGCTTCATTAACATGGTTTGCTATGCTAAGCTGTTGTTATTAAAAATGGACTTTGTTTTTTAACCTGATCAGAATATTGCTGGTCATCTTTGATTTTATAAAATAGAGTTTTCACTTCTTAACATTCTTCTTGAATTAGTTAATATTCAACATGTAAAGTATCAAGTGATAAAGTGAGTTGCTATACCTTACTCCATGTCCTACACACTTCAGTACTCAGGGAATTTTGTTATTCTGGGATAATGGTGAGCTACTATGACAAAAGATAAGAATTTACTTTATGTGGATTCTATAGATCCCAGGCTAAGTGTCTAAAAAAAAAAATGGCTTTGTTTCTCAAGAGTTATATTTAGTGTTCATGATATTGCCCAAGTGTGGGGAACCAATCTCTGCTGATTAACTTTTAGTTCTAACATTAAATGGGAAAAATCGCCATTTCCACTAACACCATCCAAGTGGTAGGATCAAGTCTTGATAGACTGACTACAGTAGAGATGGATGATGTCAACATAACTTATCAGAGCTGTGTTTATTTATTGCTTTAAAAAATACCAAGAATTTTAAATGCTGATTTATCAGGGAATTGGGAAACTGTTTTTTGATATGATCTGAGAACTTAAAAAAGGGGTCAAGAATTTACTTTTTCTTTGAATCTTTTCTCCCCATATATATTTGTAGTCAATGAATTCATTCATTCCGAAACAGAAAAGCAGTTGAAAAGGCATCCATTCTGTTTCCAGATGTTGTAAATCACTGACTCTTAAATTCCCCAAGCTGGTACTGGGACCCCCAACACAGCAGAGCCCTGCTGTCTTCCTGTTCCGTGAGGGCCCTGGTTGGTTCTGCAATGCTCTACATATAAACCAAGAGCACTTTTCAGAGTTCTATTACATCTGTTACCTTTTTTGATTATTTATGTTTTGATGAAATTTTAACATAATTTAAAAATCTTTATGGGCACTTAGCCCTTTGGAACTACTGTATTTCCTGATTGATTTGAAATTTAACATAATCTAGAACAGTGGTTCTCAACCTTCCTAATGCCACGACCCTTTAATACAGTTCCTCATGTTGTGGTGACCCCCAATTTCATTGTTACAAATTGAACATAATTAAAGCATAGTGATTAATCACAAAAACAATATGTAATTATATATGTGTTTTCTGATGGTCTTAGGTGACCCCTGTGAAAGGATCATTTGACCCCCAAAGGGGTCGAGACCCACAGGTTGAGAACCGCTGATCTAGAAGGAAGTATAACAATGGTTAATATGTAAATAAACACTATGCATATTGTGCCTTGAAGCGTTTGCTACCTAGTGAATTCAGGGGCATGGGTACCCAGTAAGGTATGCACCCTTTTGAATACGGAGGATGCATTGCTTCCACACTAATTGTTTCCCAGTAAAGGTTAATTTTAGCCTGTGGGGTTTGTTTTCCAGGAGCCGATTTTCATCCCCCTTTTTTTTGCTTTCTCTGCTCTCCTCCAATGCATACTTTAATATTAAATTATTTCCTACTTTATATCTCATTTATAAAAAACTTGGTTATCTATCATTAGTCTTCCAAAATAATAAGAGATTTTTGGTTTGCTGTTCTGGACTATCTTTAATCTAGATGACTCCTTAAGTCCTCAAACAAATATTGGATATGCTTGTAACAAGTCTATTTACTGAGTTTCTAGAATTCAAAGTTTTGGTTTTGAAGAACAGTAAAACATAATGTTTGGATGTTCTGAAAAATAATCTATATTGATTTTTTCAGATTTTGAGTATATCTGGGAATTACATTATATTGTGTTATATGTAAAAATGTTTGGTTGCATTCATATATTCCTTTCTATATTTCCAGATGGGCCAACTAAAGAATTTACCCTTGCAGCTGATACCACTGAAACTTTATTATCAGATCTAATACCTGAAATAGAGTATGTGGTGACAATCACTTCATATGATGAAGTAGAAGAAAGTGTACCAGTTATAGGTCAACTAACAAGTAAGCACACATATAAAGTATTTTTATTCTTTTAATACTTTGGCAGAAGGTTTCTCCCACTTTCACATTTATTCTGTAACCATGAAGAGTTAATTAATATCAGTATTAACTATTTTTCCTAGAATAGTCATTTTTATGATCCTAGTTATTAGTGGATACGAATAACTCATTCTTGATTTATAAGCTTGGTTTCTGGAATCATTAGGAATGTTATGAATGAAAACTATTAAAAAACATTAAAATTTGCCAAGCAACAAAGTTAGTGTCTTTTTGAAATATATCTAATACTCACTAAAAATGATTTAGTTGCACAGAAATACTTATTTGGCTGTATTCTATGACCAGCTCGGCATGGACCATTCATTTGAAAGAGAATGGTGAAAGACAATGTATGTATTTTACTTTTAGGAAGTATTTGTATGGGTTCATTTCCTTTTCTAATAATCAGGTTTTTGACTCAGTTCAAACAGGTGGTCCTATGAAGCCAGGGGAGAAGAAACCTGGAAAAACAGAGATACAAAGTAAGTATTTCCCTTAATATTTTTGCTTGGATTTGTAGAAGTCATAAATGTAATATGAAAGAGATGTTTCAATTATATACATAGTCTGATCTTTCTATATTATTTTCTATAAGCTTTATTTAGAAGTCCAGACAATATAATAGTAATATATGACTAAGTAGTTAAAATATATGTTTTGACTTTCTAGCCAAATTTTCACTTTATTTATTAAATGCTAGAGGCCTGGTGCATGACATTTGTGCATGGTGTGTGTGTGTGTGTGTGTGTGTGTGTGTGTGTGGTGGGGGGGGGGTCCCTCAGCCTGGCCTGCACCCTCTTGCCATCCTGGACCCCTTGGGGATGTCTGCCTTCCAGCTTAGGCTCTCACAGTCCAGGACCCCTCGCTCCTTACTACCCGCCTGCAGCAGAGGCAGGAGAGGCTCCCGCCACCAACGCTCGCTAGTGGTGAGTTGGCTGAGCGGTGCTCCCCCTGTGGGAGCGCACTGATCACCAAAGGGCAGCTCCTGTGTTGAGAATCTGTCCCCTGGTGGTCAGTGTGCATCATAGTGACCCGTCGCTCTGCTGTTCAGTCGATTTGCATATTAGCCTTTTATTATATTAGATTCTTTTTACTGGGGGTGTTTTGAATTTGTGTGTGTCCAAATTTTCCTGCACGATTTTGGCAGTAGGTGAGAAACAAACCTCATCACTGGACTTAACTCATTATCTCAAAGATAAACGGATAGAAATAGGTGGCAGCTTAGGGATATATGAGAAATATAAGGCTGGAACAGAAGGGAGATGACCCCATAGTGTTTAAAGCAGTTCTATTGCCATGAAAATGTATTTCCAGGTCTGTGTATATGTTATGCTCATGTCCAGGGTACTTACATGACTTTAGTTGATGGCAGTTGTAGCCTTTACAGAATCTCTGTAAGACATAACTGGTAAGTTGGAGTGTTTGTAATAAAATGAAAGCAATATTATTTAGTCTAGGTTTTGCAGGTTCTAGCCTTCGTTTGTTTTATACTACTTTGTCTGACTTAGTGGGATGGACCCTTAAGGGGTTTCTTGGATTTCTAATTTTGCTACCTTGTAAAAGTTGGACTTATGACCCAGGAGACAATAAAAAAATTACGAATACAACGTCTCCTTTATCTGGAATTTTTTGTTCTAGATCACTGTTTATTATTCTTTCTGATGTCTAATAAACTGAAATGAAGTATGTAGTTACAATGCTAATATTTCCCCTGAACCATCATATTTATTTTAGATGAAAGCATTCTGCCAAACATTGACTTTTCAATAGACTTAAATTGGCTTATTATATAGTGTGCAAAAATTATTTGGGCATGCAATTTGTATTTTCCTCCTCTTCCAAGGCAAACCCTTTTTTAAATCATCCATCAGCCCTAGCTGGTTTGGCTCAGTGGATAGAGTGTCAGCCTGCGGACTGAAGGGTCCCAGGTTCGATTCCGGTCAAGGGCACATGCCTAGGTTGTGGGCTCGGTCCCCAGTAGGGGGCATGCAGGAGGCAGCCTATCAATGATTCTCTCATCACTGATGTTTCTATCTCTCTCTCCCTCTTCCTTCCTCTCTGAAATCA